>NC_138069.1:25319654-25694920 GCF_964194185.1 Rhinolophus hipposideros | reverse complement strand
ACCCAAATTTGAGTGTGCAGTACCTTTGTCTACGTTACCCCTCTGGGCAGACTCTTTAGTCAAGCTAGTAGCCTTCCTCATTTTCCCTTGTGACTCCACATGCCTCTGGACCTTTGTCTGTGCTAATTCTTGGGCAAAGCACCTCCCTTTTATTTCCTTTCGCTTACTTCAAAGTCCCACTTTCTCTGGACCTTTGACCGTCTACGATCTTGACCCTTCCTGCCCACACAAAATTTATCCCTATGTTATAAATCCTGTCACTTCAGTTTTCTGAATTGGCAGTAACTTGCTGGCAGGCTTTCCCCACTCACATGATTTAATGGATATTATCCATCTACAAGATTATGGTCTTATAGGGGAAGTATTGTGATTTACACTTCTTTCATGCTTTCTAAAGTGCCTAACCTAGTAGGTACTTAGTAAATTTTTTCTCTGGACAAAATAATCTACTTGAAGTGATAAAAAGTGTTATGTTAAGATTAGCAATGGATGTCAAGTCAGCCAAAAAAGGAAGAAAATTATATAAAATCAATAGCCCCATTCTGGTGAACCGTGATTAGACCTACGTTATTTAATGCTAGTCACCATGGTTTGACCTTCACTTAATTGTGTTAAAGTACCAGAGGACAGATAATCAACTTTGTAGGCTTTCCAGGGGACCACATCGTGAACTCAGGAGTGCAATAAATATTTACTGAAGGAAGAGAGGAGAGAAGCATTGCGGAGAAGGAAATGCAGATCCAAGTGCACTTAAGAGAGGCTGATAAATCGAGTAGATTATCAAACTCAGTTCTCCTGAAACTGCCCTAGGATCTCAGTTCTTCCCTCAGCTCTGTAGCTTGGCATTCAAGGTTCTTCATATTCTAAGCATACACGGCTTTTCTAGTCTTAGCTGTCATATTTTTAAAACTTTGTCCCTATGTTCCTATAAATGGACTGTTTGGTTTTCTCAAAATGTATTTTTAGTTCCCTGCTGTTTTCTTGCTTATATGTTTATCCTTTCCTCTAAGGTGTACTAAATTCAACCCATAATTTAAGCCCCAGCTAAGTCCTCTCTGAAACCATCCGAATCAAATGAGAGGTCTCAGCCCCAATAGCCTGTCTCCTATCCTTGCATTCTCCCTCCTCCAAGTAGTTTGATTTTACCTCTTTGAAAATTTATATTTAATCTCATGTACATAATCTGTGATCGGTTATTTATATGCCAATCTCAATAGCTTCTTCTAGACTATGTTTAACGACAGGAGTTTTTTGTTTGTTTGTTTGTTTTTAATCTATCTTGATATTTCCTGAGGCACTTAGAAATAGCAAAGCTTGCTCAATAATACATAATAATAGTGCTAACATTTTAGGAACACTTCTATGTGCTAGGCATCATGCATGATCCAACTGAATACTCGTGAGGACCGTCTGCAAAAAAACCCGTTGTATTCTTTTTTTTTTTTTTTTCAGTTGGGGAAAGTGAGGCTTAGAGACTTTAAGGAGGTTGTGTGAAGCCACAGACCTGTGAAATGGAGGGACCAGACTATACACTCTGGTAGTCTGACGACAGAGTCTGCATTCTTGACAAATATTTGGTGCCTGCCACCCGCCCCACCGCCACAGAAATCCTAGAGAGAAGGACAGACTCTCAAAAGTAGCAAAAGGGGGTGTAAGACAGGGTCTCTGGCACAGATCTCCGGAGATCCTGACTCTTGAAAGTCTGAAAAACCAATTTGAATTCAGGTAGTCCCTAAACGTACTGAGTGTTAAAACATACAGTGGAAAAGAGGGAATGTGAGTTCTAAGGACCAAATTTCTACGGACCAAAGCTTCCCTTCAAAACAGGGCTTAAGGCTGTGCTGAGTTGAAATTTTCAAAACCATCACTCTCCTACAGAGTGAACCCTTCAAAGGACCTTAAAGAAGCTCTCCTGCTGGTGTTTGCCTGCTCTCTCTGCTCCCTTCCTAGCAGACAGCCAAGTGTGCAGAACGCCTGGGGAGGGCAAGGGACCGGTGGGGCTCAGAATGTTCCCTGTGTCAGGTGCGGAGAGACTTGTCTCCACCCCTAGCCTGGTCTCCTAGCCTGAATGACCACTGAGCAGCACCAGCATTGGCTTCCCCAGGTAAGACCAGGGTTAGAAGCCACATGTGCTTTTTCATTAAACGGTTTGTTAAACTGGCCAAGCACAGTGATGCAGAATACCGTTTTCCTGGGAAAGAACGTAGCATAAAGAAAACGTGGGATCTACTTCTAAAACGAAAAAGAATTTTAAAATGCTTTTCATTTGACAGTTTTTAGGTATGGTCAAATAGAATAGTTGCAAACCTATTGAGCTCTATGTGCTTAAAAGACTATCCCTTCTCCCCTTTCCTCTGCCGAAATTATTCCTAGCCTCTTCTGGGAGGCCATGATGATACATCCAAATTAATCACTGAGGCCACTTAGATCTCACTCTCAAACTGTGAAAATGACACAGTTTGGCACTTCGTAAAGTGTTAACCTGTTTTGTTTTGTTTTTGTATGTGCTTATTTTCCTAATAAGATTACAGGTTCTTGAGGCAGCCTTATGTGTCCATGACCTCTCATGGAACATGACATTATCCGTTTGGAAACAATTAAAATTATATTTAAATTATACTTATTTTATATATGATTGCATTTAATTTAAAATATATTTAAAATTCATAAGTTCCAAACAACTATTTACTGTTCAAATCCTATGTTTCTAGTACTTTGTGTCTAGCACTTTGTTAGGTCATAAGGAGCTGAAGAAGTCTAAGACATGGAATATAATTATACTATCTACATCATATCTTATTTTTAAATAGAGGTTTACAATTAAAAATCATTTCTCAATTTGAGCAACAAAATCAATGAAGTAGCATTGGATTATAACCCAAAGTATAAAATGAATATCCATAAATCCATCTGGTATAAATAAATGATTGACTAGGTAAAGAAGTGGGGGAGAACAGACAAATCTCTAAGGCAGTATTCCAAATAATGTATGTAGCTACTGTGCCTTTAAAGAGAGGGAGCCTGACTCTTCCCTCCTTAAAAGTTGGCTGGGTATGGTGACTTCTTCCCAGACCGTTAGGCAAACAAACATGAGAGAAAAAACTGGGTGTGGGGTATATGAGAACTCTCTGAACTATCTTCAAGACCGTTCTATAAATCCAAAATTACAATAAAAATGTGTATTTAAAAAGAATACAGTTTTGCAACTGTATGCTTGTCTAATGCATGTCATGTTGAATATGCATGCTTGTCTTTGCTGGCTCCACCAAACCCACAAAAATCACAGCAAAGGAATAAAATAGGCATGAACCTCCATAACAAAGAGAAACAGAAAACACAAGAGTAGGCAACAGAAGTAAAACTTTTGGAGGATGGAAAGTGGATAGATGTAGGGTAACTGACTTAGCAAGACGAAGAAAGCCAAAATGTCACTATCTGCAGAGGAAGTGGGTGGAGTCAATCAAAAGAAAGCCATTCAGACCACGTATCACCAGAAAGGTTTAGAAATTCAAAGTATTGGATACCCTGAGGACTGAGGAATGGGATTTGGGTGGAAACTGGCAAAAAGCCCCAGAACCAACCCCTCTCCCAGCTCATGCAGCTAGGTGATCCCTCCTTTTCAGCCCAGCAGAAGGCTGGAGGCTGACAATGAAAATAAAGCAGAGGGAGTCCAGATGGGCATTCACAGGTGTAGCTGAGGGTGAGAGTGATGCCCACCAACTGGCCATCTTTCTCCGTCCATGTAAAATGTCCTATCAGCTTTTTAGCATTTATACAAACAGATAGTCAAGAGCCTTTAAATATAGGGGTTTGTGTGTGTGTGTGGGGGGGGGCAGAAATGACAATTAACAGAAAGAAAACAATAAATCACAAGCACAATTCTGGCACCAAAAGAACACATCAAGAAACCATATTCTTATTTGATAGATAAGAAGCATGCATAGGATGCTATATTAAAGAAATAATTGAAAAAACAAAACAAGGAAAAACAATTGGAAGTTAATACAATAGACAAATACATTAGTTAATACAAATACAATACTGAAGTATAAAGTTGAAAATACCACCCTGAAAATAGCTCAAATTGAATGAGTAGAATCTTGGAAGTCCACATACAACTACGAGGAAATCAAAGTGGAAGAGAAAAGAAGGCCTCATTACTGACCTATGAATGAAAAGAAGCTCTATACCATAGCCCATCATCTAAACTATTAGAGCTTGAGGGACAAAGAGAGGATGATAACAGATTCTGGAGGGAGAGAAGGGAAGCAAATCACATACAAAGGAAGCGCACTGCCTTTCATTACCCACAACAGAAAAGAGAAGATAATGACACAATATCTGCAAAATTTTGAATGAAAATTATTTCCAAGCTTGCAACTCATCGCCAGTCAATGAAGTCTGAGGTAGGATAAAAACCATTTCAGATATGCAAGGTCTAAAAATGTATCTTGCATGTGCCCTTTCTTAGGAAGCTACCCAAATGAGAGCAAACTCAGAATGAGGAAGAATGAGAAACCGAGAACAGGAGAGCCAACACTAGGGAGAAAGCTGAGATCAGTGCCAGGAAAACAGCTCCCCTGCAGGTCCCAATAACACCAGGCCAGGCAGAAGCAGAAAGGACGGGCACCAAGAGGGAGGGAGATCTCTAGGGGAAAACAATGCGATGGAGAGATCCCCTATGTGTGATGGTAACTGAGAGGAGGTCTATGGTTTGCTTAGAAAGTTTGGGTCTGAATCAATGATAAAATATATAGGACAAAAAGAAGAAAGCAAACAAAACAGCATAAACAAAGCAGAAAAACAAAAAAAGTGTCAGAGTATACTATTTGGCTTAATTGTAAAGGTATTTACTTAGTCATAACAGTGTAAACACTGTTTGTGAACACTGTGTTTACACTGTTCATTTCACAAAAAAATGACGGGAAAACGGGAAGTGGATGAGTGAGGATATATGGGTATGAACTCAATCCTCATCTGCCGTAGTAGGGAGTCAACAAATAATATCTAAAATTGGAAAATCAGGAAAAGGCAGTATAAGAGATAGGAAGGTAAAATAGGAAAAGAAATAGCAAGAGTTTAAATCATTCCTCCTGAGAGCTGGAATTAGGTAGAAAGGGATGAGAGAGGGGAATGCTGAATTTTGTTTTATTACTTGGAATATCATTTGGTTTTATAAGTTGTTTGCATGCATTGTTTAGGGGGAAAAAGAAATTTTAAAATGTTCCGACTAGTGACTGGAAGAGCGAATAATCATCTTTGTCCATTTTACAGAAGAGGAAACTGAGGATGTAAGAGGTAAAGTGACATGGAATCACAAAGAGACAGTGGCACAGCCAAAACTAGACTTGGGTCACCTGACTTGCAAACCAATACCCACTCTGGATGGAGAAAGGGGCGATAGTAGGATTATCTACGCCTTCAGGCATCTGGGCAGGGATTCGATGGAATCTAGATTCATCTCCTAGTTTCAAGGACACTCTTTGACCTCTACCACCTTCTATAAATTCTTAAAAACAACAGGCCCTGGCTTGGACCGGTCATGGGGAACAGCCGCTTGCTGTGAAAGAGCCAATTCGTAAAATCATCTTTCATCAGCTTTTTATGTCTCACTGCTACACAACTCCTAGTCCCTTCAGAAGGCCACAAGCTTTGATAACAAAACTGCCTTTCTTCTGAGTAGGAAAAATTAAGGTGGGGCAAAAGAATAAAGCCCTAGATGTTTGGGCCTTTTTTAAAAATTAGTTTCAGGTGTACAAAACAATGTAATAGTTAGACATTTATCATTTATATCCCTCCCAAAGTGATAACCCTCCTCCCCCAATCTACTACCCCTCTGACATCATGTACACCCGTTACTTTTTAAGCTAGTTGTTGGTTTTCCTGTCCCTCACAGTAAAGGGGATCACCCAACTTCTTTTTTTTTTTTTTCCACCCAGTGCAGTCAGAGCAGACTTCCCTAATGCATTTTCTGTCTTGTGAAATTCTTCCTGGCTTAGGCTGTTGCTTTCATGTTATAATCACAAAAGATTGTTCTGTTTTCTTAGTTTGTACTTGCTAATCTGGCCTACTTTCTGCCAAGTGCAGGATTCTTTTTGCAGGTCCCTGCCTTTGTGCGGTCCTGGGCTCTTTAAATGCCTTCCTTCCTTCCTTAAATAATACTGTGCTCCTCAGACTCACCTGAGACTCCCTCCTGGATCATCATTCCTTCCTTTCTCCATTCATTCCAATGCATTTCTGTTGAATACTGGTGGTGTATGGGTGTATGTGTGTGTGTGTGTGTGTGTGTGTGTGTGTGTGTGTACACGCGCGCTAGAGCAGAAACTGGGCTCTAAGAATTCAGCAGTGAATAAAACAGATACCACCTCTGTTTTCTTGGAGCTCACAGTCAAATAGAAAAAGCACACACTGGATAAATAATTATTCCATATATGTGACCTAGGGTTGTACAGGGGAATTTGGGGGTACCATGAGTACCTGTAAATGAGGATAAAACCTCATTTTTTGTGGGTGTTGGTCAGGACTGTTGTGTGATGCTCAGTGGGATACCTCAGATACCTGCCTCAGTATTCAGTGATGAGTTAGTGCTCACCAAACTGGCCATTTCTTTGATGAATATCTTTGGAATGGTACTAAAAAGGGAAAAGCGGTCTACAAGTTAAACTCGTTATTATCACACTTGAGGGAAAGACAATGACAAAGTCAGAAAAAATTCCTGATATAAAATTAGGCTTAAATTATACTGGGGAAAATTATGAGAATGATCCTGTGTAGATAAGAAAGATCTAGCTGCCTTCTCTACTTGCCCCTCTGCCCTCTTCAAATTCATTCTGAAAAAGCAATTTCAAATTGTGTAACTCTGCTCAACACCTCCTGAATAAACTAGGACTGGGTCAGAATGTAACTAAATCTTTTGACACTGGGTACAACAGCCGTAAAATAGCAACCCACGTTGGCAGTGCTTGCAATGAGCACAATACCCCATTCAAAGGTACAAAGTTTAGACCTTTTCACACTCTCCCAAATATTCTTCTCAACTTTGAAAGGGTAAGAAAATAAATAACAAAAACAAAAAGGACTTCCTTCTAACAAGTACTGTACACACCTTAAATGGGAACAAACATTTATAGACACAGGAAACTGAAAATACAATTTAGAAACTAGCAAATAGAGGTTTACTGCTATATAATAACTCGGTATGGATAACAGTATAGACAGATAACAGTTCTTGATATAGATAACAGTTCTCAAGAAGTGAAATAAGCATGCTCTTTTTTCAAAGAAGAAACATTTTTCTACAAAATATGGGTGTATGTATTTTCTAGAAAATAAGCTGAATTTCTTTAGAAATTACCATTTTCACAGAGATTTTTCCTAGAAAATTGAAAAGTAGCCCAGTAAAGAGGGGCTCTTTAGAGCACTGATAAAGATAAGCACACATCACACACACACACACACACACACACACACACACACACACACACACACATCTTAATACTTTGTTGGAGTTCATCAGTGACACTTTAGGACATTGTAGGTATTTCTCAATCTTGACTTTTCCATTCCATTCAACCTTGAAAAGCCCTTTGGAACCTCAGTATTTTATCCTTACCTGGAAGGCTATGATTTCCATATTTGCACTTCTCCACAATTTTGATCCCTTCCTTTATGTTTTGTGTACTTGGTATAATAAAGCTTGGCCATATGTAACTTTCTCTTGGAGGCGTTTACTCTCACCTACTAATACAGTTTTTCCAAACTCATGTAATTTATGGACCCTTTATAAGGAAACCGTTCTTTGGGACTCAAAATGTTGACAACTTATTTTTATTATAATGATCCTTAAAAATGTATAAACATTAAAATGGGGATCAACTGTCTGCTTGTAGTGCTCTCAGAACTACAAAACCCAAGAAAATTTACAAATGAGACACAAAATGCAATTATATGACCAGTTTTGAATAACCAGTATTAATTATATGACCGAAATGTTTTGAATCACCAAACATCCATGCATTAGACTACTCAAATCCCTGAGAAAAAGTTGCCAGTGGCCGACGTCAGCCTGAGAAGCTGCTAATGTCTTCTTCTCTGATTCTACTTCTGTCCAATGCTGTCGATGCCGCAAAACAAATGTGGGAACTATTTTGTGTTTTAAAGTCAAAATTCTTCAAAGTATCTTTAATTAAAATGCAAGGTACCCATCAGAGGCTTAGAAAAGTACAGATTAATTCACACTTGAAGGTGTGTATGATCTCCTTTGGGCACCTCCACTAGAGTGATTTGGAATTGATGCATCTTACAAAAATAGGTAGTTTTTCCTCTTTTCTTCCTGCAGGGATTAGATGTAATACTTTAAATTTCTATACCCTCTTTCCCCCTGGCACTACAAAGTACTTCATAAACCTCATTATTAATGATATTAACATGCTCGTGAGATTAAACTGATGGTAGGCAACATGTCCCCAGGTTATAAATAAACAAGCTCAAAGAGCGGGATAGAATGTTATTTCTAAGATTCTTTGAATGGCTTCTCTTTTTCTCTCTCACTCAGAACACTCTAAGAATTGACATTCTTTTCTTTCATTTCTTCATTCTTTTATTTATTTATCTACCCCTACACAAGGAATGTGTATGAAGAACCATGTTCGTGCATTGTACTGGGTGGTGTGATGGTAATAAAGCCAATACAAGGCAAAGCGCCTGACCTTGAAGAGCTAATACTTAGAGAGGGTGAAAAGCAAAACATGCACACAAAAGCCGAAAGGTGATTTTTTTAAACAAATAATTCAAAACAAAGAAAAATGTCTGAAAAATCTGTTCTAGGAATTTTGATAAAGAATGTATCCTAGAAGGCTGGTGGTGAAGGGAGGGTTGGGACAGAGATGGTGGAGATTCAGGAGACAGCTCTTGATCTGGTGATCAGAGTTACACACTGGATAGATGTGGAAGAAACTGCTTTAGGCAAAAGAAATAGCAAATCAATTGGCTGGCTGACATTCGATGAGAACGGGAGACAGTAAACAGACCATACAGTTTTTCAGGTTATTATTAAATCAGTACTTTGTAAATGCCATGAATTATGCCCAAGGCTTTACATAGTTATCTCACTTAATCCTTATACATTGACCCACTTTTAAAAGTACAAAAATGCAGGGTCAGCAAGATTAAGTACTCTGTCCTGGGTCACCAAGGTAGAACATGAAAGAAACAAGATTCACACTGGCTATCTCACTCCAAAGGCTCTGCTCTCACACATTGTTATATGATTTCCCAGCAGTGGAAGATGACAGCTGAAAGGTTAGTCGGTGCTGGATTACAGAAGTCCTGGATGCCAGTGGGTTCACGCTTTACACTATAGGGAGTGAAAAACAACTGATGGTTTGGGGAACAGGGAAGTAATAGGAAAAAATAGGAAAAAAACAACAGTGCTTTAGAAAGAGAATTTTGGCAATGCTTTCATAGGATGAGCCAGAAGGGGAGACAGAGGGAGTATAAAAATTGATTCCTTCAGGCATCTAGACATAGAGGTTAACATTGCTTCCCAGTGTTCCAACACAGCTTTTTCATGTTTCTCCAGTCTGATCTCGTACCACCCTCCATCTTTGTTCTCCATCCCCATCCAAACCCGCCTACTTCCACTGCTGGTAGAGGTAATGCTGCCTTCCAGCAAAGAATATTTGTACATGTTGTTTCAATTGGCAGAAATAAGTTTTCCTTCTTTTGATACCTTAACTCTTCCTACTCACCCTTCAGATTTTGGTTTAATGTAACTTCACATGAGAAGTCTTTCCTGACATTTCTAACTTACGTCAAGTGCCCTGTGGAGGCCCGCCCAGTACCATGCCCCCTCTCCTTTGTAACATCTGTCATGGGTACGATTATCCATCTATTCATGTGCTATTTAATTAACAGTTAATGGCCTCCACTAGAATATATGCTCCTTGAGGTTAAGAGTTATGTCTGCTTTTGCTCATCGTTGCATTCCCAGAGCCTGCTGCACTGCCTTATCACATGGCAGGCGCTCGACATTTATTATAAGTGAGCAGATCCGTGGATAAATGAATGAATATCCCAGCGAGGATGATGACAGTGGAAGGGAAAGAAAGGTAAGATGCAGAGTTGACAAAAGGACCCAATGACTGATTTGGGGTTAGGGAGCGGGGAAGCTGAACCAGAGAATGACAATTTTTAAGTAGTTGTCGATGGTTCTCTGGCTTCTCAAGCCTGGCTACTAGAAAAACAAAATGGCCCGCAATAGCACACTTTGCACTTACCACCATCACTGGTCAGTAGCCACCTGACATTTTGATGGAAGAGGCAGAGTCAGAAGCAGATTAGCCCAGAGCAAAACAAGCCCTTCTTCAGAAAGTGTGTTAGGAGAGCAGAGTGAGGAGAAGTTAAATCCCTGTGGAGAAGTGTTCCTTAAGTGGATTATCAGATTTGCTGGGCCTTGAAATATCCAATCGACCCTCAAGCCATCCCAAGAATGCTTCTGATTTTCTTTACATTTAAGGGAGGTCTCGTTCCTCTTCCTGATCCAAGGAGATTTCATGTCAGTTGCCCAAGGTGGGAAGCAACTCAGCGTGGTAGAAAAAGCACTCTGATGATAACCTCCAAGGCCCTGATCAAATATTACCTTTGTCACATGTTCTAGCTGGCCACCATGGCACTGTCACTCTTCCAAAGGAGCATTGGATCGGCCCTGACTCACCCAGGCCGTTCAGTGTATTTTATGTACACCTCTGTCATGGTCACGTTATTCCTTATTGTTCAAGTGTCATTTTCTTCCCTTAATCTATGAGCTCTTTGAGAGTAGGGACTTCATCAAATTCACATAACTTGAGATTTAGAGCAGGGCCTCTGTGGACAAATTGCCTGGGTTGAAATCCTGGATCTCCTGCGTACTGATTGTAAGCTTGGGCAAGTTAGTTCATCTCTTTCTGCATTTTAGTTTCCTTATTTGACAAATGATGACAATATAATACCTAATTACCTACTGAACAGAGTTATTGCGAGGGTTCTCATTCATTCATTCATTCATTCATTCATAATCCATTTAGTGGTTATTTATTAACTAGGTATCATATTCCTAGTCCTCTTCTAGGTGCTAGGAAAACAATCATAAACACAGTGGAAAAAGTTCCTCCTCTTTTGGAACTTACATTGCATAGGAGGACAAAAGCATTACAAGCAAACAAATAAATACTGTATTTTCAGACCGTCAGAATTGCTGCAGAGCTGGCTTATACTGGCTTGCAAGAGTGGCCCATATATATCTCTTCCCAGCTTTGCATTTGGCCACAGTATTGAGAGCTTGAATCAAGGAATCAGCCACAGTGGAGGTATTTACACTATGGAAATTGGCAAATGCTACCCATCAGCCACCTCCTCCCTCTGCCTCACTATATGCAGGTGGTAAGAATTTATCAGCACAGCACTGGACAGGAGGCACTAAGACAGGTTGATTAAAAAATAGTAACAAAGGGGATGGGAGTGGGGTAACTCACCGTCAAGTAAAGTCTGAAAAAGTGAAGTTTGTGCTGAGGCCTGAAATATGAGTATCCGGAAGTGATGAAGGAAAGAGTAATCCAGGCAGAGTGGGCAGCTGATTTAAAAGGCCTAAAGAGGCCATAAGCCTGGTACATATTCCAGGAACAATAACAATAAAAGCCCCTGAGGGTGGAGCCTAAGGAATGAGGGCGAGAATGACCTGAGGTAGAAACAGAAGGTAGGTCAGAGCAAGGTCGCACAGAGCCTCATAGGCAAAGAACCTGCATGTATTCCAAGTGCAGTCAGAAGCCTGTCGGAGGGTTTTCAGCAGGAGGGACTATTTAAAGGACTTAGCATGTATCTAGCACCCAGGAAGTGCTCCATAAATGGTTAATACTATCCCCGTTAATACACCTTGGTGTCCCTGGCAGCTCACACATTGTCTGACACGTAGGAAGTATCCAGTGTAGGTTTGTTGAGCCATAAATAAATGGATGGTCACAAAAAAGCCCCTTTCCCTCCCTGAGCCTCAGTTGTCTCATTGGAAAAATGAATAATTTGTAAAAGATCTTCTCCCAGGTCCATTTCGTTCCCTAAGCTCTCCGCTGTATAACCATAGGCTGCAGACTGGTTTTACTACTAACCTACCTGGCAGATGTTACCACAGTATGAGCAGCCAATAGTCTCCAACAAATACGCAACAGCCCTTTGGTCATTTAATTCCAGAACATGACATTCGTGCCCTGTACAATGGCATAAAACACAACAGGCTTTATATTTCTAATCTTCTGTTAAGGGAGGAAATGGGGTTGGGGAGAAAGATGAGAGAGAAAAAAATTGCTCTCACTAACGAGGCCATAAATATTGATGTCTTCCTCAGGCCCCCCTAGAGCTCTATCATTTTGGCAACTGGCTGATTAATAATAGATTAAACACTTTAGATTTGCTTACTCTAGGATCCGTGACTTTAAATGCATCTGCTACGCGGGAACTGGTTTGAGACGGGAATCAACAGATCATGCAGACCGCCAGCAGAAAACTTCAGTGGGAGGGGCACAACAAACTGTGCATGACAACCGATATTTCCACTGAGTAGTATCTCCCATGCTGGCTATAAGGCTTAGGATAGCTTTCCAGATGTTCTTTTCCCAAGAGCCCACCCACAGGACAACCCAAGTGAGAGGACCGTGCAAATACACACCATATGGCAGTGTTCTAAGTAAAGCAACAGGCGAGGAAGGAAGTCGTCCCACAACTCATCCAAATGCCAGTCAGTGACCACAGGAAGTTGGGCCAACATGGGCCCAACTGGGAGGAAATGGGATGTATATCCATAACTGCTGAGCTAGATCGACTGGCTCTAAAACCTTATCCTGTGGGCTAGGAGACAGGTGACAGGACCCAAAGAGCCATGGGCGCCCTACTAGTTACCACTGGAGAAGTCAATGGCCCCTTGAGGCAGACATGGGCAACTGGAAATGCCAAGGTAAATGCTGGTCTTTGTAGACCAGGGAGAACATGACCAGGTCTGGATGCCAAAAGGCAGTTGGCATGTTGGAATGGATATTGGGGGAAACATGATACCTGGTTTCCTAGTCTGACACTATCACTGAGTGTCTGTGAGACCCTGGACTTGTCCCTTCCCTTGATCTCAGTTTCCCATCTGTTCAGTGAAGGGATAGGTAAGAGCAGTGTTTCTTAACGAGAATGGCTGGTGGAGCTTTTAAAAAAAATACATATTCCTATACTCTTTGTCATGGATTGAGTTGTGTCCCCCAAAACATGTTCACGTTCCAACTCCCGGCACCTCAGAAGGTGACCTTATTTGGACATAGGGTCATTGCAGATGTAATTAGTGAGGGTGAGGTCATACTGGAGTAGGGTGGACCCTTAGTTCATGATGACTGGTGTTCTTATAAGAGAAGACACAGACACCCAAAGGGAACACACTGTGTGATGATGGGGACAGCCGATGAAGGGCGGCAGCTGTAAGCCGAGGGAGGGCAAGGATTAACGGCAACTACCAGAAGCTAGGAAGAGACAAAGAAGGATTCTTTCTCATGTGTGGGTTTTAGAAGGAGCCCGGCCTGCCGACACTTTGATTTCTGACTTCCAGCCTCCAGAACTGTGAGAGGATGCAGTTTTGTCGTTTGAAGCCACCCTGCTGGTAGTATTTAATTACAGCAGCTTTAGGAAACTTTGTTTTTAAACTTACCAAATAGAAACGTCAGGGTAGGGGTCTGGAAGCACACAGTTCTAAAAAGCTCCCTAGTAAAATCTGGTGCAAACGTCATAGTTTATAAACACTGAATTCAGTGTCTTCCCAACTCTGGAATTCTTTGATTCTTGTGGAAATCTGACTGCAGCTTCTGGCCCTGGAGAGACATCTTGGAAACAATGAATTTAGGAAAGATGCTTTGGTGATCAGAAGGGGAGTCTTTCTGTATTTTGTGGCAGAACAATGGTGGCATGCTGAAAGAGGAAAAGAGAGCCAACCCAAGGCAGTGCTGAGCCCAGCAGCCCATCTTCTCTCTAGGCTCACGTCACACCCCTCAAACCTAAACTGCTTAAAAGGAGAAGTTGATGGAACTGCCACTATGTCAAGCAGCCTTTGAGGTTCTAATAAAAGCTATAAACCTTCTCACCAGAAATGTACCTACACTTTTACAGAGATTCAGAAGCCTGATCCCCATTTGCTGACATCCCAGGGATTCATTAACATCCCTGGAGGTCATAACAAAGCCCCAGCATGGCCCCACCCAAATGCTAACCTAAAACCTTCAGAGAGAAAACAAGAAGGCGACAATGGCTTGTTCTTCTCTGGTCCTACCTTCTCCATCTGTAAAAGGAGGGGCTTCCTTCATTCTTCCAACAAATATTCACTGGGCCTCCACTGTGTGCTAAGGCACCTTTGTTCTTACATGCCAGAGGTTGGGGAGAGAATGAGGAAGAGAGAAGCTCTGCCCTCACAGCACTATGTTCTAGTGAGACCACAGGAAGTGAGTAAATGTGTGCCAGGAAGACAATAGGCAGGGCAACGTGGCGGGGACAGATAGGGGTGGAAGCCAAACAGGAAGGTCCGGGAAGTGCTGGTGGAAGAGACTTCTGAGCCAAGCTGAGACCAATGATGCGAAGGAGGCAACCATGAAAAACGTAGGGGAAGAGCGGTACAGGCAGGAAGAGCTTTAAGGTGCACAGACCCTAGAACAGGAGAAAGCTTGGCATACAAGAGGCACAGAAAGAAGGCCAGTATGGCTGGAACCCGGAAAGCATGGGAGCTGTGCGAAAGGGGAGGTCAGAGAGGTCAGCAGAGGTCAGAACTAGCTCACTGTTTAGCTCACAAAAGGTGTCTAGATTTTATTCTGAGCATGATGGAAAGCCACGAGAGGATTTTTAAACAGCAGAATGAGGTGATCTGATGTACATTTTACGAGAGAGGAGTGACTTTCTAAGGTTTTCCAATGTGGACTTTCTAGAAGGAAATAGCCTGATGTCCTTCTATTATTGCTGTCCACGTGGACAGAATGTCAGTGTAACTAAACATAATGCTGTACTGTAGGGACACACAATGATATCTCACAGATGTGCTGCGGGGAAAAAAGAAAGGGAGGCGAGGGAGCTGTCTGCATGGCAAACTTCGAACCTGAGCTGCTATCCGAGCCCCTGAGTTCCCTAGAAAATGCATTAACTACCTTTGTTATTTCTAAAGGGTTATCTGTTGAAACATCTTTAGGCAAAGCCTGTCATAAGATGTCTCTCCAAACTCACACTCAGTCTTGGCTGCTGCCTTATTAGAATGTTGACACGTGCAGCGTCAAAGTCAGAGACGTCCCTCTGAGAGCACAGCCGTGGTACCAGTAAACCACTCTGAATACAGATGGCAGTAGGAACCCAGGGAGCAGAGAGCCGTCCTCGCCCCCTCCATTCTCCTCTCTCAGATTCCACATTTCAGCTTCTAATGAGATGTCACAGCCGGAACTAGCTTTAGCTTCTCTGTGGCTGACCCTCCCTCCCTTCAGAAATTGGCACCCGAGTGCAATATTAATGAGCATCACACATCTGAGTGGAAGATTACAAAATGCAGAGTGTATTCTCATCTATTATCCTATTAGAAGCTCATGTCCATTCTGGAAGGTGGGCTGGATGGATAGTTTTAGCCATTTCACCAACAGAGAAGCTTGGCCCCAGGCAGGCACTTGACCAAGGTCAAAAGGCTCACACCTGGGCACATCCAGTTCCTCATGCACACATCTCACTGAACTGGGCTGCCTCTGAGCTAGATCATTTCTTTAGGCTCAATTTGGACAAGATAACGTGTAGAGCTGCCAATTTGTAGAGGAGGTCAATGAAACTAGTGTAGCATTCTAAAGTTGGGTTCTATGGACCAGTACATCTGGCTTTGAGGGCTGGCTGTGTGGGCTCAGGCCGGTATGTAACTCTCCCTCTGTTCCAGTTAACGCATCTGAAAAATGTGGAAACTAATACGGCAGGTCCTTGCATGACATTGTTTCCTTCAAAGTCGTTTCATTAGAACATTGATAAGATGCCGTAGGAACTTAACTCTTGTTTATATCAATTAGCCTGTGGTAACATTGGTTTCGTTACACAGTATTTTGCTGTCGTTCCAAGAACCTATTGACAATGTCAAATGAGGACTTACTGTAGTTTCTACTTTCTTCAGTTGTTAGGAGTGGTAAGTGAAATAAAACAACCTCTTTTACTACTAAATTAACACTTGATGTGATGAGGAGGAGAAGGAGGAAGATGGTATTGGCATTTAATGCACACTTACTGTGTGCCTACTCTTTACATGTGCTTTGGGTATCTGGTTGCATAATGCCAACAGCACGATGGGCCCTCAGATTGGTTGCCTATTAATCTTTTTAACATTGGAGATAATGTTCCAGGGCAGATAAAAGAAAGTGACTTTTTTAGTTACTGGAGGTGAAAGTAAGAATATAGGAGAAGGACTTGGCTTCAGGAAAATCTTAGAGGATTGGCCTTTTTTTTTTTTTTTGTCTATAGAGGGTGTCCATGTCTATAACTAAGAAAGCATAAAACATTCCATGGATCAAACTATAAGAGCCTTTTATATTACACATAATTAAACGGTATAATCAAAATGGCCAAGTATATCCCATCCAGCTCACACATGGTAGAATCAAAGACCTTTAAAGTTGGAAGGAACTTGAAGATTCACCTTGTCCATATCCCAGAGGGGAGAGCAGGAGAGACAAATGCATGGCAGGCCCAAGGTCAGACCCAAGGTCACAGAGACCTCCTTTCCACCCCAAAGAGAAAACTCTCAATTAACTGAAGAGCTTTGTACCTACTATCATTCCCCTCTCTGGTAATGCATCTAACTAAGGACTGCCTCCATTTCTTTTGTATCTCCTCCTTCCACTACAGCCACCAGCTACATACGGGGTTGAAAGGCAGCATGGCAAGGAGTTTAGTAGGTGCTTGAGCAGGTGGGGCAAAGGGCACCTGCCCATGTGGGCTCCTGCTCATGGCCCTCAGTTTCCCTGTGCAAAATGGGGGAGGAGGGCTAGAATACATAGATCAAGTGCTTTTTACAGTGTCCAGATGTTCCAATTCCTATTTATTTAATCTGGAATTCAGAATCCCAGTTTTCTTTCCCAAGGACCCCAGGGGAGCCGAGGCATCTTGACACAGTGTGCTGGCACAGGATTCAGGATCTGGGACCTGGTTTTACCTCTCTGTCACTCACAGTATGACCTTGAGGTAAACCACTTAAGCGCTTCATGGCCATTTCCTCAATTAGAACACTTCCACTCCACCTCTGTGCATGAGTGAATGTGAACTAAATTAAAACATTAGATGGGAAAAAATGCTTTGAGAACAGTAGCAAAGGACTATGTATATGCGTGTATATATGTATCTATACACATTGCTAATCATTTGTTCTGACCATCACCGTCAGTATCATTCACCACAACTCCTAGGTAATGGGGCGGGGGGCTTTGACTAGCTTCCATGTACTGTAGAAAGAGAGATGAGGAAGTGCCCAGTTCTAGGCAAAGCCTGGAGTACCCGACTCTCGGTCCTTCCCATCCTGTTCTCTCCGGAGATTTTTATTTCCTAGGGTTAAATAGCACACGTGAGTCTGGTTGATTCCTGGGCCAAAAATGAGACTAAGTTGGTGCCATAGAATAAAGAAACCAAACCCAAACTAATAAGTGAATCAAAATGCAAAGGACTTTTTCTTAGGATGGGGTTTTCAAAGCATTGTGTGGCTGATTATCTTATCTGTCCTTGTGAAAGCGACAGGGCTTTGGGGAAATTATGGTTGTTGAGATTCATAATACCTTACATGCGCAAGACACTTGAGAGTTTACAAAACATGTTCATGTTGTTATTGAACGTTTTAATTCAGTATTTATCAAGCATTACTTGGAGCAACATGTCATGATAACATTATTTGAAGCTCAAACGACTTCTTGAAAGGATACGCAATTAGGAGTTTATCCTTATTTTCAGGAGAGGAAAGGGAGGCACAGAGAAGTTGGGTGACTGGGCCAAAGTCAATTTCTTAAAACAGAGATTACATCATGTGCTACTTCTACTTACAACCTTCCAGTGACTTCTCGTGAACTTAAAAAAAAAAAAAATCTAAACTTTCTCCATGGCCTGTCGTGCTCTGCCTAGACTGGTCTCTTCTCCCTCTTCCCAATCTAATCCTCTATTACTCTGCCTTGCTGAAAATCCTGCAGCTACCTGGTTGCCCCTTAGTTCCTCAAAGTTGGTCACAAAGCGTTTTCTTACCTCACGACCATTGCACGGATTGTTCCTCTGACTAGACTATTCTTCGCCACTTTTCGTTGTAGAACTGTTATCTTCTCTGCCTTGAAGACTGGGCTTAAATATCACATCTCATAGGACGTCTTCACTGACCACACTATTTAAACAATACCCTCATGTTATCTTCTCTTAGCATGTTGCTTTTTTCTTCTGAGGATTTATGTCTTACAACTATTACATGTATTTAGTCACTTATTCTTGCTTTTTTTTTTCTGTCCGTCTTACACCATTAGAACTAAGGTTCATGAAGTCAGATGCCTTGTCACTCTTATTTACTACTGTATTCCCAAAGACTGGCAGAGCCTGCAACAGAATAGGAATTCAATATATAATGAATGACTGAAGTTTATACATTTTGGACCCTGGTCTCAAACTCAGGTGTTCTGACTTCTTAGTTTTCTGGTCCTTCCCTTTATTTTACATACATAATTTCTCTGCAACCCAAGCATTAATAATTTTAACTGCATGCCTTGGATGGGAATGGGCAAGGATTCTATTTTTCTCAAATGAGGGAGAAACTCCAAACACACTTTTATACAGAGTGTGAAAGGGGACAGTCTTTTGTACAAATAACCTGGGTGGTTGAGGACCTTGCTTCAGGAAAAATTTGCTAGATTTCCTATATCCACAAAATTATAGCAGACACGTTTAGTGCCCATCCCCAGGAGACAGGCTCCAGGGGAACCCAGAGGTAAATGACTACAAGACATGCCTGCTTACTGTGCCCTGGGATCTCCGCCGAAGCTGAGATTATTGTTGAGGAAAAAATGATAAAATAGGGCAGCTACTCAGAATAGCTATCACCTGACTTAATCCCGTCTCTTCATCCATCCATCCATCCATCCATCCATCCATCCATCCATCCATCCATCCATCCATCCAATGTTTATTGAGAACTTATTGAGAGTTTATTGAGAGGAAACGGAATGTCCTAAATTAATTTTGGGCATTGTCCGGCAAAGAACCAGAAGACAGTCCCCCTATACCTCTCTTGGGAAATGTCAGGGAGTCATTGGGCTCAAGTTAGGGGAAGGGCCACAGGAAACATCATGATACTGCGTTGGAGTTCTAATTCTAGTTCTGGTTCTGGTTCCAGTTCTAGTTTTGCTAAGACTCATGAGTGACTCTGGGAAATCCTGGATCCTCTCTAGGCTTCAATTTCTTATTTTGGAAGCTAGATGAGGTCTCTTCTGTGTTGATGTTCAATGACCTTTCTCAGCCTTTAGGATTTCTCAGACTCTCAATGAATAAATTCCCAAAGTCTGAAGTGCTGGATTGTGGATCTACTGAATTCCCTACCCTTTGTAAGTCTTAAAAATCATAGACAACGTTACTAAACAGACTATGTGCAAGTTGTTATTTATTTCCCTACATAAGATTATTGGATTTGACTTCTGTTAAGGACAGAATATCAGGCCATAAAAAGTTAAGCCAGAAAGTCCAAGATGGTGTATTAGGTAAATGATATGCCAGCTGCCTCCCAGGGTCACACCGAAATTACAAATAAGTTATAGTTCAATCAACCTCAAGAATCATCTGAAGACTAGCTGAATCGAACCCCTATAACCCCTATAAGGATCTAAAGAAGAGCCACATTGAGACTGAACCAGAAAAAAAAAAAAAAGAGTTAAGCCAGCTAGTAGACAACCAGTATTTAAGTCCTGGCTTAGGTTTTTATGGTCCTTTTGTCTGTCCCTGGGGTGGAGGATAGCTCTTCGGGTAATTCAGGTATGTTTTTCTTTTTTAAAACCTCTCTCTCTCTCTCTCTCTCTCATCTGACTTCTAAGGGAGTTCTGTGTGTAGCACTACTGAGCTGGGGAAGATAATGCCCAAGAGACCATCCCAGGATTAAATAGAGTCTCCTTATGATTTAGAAGCGTGAGATTCCCAGCTGTAAATCAATGTGGATTCTCTATTTAATTTGAATCAGTGGATTTTATGAGTCTCTTTCCCTTTCAGTTTATCAGTCAGGCACGCATGAGTTTTCTCTCTGTTTATTATTGTTTCAGTGTTGTACAGGTAGAAATATCATAGTCTGGCAAACCTGGAGAGCCTGAAAGGAACCTAGGGATTGTTCAGGCCAAGCCAGAGGTTGTTCCAATAGGAAAACTGAGGCCAAGTAGGGGAAGAGATTTCTTTAAGGTCACCTAGCTAGAAGAATTAGAACACAAGTTTTTCTGTCACTCCCGTCTTTATTATATTTCTCCTACATCACCTCTCCTCTGCTTTGCCTCAAACAAAGGCTTTTGTTTACTATAATTGTTTACCATTTCTTTCCACCATTAGATAATTAATCATGCACTTCAGGGGTTCCTATCTTAACAGCATATTGAAACTTCAATTAATCACAGATCAGGTTGTAATACTCTTGCCTTGAATTATTTCTCTGATTAGTTTTAAGGAGAAATAGGTCATCTATTTCCCTCCTTCCCTCCCTTCTGTTTTTCACACATACCCAAGATACAGAAATTAAGATTGCTTGATATCAAAATTAAAAAGAGGCCTACATTTACCCTATTCTCTGGAAAAAGATATTGGTTGTTGAAAGAAAAAATCCTTACCTACTTCTTTGGACATGCAAATTCAATTACTGGCCACTAAATATATATATGTTATAACATAGCAGGGTATTTATCATTTTTATTATCACTAAGTATAGCAACAGAAACTACCACAAGCTAGAATTGTATAGGTCACAGTTTACCGAGACTTCCAAATAAACAGTCTCCCTTGCCCCACCTCATAATGTGAAGCAGGTATGACAATAATGCTCTTCTCGCTAATAGCCGAGGCTCAAAGAGATTAAACAACTTTCCCAAAGTCATCAAGCTGCCGAAAGAACAATTAGGAGAATCAAGTTGAACTCCAGTTTGGAATCACCATGTCGCCTCACTGCACATGACATTTTTGGGAATGTTTTCTTTATAACGCAGCTTGGTATTTGGTGAGAACTCTGGCCCAAGAAGGAGAGGACCTGGGTGTTAAGTCCCTTCCCAGTTGGGTGCCCTCTTCTTTCTCTAATGGGCCAGCTCATCCCTTGGAAGCTACTGTTACAGACTCGTGGAAGGTTGGGTTGGGACAGACCGTCAATCATACTAGTCCCTTACTTAGGGCTCCAGAGCAGGTGACCTGCAGCGTCACAGGAAGAGTCATTCTCGGGTTATACTGTCACGTGCATTACCTGCCTGTCCGCCCCCACACACCTGGAGTCCGTCAAGTGCACAAATGTCTTGTTCTCTTTTACATGTCTGGCAGCTGCCGCAGAGCCTGGCACTTAGAAGGTCCTCCAAGTATGTTTACTAAATGACAAAAGACTGAATCCCAAAGTCTTGGTTCACAGGAGCAATGATTCACGGAAAATCTCACGGGGAGCTGATGGCAGAACTGGATCTAAATCCCCCGTCTCTAGATGATTTTCTGTGTAGTTCCATGTATGGAGAAGAAGGTAGTGATGATACCATTAGAACTAGTAATGATTGCAGCCAACACATGTCAGATGCTGATGAAACACTAGGAACTGTGCTAAATGCTTTCCTATTTGATCCAACAATCTTGCAGGAGAGTTGTATTTTTATCCCCATTTCCCAAATGGGAAAACTGATATATATATATAAAATTAGAACGATAAGTAAATTGCATTAGGTTGTAATTAGATTTCTTTTCACCTTGCAAATATCCTCCAGGCAGGCCCTCACCCCTAACATAAAAAATAAAAGTCAGGCCTGGGACAGAGGCCAGGAAGGCCTCTTCCTGTATAAATAAGACACACACATCCCTGGCACCCTCCACGATAGATGTCCTGGTGTCCTGGCCAAGGAAGCATGAATGAGGAGATGTGCTCATTAGCTGCTAACTTCAGACCTCTTAGGTCTTCTTTATTTGGGCTGTCACTCAAAATGGCCTTGTTTTTTCCAGTTCTCTTTGGAGCGTCTCCTGCTGATGTTTATTTGTTTATCTGAAAGGCCAGGCTCTCTGGGATGGGCTCATTAAGAAGACATTCCCTTTCGTGAGGGCTCAGGAGAGTGGCAGGGACACAATATCTCCCGCAGGCCTCCCTCTTGCCATGGTAACAGCACAATAGAAGGCTCTCAGCCTAGAGCCAACCAAACCCAAGTCAGCACAAAGTACTCTCTGCTGGATCCCAGCTGTGGAGAAGAATAAACAACTTCAAATCCCTGCCCACCCTCTCACCTCCGCCATGTAATTGTCCCCTAACCTTTGCCTCCCACAACAATCCCTCCTTCTTTGAAGCCAATCGGTACCACACAACCATGCCTTCACAGTAATATAGCTACAGGGACGTAGGGACGACTGAGAAGAAGGATGGCAACATTCTGGCACTTGTGCCAGCCGCTTCCTGATTTTCCATCCATGGCAGACAGCTTTAATCATTTGTGGCACTCTTCCCAGCTCAGCTTGGATGGTGCCGCAGGATCCTTCTCAAAAAAAGCACTCTGGGCAGAAGAGAAAACTTATCTAAAAGATAAAAGAACTTGTCCATTCAGGACCAAAGGCATAGGAGGTGCTAGAAAAGCCCGCTGCTTTCCAGTTCCATGCTCTTTCTGCCACATATCTTTTTTGATGGTGTACTCTTTTGGGGTCATTGCAATGGACTAAGCCCTGACGTCACTAGAAAATTTTCAGCTTCCTGAGGGTGGAGCCTGGGTTATCTGTTAATCTCCTAGGTACTTGCCATGCTGAGTAGCACACGTGCTGCTTAGCTGACAAGAGAAGTGAGTAGAGTCCTGACCCTAATGTATGAAGAAGACACTTAAAATTTTCAAAAAGGATTTATAAGAACCACCTTGGATTCAACAATCACGTATTACACCACCATTCTCTGGATGAACTACATCAGAGAACCACTAAGTCCCCTAAGGTATTTTCTAGGGGACTTGTTGGGCCCCATCCAAGGACAATCAGTTATGAGAAGTCCAAGAGGCTCTTATGCGAGTTCGTTTCTAACCTACAATGTCAACTTCTCAAATTTTTCTAACAAAGTAGCCGAAAAGCAACGGAGAATGATGACAGGGACAGTCTCCCGGGATCAGAGATATGCCTCCACCCACAGGAAGCAAGATGAAATGTGTTGAAATATGTTTTATCTTGAAAATCCACATGGGTTTGGGTTATATGCCAAATACAGCAATATTTATTTTAATTAAAACATGTTTTTCTCCCAAATTCTTACGTGAATTTGATGTTCTCAGGAGAAGTAAGTACCATGTTTATCCCACGGCTTCACACACGTCTTAGCCCAGAGGTCAGCAAAACTAGCCCAACGAACAAATACATCCCACCACCTGTTTTTGTATGGCCTGTGAGCTAAACATGGTTTTGATCATTTAAAGTGGTTGGAAAAAAAATAAGAATATTTTGTGACACATGGAAATTATATGAAACTCAAATTTTCAGTGTCTATAAATGACATTTCATTGGACCATATTCATTTATGCCTTGCCTATGGATACTTCCATAATATAACAGTTGTGACAGAAACAAAGCTTCAACTACTATCTGGCCCTTTGCAGAAGAGAAAGTCCCACCTCTGCCTTGCTCTGTCATTGGCCACCCCATGACTGTATGTCCCCATCATGGGAGAGTGCACAACGTAAATGAGCAGTCTCAACTGGGGGCGCTTTTGCCCTCCAGAGCACATTTGACCCGTGTCTGGAGACATTTTTGATTGTCACAAATGGGGAGGGGGGTTTGCTACTGTCGCTTACCCTGAGTGGAGGCCCGAGATGCTACTCAACGTCTTTTAGTGGTCAGCACAGCCCCCACAGCAAAGCCTTATCCAATCCAAAGTGTTGAGCTTGAGAAACCCTAGCATAAACCTTCTAGTGGTAACTGGTTCCCCACTCCATCCTTCATTTCTTTCTCATCTCAATTAAACACAAATGGACTCTTGATATTGGTAAATCAGAAGGAATTATTCATTCAGGCCTGAGACAAGAACACTCTATAAATATATATGAAGGATGAGGAGGACTTCTCATTTTATTTGACTGTAGAAATTATTAATAAGTAGTAGTAATAATAATAATAATAATAATAATAATAATGTTTTTATGTGAAACATTTATGTGTTAGGTATTGGGCCCAGAATTTTATACTCATCCTCTCATTTAGTTATAATTTCAGCCTTGTGAAGTATGCAACATTAATTTCTCCATTGCACAGATGAGGAAATTAAGGATCAGAAAAGTTAAGTTGCCGAAGGTCACAAAGCTATCAAGTTAAAGGGCAGTGATTTGTACCTAAGCAGTCTGACCCCAGAAATTTAGTTGTTTACCATCATACCATGAACTTCCTAGAATACCCATTGACTCTTCATTTCCCTGTTTTGATGTGCACAAAATAATTTAATTTGTCCTGCATCCCCAGCATGACCCACAAGAAAACAATTGCCTCCTCAAAAGCCTACCCTTCTAGACACTGTCCTTAGCACAGATGTCCTTGGCTATGAAACTGCTTTGTAAATTAAATGCATTGAACCATGTAGAAGCTGGTGGGTCAGCAAAACTCTGGTAATGACATGATCCATGTTCTAGAGGCTTCTTACAGGAAATGTACAAGCCTGTTGACTCACTGAGCTCACTGAGATGTTAGAGCCAATTAATATCTAAATAGGTTTCTTATTTCTTTGCCAGATATAATCAGAATTGAACAACCACTGTTAAAGGGATAACTCTGAAGAGAAAGTAGATAGGTGTTTGAAGCAACAAATATCAAACACAGAGGATACTGCTCCCAATTTTGGCAAACATGGCTGAGAACAGAAATGGCAAATATATTTCTTTACATGAATCACTGGGTTGTCTGATAGGCTAGGTGGGTAGTTGAGTAAAAGTGTGGACTCCAGAAGATTATTTGGGTTCAAATCCCTACTTTGCCTACTTTTAATAACCAGTAAGGCTGCACTGAGCCTATTAACTGAGTATTATCCCTGGGTTCATAAAACCTGAGCTTAGTCCCAGCTCTGGCACAAATGCAACATTTGTGATTTTGGGTAAGTTAGATGACTTTTCTGGGCTTCTGCTTTTCCCAGTTGATGATACTTTCCCTCTGCATCTCTTTAGGTCTATGAGATTCAAAGGCGCTTACATATACAATGAAAAGGTGGTTAGTGGTAACGTCTACCCACAGAAATCTTTACAGTGCAATGCCCATGAATAGGAAAACTAAACCATGTGCAAAAAGCGGATAATATGCTGAACCAAGTGACAAGGAGACACTATTGGCAACAGCCTCAAGAAGGAAGTACTAAGCGAACACAAAAATGTAGCAAAGTACAGAATAGAGGTCAATGTTATCAGCATTTTATATCCGGACTGCCCCAGGCTCGGCTGGGGCAGTCAGCTGGGACTCTGTTCCTGACACAGCCACTCAGAAGCAGCTGGCCTTGAGTGCCATAGCACGGAGGTGGGAAAGGACCACCCCCACTCAGTCTTCTGACACCCAGAGCTTGGTTCCACAGAATACAGTGGCTCTTGAAATAAAGATTCACAGTTTTTATTTGGCCTGCAATTCTGGATGGAATCCAATGCCTACTGCCTAGATGCTCTGAACTGCTTAGCCATGGTTGGTTTTATAAACAATGTTGTTTACATAATTGCTGAACTGTAGCATAGAGCCTTAGAGGAAGTAGGAGTGATGCACTTGTAAATCTGGGCCTTACTCTGTAACTTCGTTAGATTTGGAAGCAAAATGTTTTTTGATTCCCTTCTCTGTGCTTAGTGCTTTGTCAGATGCTGGAGAGGAGAGAAGGGATAAAGACGTGTCCCTTATTCTCCATGAGCTCACAGTCTAGTTGTGAGATGCATGCTTTCCCCTGAAATTATAAGGGAGTTAAACACCGGTTTGGGCCACAAGTGTTGCAGGACCTTAGAAACAGGGGAGGCAACAGTGACCTGGGTGGATCTGACATCGTGATGGAAGTGAGATTTTAGCAGAGCCTTGAAGGCAGTGGAAAAGGAGGGAAAGGGAATTCCAGAGTGTGAACAAAGGCATGGACATGAAAACATACGTTCAACAGATTGTCTGGGGAAGATATTTTGGGGCTTGAATGTTAAAGACCTTCAACGCCAGAGTTGGGATATGAATTTCACCTTAAAGGCAAGGAAAAGCCAGAAAAGATTTGAGAGTCAGAGAGCTTTAGGCTAACATGGAAGGGCATGAAGGGGTGAAAGGATAAGTTTGACAGAGCTGCAACAGTCCAGGTACAGAGTAGTGAGGGCTATAAGAATGTCCTAATGAAGGAAAACCCCATAGGACTTCAGGAGTGAAGCCAAGGAAAGAAAGGAATCAAGATGGGGTTATAATCAGAGCTTAATGATGGTAACATGCAATGGTCTTCTAACTCAGTAAAAACCCTTCAAAAACCATCTGAATCATTCAATTGCTTCTGATGACATTTTGATAAACTAGATCACTGCTTCTCAAGCTTTAAACATGTACACAAATTACTTGTTAAAATACATATTTCAATTCAGTGAGTTTGAGGTGGGGCCTGAGATTCTGCATTACTAACAAGTTCCCAGGGGAGGCTGACGCTGTGAGCCATACTTTAATTAGCAAGAGGCTAGAGTCTCTCATCTTTGCTGTTTATGCCAAACAGCAGCAGCTATATTAGGACTCCTTAAATAAGATGGATTGGGAAAGGTCAGTTATATGCATGGTCAGCAGGAATCTGCACATCATTTAACATGTAAGGACTGCTTCGTCTCCCTTGTTTCACGGGAGAGCTGCTAAGCTAGGAGTCAGAAGAGCTGGGTGTTAGTTTTAGTTCTATCCCTATCTGTGGGTCCTTACGCAACATAAGATGGGACAAGAATCCAAATCCACTGCTCAGTTCTTACATTTGAGAGCCCCTGCTAAATACTGCATCTCTGTGTCCTCCCAAAAGTCCTGTCGTGAAGCCTGTGTGATGATGTTTGGAGGTGATGAATTTGGGAGATGATTAGGTCCTGAGAGTAGAGTTTTCATACATGGGGTTCGTGTCCTTGTAAAAGAGACCTCCCAGTGCTCCCTTGCCCCTTTCATTAGGTGAGGACACCGTAAGAGCATAGCCATCTGTGAGCCAGGCAGCAGGCCATCGTCAGACAACACATCTGCAGGTGCCTTGAGGTGGGACTTCCCAGCCTCCAGAACTTCAAGGAATAAATGGTTGTTGTTTAAGCCACTCAGTCGATGATGTTTTTGTTATAGCAAGCCGAGTGGACTAAGACAGAAATCGATGCAGAGACGTGGGGGTGTTGCTGTCATATATATCTAAAAATGTGGCTTTGGAACTAGGTAATGAGTAGAGGCTGGAACAGTTTGGAGGTACATCCTAGAAAAAGCCTGTATTACTGTGAATGGACCTTTCAATGTGATTCTAGTAAGAACTGGGAAAGAAAAGAGCACTGTAGGGAAAGTCTCAGTCTTCTTAGAGAAAACTAAGTCATCCTGAACAGAATGTTGGTAGAAACATAGAAAGTAAAGTCCATTCTGATGTGGTCTAGACAGAAATGACAGAATGAGGGACCTGTCGTTTCACTGAAGGAAAAGTGATCCTCGTTAGAAAGGGGCAAAGAACTTGGCTAAATCGCGTTTATGTTCTAGTGTTTTGTAAAAGGTGACACTTTCTAGCAATGAAATTGGATATTTAGCTGACGCAATTTCTAAGCAAAGCATTGAAGGTGAGGCTTGGCTCCTTCTGCGTGCTCACAGTAAAATATAAGAGGAGAAAAATAATTTATGAGAGGGAATTGTGAATAAAAGGTAAACTAGACTGTAAAGATCTGGAAAGTTCTCGGCCTATCTATCCATATTCCCAAAAGTGAGAATTTAAGGGTGTGGCCAAGGATCAGTGTGATTAGGAGATGGGTTTATATCAGCCAGCTCCATTGAAGCCAGGAGTGTTTCCAAGACCATGGAAGAATGACACTGAAGCGGATTCAGAAATCATCAGGGCTGCCAATCCCATCTAGGCCCAGAGTGCCAGGGCCTTGGGGCAGGCAGAGTGCTTTCAAAGGGTGGGACCTCCTGTTCAGTTCAGGGGGCCAGAATGCTCCCCACCCTCATTGCCCCCCACCCAGTATATCAGAGTTGGGGCCCTTGCAGATAGCGAAGGCATGGCTGCCTCCACCTAGATTTCAAAGCACAGGGCTCCTTGGCATTGTTGGAGTCTCAGAAGCCCACCATGGGAGAGCTGTGGGCATGGAACCCCAGCCCAGAAGAGCCACAGGCATAGGACCCCAACAGACATCTGCTGCAAGGCCATCCCAACGGGACGTGGGGGTGATGTTGCTACCCAGTGGGCCTGGAAAGCAGAGCATTGAGACAAAGAGGATTGATTATTCTGGAGCCTTAAGGTTTAATGTTGTTTGAGCCTTAAGGTATAACTCCCAGGTTTGGGAGTTACCTGGGACCTGTCACTCCTTTCATCGATTTAATCTCTCCCTTTTTTAATGGGAATGTCTATCCTGTACCTGGCCCACCCCTGTAGTTTATAAATGCAGAACTGTGAGATTTCTATATCCTCCAAGTTGTGAGCCAGACAAAAAGGGAGCAAAAACCCCAACATTGGATTCATCAAGTTGTTGTTAGAATTAAATGACAATGTGATTACAAAAATACTTGGGTAAAAGAGGTGCTCAGGTAATGTTAGTTTGGTAGTAATGGTGAACCTGGAATAAGGGGGGGGGGCTTTTGGTGGGATAATTTATTATTGAACTACAACTTCCTCATACATTCATTTTTATACAATGCACAGCTATGGCAAGGGGAGAGGTAGTACATTTTTATCTGTTGTTGGTTCTTTGAAGCGGTGTTAGACAAACATGGCCACCTTTGGTTTCCTTTACTCCCATTTTTCTCTCTCTCACTTTTTCCCCCCATTCTGACCATCTGCTTTCCATTGTTGACATCACTTTCAGTGATTCAGCAAAATGTCATGGGCTCTGCCTTAATTTTAGCCATGCTGAGCCCTGAAATGCAATCACCATGTTGTGAGGAAGCCCAGGCCAGGTGGAGGTGTTCCAGCTGACAGCTCCAGCAAAGCCCACATGAGAGTGGAGGAGTTTTCAGATGGTTTCAGCCTCCAGTTTCCAAGTCTCCCAGCTGAGATGTCAGATATTGCGAAGCTGAGCTAAGCCGTCTCCACTCTGTTCTGTCGGAATCCCTGACCCATAGAACCATAAAAGAGAAATAATTCTTCTTGTCATCATCCACTAGGTTTGTGAGTAATTTGCTATGCAGCAACAGGTAACTAATAGACAAAACCTGTCTGATTTCAAACCCCATGTCCTTAATCACTATGCAGTGCTAACAAAAACCCAAAACAATTCAGAACTGGGCTCCTCATTACTGGAAAAAGCTGCATTGTCTGAAGAGTCCAGGGTCCAGTCCATATGACCGGATATTTGCTCTGGCAAACAGATGCCACTGCAATAACAGTTTTTAGGGCAGTCTCTCAAAGATGCAGTTGCCATGATGCAGGCACTTAGAACCTCATCATCTTGGAATCACTGGCGAGGCTGAGACTCTAGACCCAGCCGAGGTGAGAGGTGAGGAGCCTAAACTATGCAGAGGTCAAACCTACATCTTGGCACACCCTTCAACAAGCAGTCATAATTTATACAACATAATAGCTCCTCAGTTGAATTGATCAAAACCCAGCAGCGTAAAGAACATACGTTTCTATCTGTAAAAGCACTGAACAAAGATAAAAACCTTATTAATTAGCATTTAGTGTCCTCAACAATGCTATTTATAATATATTTATCACATATGGAATTTTTTGTGGGTTTTTTTTTTTTTTTTTTGGTCCCTGAGTGCCAAGACACTAATGGAAAGAGACCAATTTGAGATAAAAGAATCTTTTTGCAATCCAGGCTTTTTGTTCCCCCTGAAGGAGACAGGAAGGACAGAAATGGGGATGGGAGGGGGTGACAATGAATTTCTTTGATGTCATGCTCCTTCTTTAAGATGGACTGACTGCATATCCCAAAGAAAAGAGAATTTTTTTGATCTGCTCCACCACCAATATTATACATATTGGATGGAAAGAGTAGACTGGCAGTAGGAGGTGGAAGTAGCAGAGAACCATGTGGTTAGAGTTTTGTGTTGTTTCATTTTTTCTCCCTAAACTACTCAAGGCCTCTGAGGCATAGACTAACCTGACTTCTTCCTTCTACCTTCCATCCGTCACCCTCTTTGCTGTAAAAAAAAGAAAGCTTTGTAAGGGAGGAGGAAAAAAACAAAACAAAACCCACAGCTGCCTCAAAATGCTTGGAGAACAAAACAATTGGTACCTTTCATATCTCTGAAGGCTAAGTGCCATTATCGCACATCAGAATCCGAGCATGGGGCTGGAAAATCAGCTCTCAGAGGGCACAGAGCCAACACTCCCTCTGTGTTTGACTTAAAAGGGAAAAGGCAAAGCTCCTCTTTTAAGAAGAAAAAGAAAATGTAAGAAAGCAAGCAGGATTCCAAGTCATTAAATGGTGTATACTTGGAAAGCACCCTTTTAAGGAAGGGTAAATGGAAAATGGAGAAATGTGAAAATAATGACATTGGGAGAGATGAAAAAGCCTGGGTTCAAGAGCCAGTCACATGTGTTACCAACGATGAGACCCTATCTCCTCTCAGTTGCCCGAGTCAGGTGGAGATTCACTCATTCACACTCACTCACTCGTTTATTTGTTGAGTATGCAAAAATCAAGCATCACGTACAATCTTTCCTTTCAATAAGCTCACAAGTGAACATATCTCCCTCACCCCATCACAGAGTTGTTCTGAGAATCTAATAGACTTGAACGGCTTGTATGAACTTCAAATTACCACAGCAAAGTAAGGGGCTGTTCTCAAAGTACTCTAACTGGCTGAAAATGCATTTTGCAAGACCCTTTACATCCTGGGCATTTCACAAGGCTGACTCAGGTCACAGATGCTCCTTTCCCATCCAAAGCCAAGGCAAGTCTTGCTCACTGGACACAGGATTGTGTTGGATCAGCCTTGTCATGAACTGGTCCTCCCCAAGTCTCATGTCCTGTACCTCCCGCATATGCACTCAGACACAGTGGGTATAGATGGCCTGCCAAATCTTCCTGGGGCACAGCTCTGCTCTGTCACTCCCTTGCTCATAAACATTCAATGTTTCCTCTCTTCCTACAAAACCAAGCCTGTACCCAACTGGGTCCTCAGAACCCTCACCCCAAGGCGTCTTCATTTTATTACATCTTCATCTTCATTTGTGTACACGTCAATCAGCCACATAGTCTGTTCACTGTTCCTAGTCATTCCTAGTGTTCTCTTATCTCGTTGCTTTCACTCGTGCTGTTTCTTCTGTCGGAATGCCCCTTGGATCTCAAATCTCCATGTGCACATTCTCTTTTCAAGGTCAAGTTCAAATTTTGACAAAACTTTCACCTCTCCACACACTGCCTTTGACTGTCTTCTTGGTGAAAATGATTGCCCCCCGCCTTTGAGCCGCCATAGTGGGTTGAATATACCCCTCTCTTGGCAAACAAAAAGATGACGAGGAGGAGGAGGGTGACAACGATAGTAAGAATAGCTGGTAGCCTACACTGAGACATACAATGTGCCAGTCGTTATGATAAATAAATACTTCACATTGATTACTTTTTCAATTCTTACAAACATTGTAAGCCAAGGTAATGTCTTATCCCACTTCACAGAGGAAAGTGAGGCCCTAATAAGTTTAAGCAATGAACTTGATTTGCCACAAAGCAACTGGCAGTGACATGGATGGGCTTTGGCATCATAGACACTTGAGTTTGACTCTAGGCTCTACAAGTTAGCAGCTTCATGACCTTTACTTAACATACTGTAAGCCTCAGTTTTCTTATCTGTAAAATAATGGGTAGTGTTAAGTTTGTTGTAATGATTATATAAGATGATGGATATAAAACTCAAAGCAAGAGGCTGGGCACAGAGAAGATACCAGAGTGACGGTAGCTCTCATGACCCCCAACTAAAAAAACTGCTGGAGGGCTAGGATCTGATGTCTTAGTGGACTCCGGATCTCTCTACGTGCTTAATAAATGCCAACTGAATAAATTAAAGCCATTTGAAGAACCATTTACTTTTCCATGGCTGTCGTAAAGTCATGTGTCATGGAGAAAGCTACATAATTAAGGAGAAAGAAGCTACATAAAGATAGGAACCAAACAAACAAACAAAAAATCCCTGTTCCTTGGCCTTGAACCTACCCTCTTGTCTTGTGGAAGAAGGAGCCCCCTGAAACTTGGCCTTGCGCTCTATCCTCTCCACACATGCAGGCCTGTATTGTTCTGCTGCTCTGGCTTAATTACTTTCCTGGGAGCTTCTTTTAGAACTCCACTTAGTGGGACATGATTGCCCAGGTACATGTTGGGGAGCCTCAAAATCAAAGGCTCACAGCTTATGCCCAAAGTCTCTCTGGCACCTTCCAAATCCCTGGTTTGGGGGAAAGACATTGGATGCCACTGCAGAAGAGGTAAGGAGGGAGTGAGGGCTGGAGAGGAGGCAAAGACCAGGCCATTTAAAGCCTTATAGGCCTTGTGCATTTAAAGCCTTGGGTCTTTATCCCAAGGACTTTAGAAAGCCATTCCAGATTTTAAGCAGGAGAAGTGATTGGCTCATGTCCAGTGAGCTTTGGGTAGCAAAACCACACCTTGATAAACATACTTCTTGGCATGCCTCCTCCCAGGTACACACAATAATGAGGAAAAATGAGAGCAACTGGATAAAAATTTTTATGTATTGTACTTGTGCCTCTGCAGGAATCAGAGCAAACCTGAATGATGGGTCTGTGGAGGGTCTGAGATTAGCATCTAAGCCAGAGCTCCAAAGGGGTGGGAGGCCAGGGAGGAAGCTTGCATATGTTGCCTGGGAAAATGCAGGAGGGAGAAATGGAGCTTAGCCATCAAACTTATTATCAGTGGACAGGCTTGCTGAGCTCTTGGAATGGAAAAGAGGGCTGATAATGCCACATAAAGTCTAGGCTATGGTAGGGTAGCACCTCAACCCTAATCCAATGCCTATTTTACGAGGCCAGGCTGCGTCTCAATTTGTTAATACCTCACTTGAGAAGTTAGGCCACTGAGCTTAAGGAACTCAACACAGATCTAAGGAAGCAGCAAAAAGACGGGTGATTTTTAACTTTTGTAAGTCCTGGGCCATTTTGGGAATCTGGAAAAAGCTATGAATCATCTCCTGGGAGAAGAAGAAAATATTGATATAATTCTATCTGTCTGTCTGTCTATATATCCATGTCCATATCCATATCTATATCTATATTTAGATATATATCGATAAATAGATATATTCAATAATTCTTTAGTTCTTGATGGACCCACTCTCCACAATATTTACCCAATAGGAATTAAGAAATATGTGTAAGGAAACCTACACGTGAATCTAACAGCTTCATTCATAAATGCTCCAAATTGAATACAATCCCAATGCCCATCAGCTGGAGTGGGTAGACAAATTTTGGTACATCCATACAATGGAATATTTTTTCAGCAATAAAAAGAAACAAACTACTACTACATACGACCACATGAATGAATCTCAGAAGCATCATGATAAGTAAAAGAAGTTGGGTGGTAAAAGGCTATGTCCTGCATAAATCCATTTATATGACATCTTAGAAAAGGCAAAATTATAGGACGAAAAACACATCAGTAGTTACAGGGGCTGGAATTCAGGGAGGGAATTGTGCATGAGAAAACTGTCTTGGGTAATTAAGATATCCTATATCTTGATTACAGTGATAGTTACGTGAGTGTGTACATTTGTCAAAAATTCATAGAACTATCCACCTAATAGGGGTGACTTTTACTGCATGTAAATTATACTAAAATACATCTAACTTTAAAGATATTCTGCATAGGATTACAGTGTGTACATGGACCGATCTTTTAATGTTCAGTTAAGAACCCCTGCTGTAGAGCCAAACAAGGTTTGAATTAGATAGGCCTCTCACAGCACGTAGACCACACCTACTTATTTCAAAGATAGAAAAGTTGAACACGAAGGAAATACAATGCTGTCTGTAAGGTCACATTCCTTGTTAGTGATACACATTCTTGTAACCGATATTCATTGCACGCTTCCTGTATTCTTGACACTATGCTGGGTTCAACACCTTGCTGGATATCCCAGCTAAGGAAAATGAGACTTACTGCCTGGAAGACATGGGATTTTAACTCAGGTCTTTGACTCTGTAGGTTATTTCCAATAGACTAGAAGGGCTTCAGAGAAAATTCAGTTCCCGGATCTTGATGGAAGCCTGGACTGGGAGTAAGGAGACCATCATATGGATTGAGCGAGCTGCAGGGAAGAGGGAAATTTTGAGGCACCAACTGATCTCTGAGCCTCTCCTTCTTTGGCCACAACGAGATGGGAAAAGAGTTGAATTCCTAAAAGGAGCAACTTCAGCTCCCACACTGTGTAAAGATCAAGCACATCTCCAGAAACATGGTCTAGTGCAACAATTGAACGCCTGCCCAAATGGTGGCTAGGAGTCACATACTTAGTCACATACTATGAGTGCAGTGAGGAAGGGCAGCAGGCGTCAGGGTCAGACAGACCTGGGTTCAAACCCTGCCTCTGCACCACCCCTGTATCACCATGTCCAACTCACTTAATAGGGTGTAAGCCTCAGGTTCTTCATGGAAAATGAGGAAAGCAATGATCCCTGTGCCTTTCAGAGTCGGTGGGAGGGTTAAACAGGGTAATGCATGTGCTCGACACATTATCTCTTAGTTAATGGCCATGGCTCCTGCTCTAAATGCCATCTTCATCAATATCGTCATTCCAGTTTCTACATTCACTGTCAGTCTTACGTGACAGATTCTACCTGATCAAAAATTCCAGGTTGTAACTTAGTCACCAAACGGCAATTTCAGCCTCTTTCCTTTTGGATCAAATCACTGACATTCCACAGGGGGAAGATTATGGAGTTGGTGAATGTGCACCCGAGTCCCTTTAGCAGTCTGTCAGACTGGCTCAGACTCCAGCCTGGACAGGCCAACTCAGACATACAGAAGCCTCCAGTTAGGCCTCTGCACCCTGAGAACAAACAATGGCTTCCTGCCCTGGGCTCCCTGTGGGGACAGGCTTGTGCCCCGCTGTCCTTTGGGGCCTCCTTGGCCCACACATTACAGCAGTGTCTCCATGGAAGGGTACGGGAACGGGAAGCCTGCCTGCTGGGGGGAGGGTTATATAACGATATGTCGCTGTGTTCCTCCAGGGCAGCAGGAGCAAAAACAGATTCAGTGTTAAAACATTATCAATTAGTAATCATTTTTGTATACCTGTAGTTTTATGGTACACATTGCTAAAACCAGCGTGCCTCCACTTTTTCTCCATTAGTAGGGATGCATAGAAAATGGGATTTTCTCTCTGTCTTTAGTGATACTCAATGAGGGGCATCCTCGAAAGGTATATCCGAATCTAGTGGGGGACAAGATGGGGCGAGGCATTTCTGATAATCCAAAGGGGTGATTATTAATTATTATATATTTTTTTAAATTGCAAAACCCTGCTACAGTGAGACTTCAAAGTCTACAGATCGAGAGAAATTTTTACCCATTTCACGCCCTCCTGTTATAAGCACATTAGAACAACCTCTGGACTGCTCTGTGCTAAGGAAATGGCCACACCACTGGTAACTGGGGTTCCAAGTTGCGTGTGTTGGTAGCAAAAGGGATCATGCATGATCCACCTCCCATAACAACAAACGAGGAGCCTCCTTCTGAACTCAGTGGAAGCCTGACACAGTCCTACTTTCAACTGGTTCCTAGGCTGCAGCATTTTGTTGAGAAGAAAGTAGCCATTATACTAGCAGACAGGAAAGAAAGGCCATTTACCTGTATACCATATTTCTCTACATCTGGCCCTCCACCTGCATTGAAATCACTCGGATGAAGTTTACTTCAAAATGCCGATCCCTGGCTCCCACCCTAGTCCTATCAACTCAGAATATCTGGGAGTGGGGCCTGGAAATATATACGAACTAGAACCTCAAGGGAGTCTGACACACGTTGTCCCTTGATAATACTTATGGAAGAAACATGGATCTAGAGGAATGAAATCCAGCATGGAGGCATTTTTAGCTCAGAGAAATGGCCAGCCTGTAAGAAATCTTTCGGCCCCAGGAAATGTCCCAGCTCCAGCTCTCTAATTTCAGACTTCAAATTAAACTGTGGAGAGACTTACCTACTCTATTCATTCATACAGCTAGGCAATTAGACTTGGCTAACTGCTTCATTTTCACCTGAAGAAAGGCTGCCACATGACTTAAAATTCAATCAAACAAAAAATCCTCTCAGGGTTTTAGAACACTTACAAAGGCAGATGGAACTTTTATTTTCTCAGTGTATCGGCTCTTCTATTTCATAGTTATGTGATCTTGAACAGTAACCCAGAGAGATGGGTAAAGATCTGTTTTCTGATCTCCACTTGACCCCCCACCACAAAAGATGGGAACCACTAGGGTGAAATAATGTTCTGTTGGCTGGAGACCTACGCTACCTCTTTTGATCAAGAAAGTATTATGAATGCAATTAAATGAGAAAAAACATTCACTTTGTTATAGAAATATCTTTGACACCACTATTAGTTATATTTTTGAAAGAAAAGTTTTTTTACCCATCCCCCAAACCCCTTCCCTTTGGTAACACTTTGTACCTTGTTCTTTATACCTATGGGTCTATTTCTATCTTGTTTTGTATATTCATTTGTTTTGTTATGTTTTGGATTCCATGTATAAGTGAGATCATACGATATTTGTCTTTCTGTCTGATTTCACCCTTTAGGTCTATCCATGTTGTCTCAAATGGCAAGATTTCATTCTTTTTTATGGCTGAGTAATAGTCCATTGTATGTAGATATACCTACAAACATATTTAAGAAGCTTATGCTTCTTAAATAGATGGGGGGGGTGCCAAAAAATGTATAAACATGATTTGTAGTCATCTTTTGTTATCGGTATATATTGAGTACTACAATTTTAATATAGTTTTTTCCTTTCTTAAAATGTGTATACAATTTTTGTCACCCTTTGTGTGTGTATGTGTGTGTGTGTATTTATATATATATATTTATACATACATTTATATCTACCTCTATCTCTATCGATATACCGCTCACATTTTCTTTATCATTCATCTATCGATGGACACCTAGGTTGCTTCCATATTTACTAGTGTAAGTAATGCTTCAATGAACACAGGGGTGCATGTGTCTTTTTGTGTTCTTTGGGTAAATACCCAGATGTGGAATTGCTGGGTCATATGGCAGCTCTATTTTTAATTGTTTTGAGAAATATCCATACTGTTTTCCATAGTGTCTTCCTCAATTTATAATTCCACCAGTAGTATATGAGGATTCCCTTTTTTCCATATCCTGGCCAGCATGTGTTATTATATTTGTTGATTATTTATTTATTTATTTATTTATTTATTTATTTATTTTTTGATGAGAGACATTCTGACAAGTGTGAGGTGATATCTCATTGTGGTTTTATTTTGTATTTCCCTGACGATTAGTGATGTTGAACATCTTTTCATTTGTCTATTAGCCATCTGTATGCCCTCTTTGGAGAAACGTCCATTCATGTCTGCTGCTCATTTTTTAATTGGCTATTTTTTTGGTGTGGAGTTATATGAGTTTCTCATCTATTTTGGATATTAACCCCTTATCAGATGTATTATATGTGAATATTTCTCCCATTCAGTAGGTTGTGTTTTCATTTTGTTGATGGTTTCCTTTGCTGTGCAGAAAATGTTTTAGTTGATGTAGTCCCATTTGTTTATTTTTCCTTTTGTTGCCCTTGCCTGAGTAGTCATATCCAAAAAGATATTGTTAAGACCGATGTCAGAGAGTTTACTACCTATGTTTTCTTCTAGGAGTTTTATGGTTTCAGGTCCTACATTTAAGTCTTTAATCCATTTTGAGTTTATTTTTATATGTGGTATAAGAAACTGGTCCAATTTCAGTTTTTAAAAATAAATTCTTAAAAAAAGAGTAAATTCTTCTTACACTTAGACACTTTAAGTAAACCATCATCTTGGCACCCCTTTAAACCTATGAGTGAGACCAGACTAAAGGACTTCTAAGACTTCGCTATGCAAAGTGAGGTCCTGGGACCTGCAGCCCTGGCCTGTAGTGATGCTGGATCTCAGGCTCCACGGAGACTCACTGAATTAGAATGCACATTTATAACAAGATCCCCAGGTAATCATACACACAATAAAGTTTGAGAAGGATTCCTCTGTGTTACGGGTTCTCAAATGTGTGTGTATATTGGAATCATCCAGGGAATTAAGAAAAACTACGGATGGCCAGGCCCTACCCCAGAGATTCTTACTTAATTGTCACTGGATGCAGCCTGAGTATAGGCATTTGTAGAAGCTACTAGGTGATTCTATGTGCAGCAGCAATCCCTGCTCTAAGGGACCTCTCTAGCTCCCAAACTGTGTCTGTGAACGTGTGAAGAAGAACAAAAATAAGCCACTAAATCAAGTGCCTTCAGGAATCAAGCCAGTAATGTAAATGAGTGACACAGCCAGTGTGGGCAGTGGCAAACTGGAGAGCGTGGAGCCTGTGCAAGGAGGTGGCCAACACTCAGTCCTTCAGCGTCACCTTTAACAGTGGGAGTCCAGTGCTGCTAAGTCTTCTGATATTCTTAGTTTAAGAAGCTGGAAATCCAATCTTCTTCTTCTTCTTCTTTTTTTTTTTAATAATTCTGGTTCACAATTTTCTTTTTTCAAAAAACCATGCTATATAGGGTGAATAGGGTGCATGGAACACTGGTTTGGGACCTCTGACAGACAGAAAACATATCTAAGTGCAGAAAGAGTACAAGCCCCACCACCCCACAAAACACAAGCAGACAACTGCAAAGGATGATTCATTCTGAAAGGAGCACGTAACTGCTTAATCTAGGGTGAAGATGAGGTGGGCTCTCTTTACCCTGTTGCCTGAAGGAATTAAGATGACTGCTGTTCTTCAAAGAGGAAACAGACACTTTTAAATGTATCGTGATCATGGAAAGGCAATACTCTTGGCAGGACTGGAGCCAGGCCCTGGAAAACACTGCTCCCCAAAGAAGTTCAAAGAACAGAGTGTGCAGAGGATACTGGGAAGCAGGAAAGCATGGAATCCACGAAGGGGGATGAGGTGCAGGAAGAGGACATGCTGTGAGAGCACGGTGATTGGTTGTCATCTTCATGAGATAAGAGCATACTATAACAATGGGGATATGAATAATGCAACGACACCACTCCTGGGAGAAGGAACTTTCTGAAGGTGATTTACAGTTCTGTTGGCTGAAATAGTTCATTTCAGATGGTGCAGGAGAAATCCGGCTCTATTTACATAGATATCTGTTCTCTTACACTAATTGAAATCCCATCCAACTCGGGGCCTTTAAAGACCACTGGGACACATGGTCCCAGGAGCAGATAGAGGGAGAGCGGCCGCTTTAAGGATGCAGTATGTATCAAAGGTTAAGAAAAAGGAAAGCAAAAGTCCTGTAGGAATCATAGGCCTGGTTACTAAGGGGCCAGAAAAGACACACACCAAAAACTGGAAAAAGACTTGATCTTATTCCAATGAATAATATCACTCTAGCTCATTCTACTAAATGTGTTATGTCTCTCTAGGGAGCATAGAAGCTATCTGAGGACAAATCAAATCAGCATATTCTTTAATTATATATGACCAAGCAAAGCTAATATAGTGTAGGGACAGCTAGAACAAACAGTAGGTCTTCTACTTGTGCATATCCTTACTGAATCGATTTAAAAGGTCGAAATAGAATACAATGTAATAAACACTTGTATTACTCTTGAACCAGTTGTGAATAATAGCTTAGAAGCACTACAGAGACCTAAAGCAGTGGTTTTCCAAGCGCAGCCCTCAGATCAGCCACATCAACATTACTTGGGAGCTTGTCAGGAGTATAAATTCTTGGGTCCCACTCCACACCTGCTGAATCAGAACCGGTGGGGGTGGGCTCCAGCAATCTGTGCTTTCACAAGCCTTCCAGATGACTCTGAGGCAGAGCCTGTTATCTCAGTTAACTTTCACGACAACCTATGGAGGTAGACAGGTAGAATTTAGTCCTTCTTTTAGAGCTGTGGGACAGGTGATGTCACGTGTCCAAGGTCAGACGGTTCATAGCAAAACAAAGATGCCAGGCTTTTACTACTTTCATCTGGAAGGCAAAATTTAAATTTTCTAGCACGAATTGATGTGAGTTCAGAGCAAAAGGCTTCAGTACTAAGGGCTTAGTACGTAGGCTTTTTTTTTTTTTTCACCTTAACAACTGTGTCACCCCATTAGAAGGAGCTCAAAAATAATAGTAATAATTCATCCATGCCGTTGTGCCCTTTACTTTCTTATCTGAGTGGTTCTACTCTTACCCTGCCTTAACAAAATTCTTTTGCCTCTTTTAAAGCCCACCCCAATGGCGGTTTCCACTGCAAAGTCCCCCTGACTCACCCCTGGTGAGTCTGCTCTGCGCCAGTGACACACTCCTTGGTCTTGCAGTACAGCTGTGTTTACCTGTCTGCTCCCCACAGTGGACTGTTAACGCTTTGGGAGCCATGACTGTATCTTACCATCTCTTATGTACCCCTAATACTTGTCATAAAATAATGCTATGGAGCTGGAAAGGAAGAAAGAAAATACAACAGATGCTAACTCCTGTAATTACTGAGTGTCATCTGTGACATGGGCACGGGGCTCAGCTTTCCCATGTACCTCATTTTGTTTTAATACTCAGTCCAATCTTGTAAGGTCCATATTTTTGTCTTTATTTTAAAGACTGGAAAATACTCAAAAGACGTTAAAAAATGATCCAAATTCAGAGAGCTAGTAAGTGGCAGAACTGCAACTCTCGATGACTATACAATGATGTCTCTCTACTTCTTGTTTAATGTCTGGAAAACCAAAGCCTAGACAAGAATTTTCTCAGGCACTACATCAAAGTTGTAGGCTGTTTACTCAAGTATGTTGTTTTTAAAATACACAGATAGCTTCAACACCTAACAATAAGACTCTGTTGAACACATTGTGATATATCAAGTTCTACACTGCCATTTAAATACCAGTGCAGGTATCGACTTATTGGCATGAAAGATGCTAGTAATATAGTAAGTGAATATTGAAGAGTAAAATGCTTTACGTATCCCGTGATCTCAGTCTTATAAAATCACACGAAAACCCCAATATATGGATAGTAAGTCTAAAAGGATCTATATACCAACATATTAACAGGATTATTGCAGTTGTGCAATGATAGGTGCTTTGATCTCCACCTTTTCTTACTACATTTTATAGTTTTCCACAATAAACATGCCATCACTCATGTAATTTAAAGTAATACTGTTTTTCTCACAATTACATACAAACCTGTACACATAACTAACCAAGAATCAGCCAAACCGTCAGTCCTAAACTTAAGAGTGATGTATAAAAGTTAACTGGTAAGGAGATTTCTGTATCTGGAGAAAAGTAATTTCTCCAGATTGGATTTTAGTGCCAAATCTGCTCCTAACTATGGTTGTACTTTTCAACAGAGACCCTTGATTTCTGGGTCTCAGTTTACTTCAAAGTAGAATTGGAGGCAACGTCATTTGCTTTGTAGGTTGCTGTGATGATCAAATAAGGAGCTTCCATGTAAGGACTGTGTTTTAGAATCAAGAAGACTTTAAAAAATACACATTGCTGAGTCCCACCTGAGGCCACCAGCACCATCTGGGGCTCACATGAGAGTGCTGAGCCAATTCGCACGAGTTGATTGTCATGATGGCTCTCTCTCCCGAACACATGGACTTATGTAGTATGACATATGCGTAGAACGAATTTCATTTATTGAACATCATTACACTCAGTGCAGGAAGAGAATGAATACATGTGCCATCGACTGGGGTTCTGCCATGGTTACCATACTGCTCAAGGAGGAGAAAAAATTCAAGAAAGTGATGTATATTCTGACAAAAAGTAAGAAGCCAAACTCAACAACAACAAAAAACACAAATCATTTTGTTTACCGAAGGAAAATGTCAACGTAGACTGAGTAAAATCCAAGAAATTTATATTTTAAAGGGGCTTTAGGGATCACTGTGCCCGACCTCCACTCAACATCATCATCCTTTCTAAACTTCACCCTTGGCCACTTTGGCTTCAGTGTCTCTGGGGTCCAGGGGCTCATTCCTTCCCCTTGCAGCCCATTCACTCCTTGGATGGTGCTGTGATAACAGCTTTTCAGCTGCTACCCTCAATTCTTCCAAAGGTCTGAGCTCTGCCATGTGGAGCTACATTTCAACTATAATCAAATGTGTGTGTGTGTGTGTGTGTGTGTGTGTGTGTGTGTGTGTGTGTGTGTCACGGGAAGTGGAGTACAGCATAGGGAATAGAGTCATTGGAATTGTAATCGCTATGTATGATGTCAGAGGGGTAGTACATTGGGGGAGGGGGTTATCACTTCATGAGGGGTGTAAATGTCTAACTATTACATTGTTCTGTACCCCTGAAATGAATAATAATAATAATAATAATAATAATAATAATAATGAGTCCTGCCAGATTTTCATCAATGGCTTTAAACTGTTACAAGAAACTCATCATTAGTAATAGAGTCACCCAACTTTCAGCCAAGGTATCATTTATAAATCAGAGCATACTTTTAGCTTGCCCCTCTCTGATATACTTTCCAATATGCATCCAAATATAGGAAACAAAAGGACTGAGCTACAATTCCCAAAAAGAGAATAAGAAGTAGTGGCATCTGTCCTGGGAGCTGGGAGGGCTAAAAGGTTGTTAATTGCTGTATAGTCAGAGTCAGCTATCATGCCTCGTCAGTAGCTAATATTCATTAAGTGCCTACTACTAGACTACTAGTGCTAGACTACGTGGTGAAAAGAGAGAGAAGCATGAGGCGTGATCACAAAATCATGGAGACTTGGGCTAGATGGTTAGGGTGTTTTTTTAATATGAAAGAAGAATAAATCTCAGGCGTGTTCATGCATTGATCTATTGATTCAAATATTTTATCAAATACAACTAAATGCTAGGGAAAACATGCTGAAAACAGACATGAACCTTGACTTCATGGAGATTACCTTCTGATCTCTACCTCTGTTGACAAGTTTTGGTGATTTAGTTCCTTCTCCCTCAACCAGAATCAAAATTTGGTTTTCAGGATCCTTGTAAGTCAGTGGTCCAAGCATTGAGCCATCACTTGAACGTTCCCAGTAATGAAGGAATGCCGTAGCCGTGGAGTAAGGAGGAAAATGTGGGGAATAGGAGTGTTGGCTGTGGGTCAGACCTGAGTTCAGGGCTCAGCTCTGACACTTATTAGGAACTGGGTTTCCTGGGGTCGGTTACCAAGACTGACTTTCAGTTTCTTCATCCGTAAAATGCTTCTTGCACTTGCTTTCCAAGCTTGTGGTGAAGATTCAGTGAAGAGATGGATGTGAAGCCCTTGGCAGAGTCTCAGTGAGTGGCCGTTGCTGTATTAATTACTATCCCATTATCATAAGCATAAATTGTCATTATAAATAATTATTATCGAATCCTTCCATACATGGAGAATCTATGAGAAAGGCCCCGATATCTTCTGATAAGTCAAAGCCATTCCTAAAATATTTTATAAAACATAAAGCACCAGATGTGTAATCTCTGTGACAACAGGCTGTAATGGAGCTCTCTGCAACTCCCATTTGACTTTTCACTCTCTCTTCCCTGATGTTCCCTCAATTATCGTTCCTCCAGACTAGAGTTTATTTCTTCAACTCTTCCTCATTGGAGAAAGTAAAAATCTGCCTCCACCTTTGTCAATCTCTTTCAATGCATGTCAATCATACGAGCATCTGATGTTCTACAAATTCATCCTCACACATTAATGGCCACATTAAATGCCTTAGGTTTTTATCCCATGAAATGCATTTCTAGTGACACATGTCTCAGTAAATGATTCCAATCTTTAGGACAACTGTGGGAAAGGGCTCTTCCACCTTCACGGTCTTATAAAATTGGACGGATTTCAGGATACTGATGAAGACACCGTGGGGGTCTTCATGCATGTATTTAAACAGGGGTTTGCAGACTTTGGTGTGCAGGCAAAATCTGGCTGCCTGTCTTTGTAAATAAAGTTTTCTTGCAAGACAGCTGCGCCCATACATTCATGTACCGTCTATGGCTGCTTCCACACTTGGGCAGCAGAGATGAAAAAGTTGGCCAGCCCGTACACAACAAGCTTACAAGGTAGGTAGCTGCCGTGCTGCTGCAATGGTACTCTGACCCATGACTTGACAAACTAGGACAAGCCTGAGGTTCTCTCTCTCTGGCCTCCTCTCCTTTGCAAATGTCCTCTGAAATGGATAGGTGGCTGTGGTCTGCAGCAGAAGGCAACTTGTCCTGCATCCTAGACTTCCACACCATCTTAAAGTCACTAAAGCTTCACCCTAATCCTGAAGAGAACCCAGCCTATACTTAGTCTTATTTAATTAACCCAACCATTATTCTGCATTGCACACACCCTCGACCACTTTAACGAAATTTTTTATTTTCTCTGCAGCCTCTGGCGAAATCCAGTTATACTGAACTATTGTAACGATCATCTTTCCCCAATTTCACAACCTTTAAATATCTGTCAATGTGTCTGAGGATGTCTGGACCTTTGATCTGGCTCCCAGATGAATACCCTTTCCACAGGGCTTCTGTCATGAATCTGTACCTTTTACTGTTACCATCAGGGTCTGCTGCGATGGAGCAGGGGTGGATTCAGTTTCCTCAGAGGTCATGACATCCGCCTTAAACATAAGAGAACCAAGGATTTGGGGCTGAGAGCTACTTTATAGATTACAGAAGAGGAAGCTAAAGGTCAGAAATATCAAAAGGCTTCCCCCAGTCATAGAGCCAGTTTCTAGTCGACTTGAACTTCAGCCTTCAGACTCCCAGTCTGGGGCTCTATTCTACGTACTATCCCTTTACTCTTTGGATTCTAAAGAGAAGTCATTGGTTTTCAGAATAACTTTCTCATTTTCTCTGCCTTTATCATAATACTGGCCACACAGCCATCAACATCCTTGCCAGAACCCTTCCCATGTCTCTCCATCTAACTAGCTATTTTCCCCTCTGTGCTGTCCCCTGACTTTGGAAACTTCCAGAGATCCTGCGTTAGGTTTATCTAAATTAAATCTCTTCCCTAGGCTATTTACCTGTTCCCCTAAGTACTAAAGTCCAGTCAATAATTTCTTTCATCATCTCCTGTGTTGGCAATCCTATGTAATTTGGCATCATCCATAAACCTGAATAATGTACAGCTAGCTTCATCTTAGATCATTATAGATTTTAATAAACAGTGCTGATCTCGTTATAGACCCATGCAGAGCTGGGCTGCACTAATCCTTTTCCTTTTAATGTGGTAAGAGCCCCTGACTTTACCTTCATCTTTCCCAGCTGGGAGGAGTGAGAGGCCATGAGCACAGATGAGCTGTCCAGTGTCATCTCGCCCAGGGATGGTTGGTTGCTGAGTAGAAGCTACTTCCCTTCAGCCCACTGCCTGTTGCCAGGGGAACCGTGCTCCTGGATAATGGTCTCTCTCCTCCTCAAATCATGACTTGATTGAGGCTTCAGGAGTAGTGCTAGGGGAGGTTACCAGGGAAAACACTGCATTCGGCTCTCCATTCTTCCATTGACAGCAGACCTTGGGATCTTGCATTAGTTCATTCCAATCATTCATATCAAGGTGATCTCCTTGTTTTTGAGTTTTCCTAATTTTACTTTTAAACCACCTGTGGGATATGAAACCGTCTTCCCCAAACTCTGTATGTCTCCCTGACTCACCTCCTTCAGGCCTTGTTCAAAAGTTACCTTAACAGAGGCCTGCCCTGACCAACCTGTTTAAAAGAATGGCACCGCCCCCCCCCACACCCACATACAGTCACATACTCCCTAGTCCACTACAGGCTTTATTTCCCCCCATAACACTACACACTAGACTGAGTTCTACAGGGAAGGCACCTTGATTAATAATTAATCAATTAATTATCTTTATTGAGATATAATTGACATATATTTTGTAAGTTTAAGGGGTATCATGTGTTGATTTGCTACATTTATGTATTGCAATATGGTTACCACCATAGCGTTAGCTAACACTTCTGTTAGGTCATGTAATTGCCATTTCTTTTTTTGTGGTGGGAATAATTAAGATCTAGTCTCTTAGCAACTCTGAAGTTTATAATACAGTATTCCTGGCAGGGCCTTCATTTTAGTCTGTTTTGCTCACTGTATTCCCAGTGCCCACAGCCAAATATTTGGTGAATGAATGAATAATTACTGAGTCGCTGCTGCTGATTTGGTCTTTATATACAGAGAGGACGTGACAATTTTTCAGAGAGCTTTGACTTCCTTTATCTCATAGGATTTTCCTAAAGCTAGGATTATAATCTCCATTTTCAGAAAAGGAATCTTAAGTTCAGAAAAAAGGTCAGTTCTTTCTCCCCTTCCTCCCTCTCTCCCTTCCTCCCTTCCTTGTTCCCTTCCTCATTCAAATAACCAAGAGTTGAGTATTTTACATGCACGTGGTAATGTCACACAGGCTGTGTCAAGTTCTGACTGTGTCTTAACTGCTTAAATGTAGAATCTCAGGCCAATTACTCAACTTCTGAAACCTCAGTTCATTCATCTGAGAGATGAAGGTTGCTAGTAGTATCTGGAAGATGTCAAGAGGATGAAACTAATTAGATATATGCGAGGACTTAGTACAGTGTCTGGCATATAGTAAGCTCTCAATAAGTGTTAGCTGCTGATTTTGTTATACTTACTTATCGTCACCACCACCATCATGGCATCCCCACCACATGCCCACGTGACCGTCATCATCATTATAGCACCACCACTGCCACCACCATTACAATGTCACGACCATCTTCGTTACAACATTGCTCCCATCACCACCACCACGTCGTTTGTCATCAGCATCTTCGCCACCATGACATCACCATCAACTACTGTTGCCTCTACCAGTGTGCTCCAGGCATTGTGTTAGGCACTGTGGCTACAGACTAAAGACTACATTAAAGGGCAGCAGATTTCTTAGCCAGGATCTATACGCTCTGTGGTACCGTGTTTCCCCGAAAGTAAGACATAGCCAGACAATCAGCTCTACTGTGTCTTTTAGAGCAAAAATTAATGTCAGACCTGGTATTCTATTCTGTTCTATTCTGTTCTGTCCTGTCCTGTCCTATCCTATCCTAATATTTATGTTATGTTATGTTCTGTTATGTTATGTTATGTTACGTTATGTTACATTACGTTACGTTATGTTATATAGACCCAGTCGTACATTATAGTAAAATAAGACCGGGTCTTATATTAATTTTTGCTCCAAAAGACACATTAGAGCTGATTGTCTGGCTACGTCTTATTTTCGGGGAAACATGGCATATATATACACTATATATATATGTACATATATATATAGTATATATACACTATATATACCGGGAATGCCAAAAAATTGTATACACATGACTTGTATTCATCTTTTGTTATCAGTATATATTGAGTATTTACAATTTTAATAGTTTTTTTCCTTTCTTAAAATGTGTATACATTTTTTTGGCACCCTCTGTGTGTGTGTGTGTGTGTGTGTGTGTGTGTGTGTGTGTGTATTTTTTGATTTTCAATTACAGTTGACATTCAGTATTATTTTATGTTTGTTTCAGGTGTACAGCATAGTGGTTAGACATTTATATAATTTACAAAGAAATCCCCCCGATTAGTCTAGTGCCACCTGACACTATACATAGTTATTATAATATTATTGATGATATTCTCCATATTGTACTTTACATCCCCGTGACTATTTTGTAATTGCCAGTTTGTACTTTGTAATCCCTTTGCCTTTTTCACCCAGTCCTTCAACCCCACTCCATCTGACAACCATCAGTTTGTTCTCTGTATCTATGAGTCTGTTCTGTTTTGTTCATTTGTTTATTTTGTTCTTTAAATTCCATATGGTTTATAAATAAGTGAGATCATATGGTATTTATCTTTCTCTGTCTGACTTACTTAGCATAATACCTTCTAGGTCCATCCACGGTGCTGCAAATGGTAAGATTTCATTTTTATTTTTACAGCTGAGTACTACTCCACTGCATATATGTACCACATCTTCTTTATCCAATCATCTATTGATGAGCACTTAGGTTGCTTCCATATCTTGGCTGTTGTGAATAATCCTGCAATGAACGTAGCGGTGCATATATATTTCCGAATTAGTGTTTTGGGTTTCTTTGGGTAAGTACCCAAAAGTGGAATTGCTGGGTCATAAGGTAGTTCTATTTTTAATTTTTTGAGAAACTTCCATACTGTTTTCCATATTAGCTGCAGCAATCTGCAATGCCACCAACAGTGTATGAGGGTTCCCTTTTCTCCACATCCTTGCCAACACTTGTTATTTGTTGATTTATTGATGATAGTCATTCTGACAAGTGTGAGGTGATATCTCAGTGTGGTTTTAATTTGCATTTCTCTGATGGTTAGTGATGTTGGGCATCTTTTCATATGTCTATTGACCATCTGTGTGTCCTCTTTGAAGAAGTGTCTGTTCAGATCCTCTGCCCATTTTTCAACTGGATTGTTGTTTTTTTTTGTATTGAGTTGTATGAGTTGTTTATGAATTTGGATATTAACCCCTTATCAAATGTATCATTGGCAAATATCTTCTCCCATTCAGTGGGTTGTCTTCTCATTTTGTTGATAGTTTCATTTGCTGTGCAAAAACTTTTTAGTTTTATGTAGTACCATCTGTTTATTTTTTCTTTTGTTTCCCTTACCAAAGGAAATATATCATTAAAAAAAAAAATTACTAAGAGCAATGTCAGAGAGTTTACTGCCTATATTTTCTTCTAGGAGTTTTATGGTTTCAGGTCCTACATTTAAGCCTTTAATCCATTTTGAGTTTATTCTTCTATATGGTATAAGAAGCTGGTCTAGTTTCATTTTTTTTTTTTTTTGCATGTATCTATCCAGTTTTCTTCACACCATTTATTAAATAAACTGCCTTTACCCCACTGTATATTCTTGCCTCCTTTGTCATAGATCAATTGATCACAAAAGAGTATATTTGTTTCTGGGCTCTCTATTCTGTTCCATTGATCTACTTGTCTGTTTTCATGCCAGTACCATGCTGTTTTGATTACTGTAGCTTTGTAATATATTTTGATATCAAATAGTGTGATACCACTCATTTTGTTCTTCTTTCTCAAGATTGCTGTGACTATTCGGGGTCTTTTGTAGTTCCATATAAATTTTAGGATTATTTGTTTCAGTTCTGTGAAAAATGTCATTGCTCTTCTGATAGGGATTGTGTTGAATCTATAGATTGCTTTGGGTAGTATGGGCATTTTAATGATGTTAATTCTTCCTATCCATGGGCATGGTTGCTTCCATTTATTTGTATCTTCTTCAGTTTTTCTCTTCAATGTCTTATAATTTTCTGAGTACAGGTCTTTTACTTCCTTGGTTAAATTTATTCCTAGGTATATATATATATATATTTTGATGCAATTGTAAATGGCATTGTTTTCTTCATTTCTCTTTCTGATAGTTTGTTATTGGCGTGTAAAATGCAACCAATTTTTGAATATTAATTTTGTATCCTGCTACTCTACTGAATTAATTTATCACTTTTAATAGGATTTTTGTGTGTGTGGAATATGTAGGGTTCTCTCTAAGTAGTATTATGTCATCTGTAAATAATGTCATATATGTTTCATTCTTAATCCTTACAGCAACCCTGTAAAATAAGTGTTATTTCATAGAAGACAGCAGAATTATGAATTGCAACCATGTCTGCTTGACTATAATGGCCTTGATCTTAATCACTATACTGTACTCACATAATCTAGTGAGAGAAGGAGGTATTTATATAACTATTATGTTATCATGTGATGACTGAAAAAAACCCAGAAAGGTGTTATGTAAGCACACAAGAGGGCCACCTGACCAGCCTGGAGGATGAGGGAGCAGTGAAGGAAGGCTTCGTAGAGGAAACGTCATGAGAGAAATCTTGGAAAATGAAATGGAGGTTATATTCAATTCCAGGCAGTCTCAGTCCAAAGAGGATATCTGACAGACAATAATTCAAGAACAGAACCAGGAGTAGGTTTCATGAGCAGGATTTCATTGAGATTATCTATACTAGAATTAAGATATTTTAGTAGTACAAGTGAAAGTTTGGGTAACCCTTACACTTATGAGAAAATCAGTCATAAACCATCCAAGGAAATCAGGGAGAATGATAGAGAGGAAGGTCATACTGATATCCTATTTACGTGCCTGTAAGATGTGGTACCTGATTGCTTAGGGGAATGAAACATGGCTTTTAAATTGATTGGTCATGTCCTAATTTGAAGAGAGGGATAGGGACGTGCTGTGCCAATGCAAGTGTCAGACAACAAAGCGTTGATGGGTGGCTGTGGGGTCGCACTCGCAATCTGAAAATTCAAGTGGAACAAATCCCGAATTTCCTGGATTTCTGGAGGCCTCCTGCTGGGATTTCTAGCATTGCACTGCATGAAAGAGCTGACCAAGAGCCACATTTTGACACTGTGAGGTGAACTTACAGCAAGGCCAGGCCTGGAGGAGGCAGAGGGTGGGGTGAGGGGTCAACTATTAGTTACTGGGGAAGCAGACACATTTCAAAACTACGCCGTTTTGACAACCTTCTCTGCTCATCTCATGGTCTTTGCATCACACCATTTCCCCTACATCTTTGTATCACAGTCACAATATATCACCTTCAAATGTCATGGGATATACACTTTAAATGAGTGAACTTTATGGTATGTAAGTTACATATCAATAAGACTGTTTAAAAATGCCCTGGGAGGGCTGGCCCGGTGGCTCAGGCGGTTAGAACTCCGTGCTCCTAACTCCGAAGGCTGCTGGTTCGATTCCCACATGGGCCAGTGGGCTCTCAACCAAGTGGGCTCTCAACCACAAGGTTGCCAGTTTGACTCCCTCAAGGGATGGTGGGCTCCGCCCCCTGCAACTAGCAACGGCAAGTGGACCTGGAGCTGAGCTGCACCCTCCACAACTAAGACTGAAAGGACAACATGACTTGGAAAAGTCCTGGAAGTACACACTGTTCCCCAATAAAGTCCTGTTCCCCTCCCTCAATAAAATCTTTAAAAAAAAAATGCCCTGGGAATGGGGCCTCTTCTGGATAATGTGCTCTAGGAAGCACAATTTCTCCCTACTCTCCACCTTTTCTGAATGTTTTAGGAGAACCAGCTGGCCTCCTCCTTTCTTTCCTGTCAGCGCTTACCCATCATTGTTGAGCCTATCCCATCAGTTCCCTCCGACAGCCAGCGTCCTGTCCTTGCCATCCCTCCTCACACTGGGTGATGATTAAAGCTGATCAATGCCTCCAGCCTCCCAGAGCCAAACCCAGCGGCCTCTCGCCTGTCACAGCCGCTTCTCTCCTTTGTGCTTCTCTCTTCCCTGGCAAGATTTTGAACTTTCATCACATTACAGGGCTGGTGAGAGTCCAAGATGTTAACTGAGACTAGGTTAAAGAAGCCTCAGGTTGTCAGTGATTATTAAAGAAACAAAATAAAACAACAAAACAACCTTTCGTCTATGATTTTTAGCAACCTGCAGATAAAAAAGCTGGAAGTACAGTTGGTTCATAGCGTCAGCACCTTCGTGCTCCCCTCTAACCCACAACTCCACCAGCTGAATGTGCATTTGGTTGCAGCCTGTCTCTATTTGGAAGCCACTGGAGTCCGTGGTGCTAACACCAAGGCCCTGAAGCTATTATGAAGTCCTTTATAGACATGATTGTGGAGGCAGACTGCCACCGACCTAAAACACAATGCAATTTATTTCTGTGAATCACCTTTCACACTAAAGACATCATAGACAATGCCTCCCCAACAGCAAGGGGAGAAACCCAGGTGATGAGAAACAGAGAGCAGGAGACACACAATAGCGTGGCTGGGAGACTGTGGAGGTGGGGAGGGAGACGGAGCGCCAGGGGCATGTGGAGAATGAAGAATGCTTTCTCCAGCAGGGCTCCATGGGGCCCTTCACTAGCCAGGTCTGCAGGGGAGAGATTAATTTTCCACAGGGCCTTGATGTGCTGGCCGGGGTCTCTGGGCTGCTGCAGAATTCCAGAGCTGGGGTTTGCTTTGCAAAGCTTGTTTATGCTCGTCTTGTGTGTCAGAAGCCAGGCATGCAGAGTGGAGCACACATTGTCTTTTTTCTCACGCAGGTTATAATCTACTCGCACACGCTGTATGGGGTTGAAAGGGGATAGCAGGTACCATTGGAATGTTTGGAGATTGTCTGGTTCCCAAGTTGTGCCATTGCTTTTATTTTCCCAGATTCTCCTGCCCACCAAGCTGGCCTATGGAACCTCTCTCTCTGAAATGGGTAGCATTGATAGTTTCATTTTATGGTTGCGGAAACTGAGGCACAGAGAGAGTAATGAACTCATCCCAGGTCTGTTAGCTCAACTTGTGTTAAAACCCAGACAATCCGATCTCAGGAATCCTTGAACTTTAACAATGTGGCCTGACTTAATGAAGGCACTGGCAATAGCAAGGAGAAGAGACAATTGCCTAGAAATATTAAAGAGGTAGGAAAGGAAGCCTGCTGCCTTTTCTCTGCAGCCTCAAGTTACTTAAGAGGTTAGCAGGGGTGGGTGGAAGGATGGAATGAAGCAAAATATTTCTAAAAGGGATACGAGCATAAAAGTTAAGGTTTTTCTTTAACATCATGTTAGTCGAAATTTTTGCTCAGCCCGGAGAATTCCAACAGTCATTGTTGAAGAAACAGTGCAAATTAATAGATTCTGTTCCCCACACTCTGCTGGGGTGTCTATTGTGTGACAGGCACTGCACTGCACAGATTCATAAACTGGGAGAAGAGGGGAGGAGGGAGGAGGAGAGAGGAAGAAGGTCCCGGAGGAACCTGAGAAGGTCCTTTCCCCCCAAGGAGCTGTCAGTCTCAGGGGGCAGATAGTCGTGCATACGCTAGTGCTAATGCAGGGCAGAATAATGACGGATAAAATGGAGGAAGACGGATTCTTCTGGGAATGGGGGTAGGGGCTTCAGGAAAGCTTTTTGATGGGGGCTAGATTTAAACTGGGCCCTGAGAAACGATTAAATGATAAGGTTGCATGGTGACCGATGATTACTAGACTTAGCTCAGTGATCACACTGTCAGATATATAAATGTCGTGTCATTATATTATACACCTGAAACAATATAACATTGTATACCAACTATACTTAAATAACAATAATACAAAGTCTTAAGAGGAGAGAGGAAAGGGTGAGGAAGAAGGGAACGGAAAGATGTTGCTGGCCAAGCGAGCAGCTGAATGTGAGGTGTAGAAGCAGGAGAGTAAAGAAGGGATATCTGGCGATGGTTTAGGACATGGATGTGAGTTTGTGGAAGGGTTCAGGAGGCGTGTGGAAGGATAAATGTGATGGGACAGGGTCAGAGTTTGATGAGCCTTGTATGTCACACCTTGACTATTACAGGTAAAGCCTGGACTTCCCCGTGAGTGTCACAAGGGATGGCATAGCAGAAGATCTGTTTTAAGGTGATGATTCTGACATCAGAAATGGGGATAGCTTTGTTGGCACAGGCAGCCTAGAGGCAGAGGCCAGTTAGGAATGTCTGTCAGTACTGCCAGCTGCGGCCTTTGGGAGGGTGACCGATTCAAACATGGTGACAGATCAAAGACATGGATAAGGAGAAAAGAAGAGTCAAAGGATTTTGGTCTCTTCCTGGGTGACAGGGAGTGCAAGAGGAGGAACAGAGAAGGTGGAGATGAAAACGCTAACCATGGATTTGGACATGAACAACCAATGACCCTGGCATTTACTGATACGTATCTAATATTGGAATGAATACTTTATAGGTAGCGCTAACATGAGACCAAGAAATAACCGCTGCTTATTTTCACATCGCTCATCTTTCAAACACAGATTCTGAAATAAGTCAAATCAGTTATGCTCTTGTCTACCACCTACTTGTTTAGTTGGCAGGAGAATGATGTTCATGAATCTAAAGTGATAGGTTTCAATCCACCATATGTGCCAGTTAACTCGTTCTATTCAATAGACACAGACCACATCTTTGACTACCTTGGATCATCTCTCCAATGGGCTTAAAAGACCATCCCATTTTTTCAATGGGCAATTAAATGAACAATGGTGGTAGATGGCAGCGTTACTCTGTACACATGTCCAACACTCTAAATTTATAGCTCATTGTCACATGTACTCACTCACCTGATCCTAACAACCAACCCATTAAAAATGGCCTATGCTTCTTCAGGATAGAAAATCCATTTGCCACCTTCCATCCCATGGAGATTTTGGTATACCCCACTAAGATGGATATATGGACCCAGTGGAGAAATTTCTTGGTTCATATAGAATCTACCATGTACTTAGCCAAAATGACTTCTTGAAATTTCATTTCCAAGTATTAAAAAAAATAATAATAGACGTCATCATTTCCTAATTGTACAACCATGTGATAATGTTGAACAAGTTTTTTAGGAAGACATTGACAGATGTCCCCCAGATGTCAGACATTTATCTGACCTCTTGTTTAAGACTAGCTGGTACATTAGGGTGGGGAGTTGTAATCCTGTTTCTTAGATGCCCCAAAGACTACGTGGCCCAGGGTCACACAGCTGGTAGTAACGATCCTGAGGCTCCCAGCAAGACCTTTTCATCTCAGTCAAGTGCTTACTCCACAAGCTGCCACTGTCTTTCCACCAGCGACTGACAATACATTGCCGTCTGCATATTTGCCAGCTGCATTTCCAGGCGAGAAGTCTTTATTCAACCCATTACTGAAGGGCTTCATGAAATAAAAGTGAACATGCAAGATTTTTCAAGTTGCTATCATCAAGGTTTACTGAAGCATTTACTACGGTAGATGGCCATTTTCCTTTCTCCACACATTTGTTTCCAGCTTGAATTTCTAAGGACTTTTCCTCCCCTTGTATCTGACAATGGATCCAGGCTATTTCCCAGCTCCTCCCAGAGAAGTATTGATCAGCCAGCCTTTCCACTAAACCTTTGCTTGGCCTCAGATAGTGAAGTCAAGTAAACTGTTCTCCAAGACAGGCTGGCCTGCTAATTACACCCCTTGGACCTTAAGCTTCAGAGTGAAAATTAGCAACAGAAGCACATACAGAAAAGGAGTGCGTCTCTTCTCTCAACTTCCTTTAGGACAGAGTAAGGTTAGGTGACTTTACTAAGGAAAGCACCAGGGTAGCCCTCAAACTTTCAGAGGACTCCCTGTCACAAGTCAGGTGTAGAAACACTTTGGCCTGGTGGCAGTGGGTCTCTTTGATCGATCCCCACACTCTGGAATTTGACAGACCTTGATTCCATTCCTACCTCTGCATTTTTATTTTATTTTTTAGATGGGTGACCTTGGGCAAGTTATTGTACTCTGAGCCTCAAATGAGCTCCCACTTCTAAATGGGTATTATAATGAGAATATGGACCTCAGAAAACAATCGTGAGCATGAGTGAGATTATGCATGAGATATGTTTAGAAGAGTATCCAGCACTCAGAGGACAGCTGTTGTGGTTGTTGCAACCTGCTAGACACATAGCCTCTGCCTTCCTGCTGCTTTGTCTTTGCCCATTCAGTTTTTCTTCTTAGAATAGTGTTTCCCATTCCTATTGCCAAGAGTAGAAGTTCAGCCACTCTTCAAGGGCCATCTCAGATGCTCCCTCTCCCACACAGTCTTCCTTGACACCCCTCTCCCCTGACTGATGAGCCTCTTGCTCCTTTGAGCATTGATTGGTAGTGTTCTGATTTTCTCATGTCATGTACTTTTTATTTGAGTCAGCATTTCAACTCCTCCAGGCTTTGCCTTGTACTATTTATTCTTTCCCTCAGAGCTCTGAACTTCTCCGACTATCACACTCATCGCACCTTGGTATGATTTAATATCTGTCTTCCCAACAGGGACCTGAGTTGTATCCCTAGAACTTAGCAAATGGCAGGCACCCAATGGACATTGGTTGAATGAATGAATCAGTGAATGAATGAATGGTTCTGTCATCCTCTTTATATCTCCTCTAGTTCCCAACATATAGTAGGTCTTCCATATTTGTCTAAAGACAAACTCAATGCGTATTAAATGGAAGGATTCACAAACTCAAATGCCTTTGGAAATCATGTAGGTAGCCAGCATAAGTGAATAGGCCTGGGAATTATATGATATGGAAAACCAAGAACAGTAGCTAACTGTAAGAGGAGTACCTTCCTCTTCTGAAAGAACTCATGCAGTTTTTTTAAAGACATTGCTTATCAGAAAAACATGTCCATCAGCCAAATTGCTCCTGCTTTCTTTTCTATGACCTTTGTATTCTGAGTCAAATAGAGCAGTGTTCATTTGTCAGTAGATGGGGAGCCTGTGTTGGGGGTCTCTTCTGTTTGTTTTGGGCCTTGTCTCACCTTTATGAAAACCCCTTTTCTGGCATCCATGAGAATCGCCAACTATATTCCTGCTCAAAACTCGCTTTTGTGTAGACTCTTAGATGGACAGCGAGTTACAACTTTATCACATCTGTGTATAAACGGCCAGTAAATAATTCTTATATTAGTTCTTTCTGGGTAACTTATCAGTTAAATGTACCGATCCCTTCAACCAAATGGAGGGGTAGTTATAGGAATTTTAGCCTGGAGGATGGGGCAATCTAATTACCAGAGGGAATCTTAGAGATTAGGAAGAATGGATGGTGTGTATCTCTCCAATAACATCACATACCATCTCCCCATTCTCCAAATGAACGTTCATTTTATGTAGTGAAAACAGATGAGGACTAATTGACCTCCAAGACTGAGACTCAGAAAGGAAACAGGTCAATGCAATAGCGGCAGGCTTCACAGAGAGGTTGTTAAAGAAAATGTGGTATATGTACATAAGGGAATACTATTCTGCCATGAGAAGAGATGAAATAATGCAATTTGCGACAACATGGATGGATCTTGAGATTATTATGCTAAACAAAATAAGTCAAACAGAAAATGTCCAGAACCATATGACTTCACTGACGTGTGGAATATAAAACTGAAAGCAACAAAGGAACAAAACAAACAGATAAAGAAACAAAAACTCATAGACACAGACAATAGTTTAGAGGTTACTAGAGGGTAAGGGGGGTGGGGATCGTAGATGAGGATAAAGGGGATCAAATATATGGTGATGGAAGGAGAACTGACTCTGGGTGGTGAACACACAGTGTGATATATAGATGATGTAATACAGAATTGTACACTTGAAATCTATGTAATTTTACTAACCATTGTCATCCCAATAAATTTTAATAAAAAAAAGGTGAGGGTAGGGCAAGAAATGTTGGAAATGGATTTATATTCTACCATTAGGCTTCCATTTGGAGGCTGGCATTTTTTCTTGATTTGGAGGCAGTCCCTCCAAATCTGTTCTGAGCCAATAGGCTGTGGGCCTAGCACGTATAAAGGTGCACTCTGTATTCAGAAGCAGCAACCCCGTGTGATGGAAGGACCCCCAAGCCTGTGGCTCACAGAGTAGTGCCGACCTGGCAGGAGAAATGGACCAGCAGGAGAACAGGCAGATCCTCCCCACGCCCACGCCCCCACCCCCATCGCAGAGCAGGTGCCTGCGGAATGCATAAGCCAGTGTTCGCCGTAAAGAACTAGGAAGGAGCATCGAGGTCAGACACCCAGCTCTACAACTACATGTGTGTGGACCAGGCCCTTCCCCTTTCTGGGCCTCAGTTTGTTCATCTGTATTCAATGCAAGGCTGGGGAAGGGTGGGAGGCTGGCTTAGATCAACTCTCAGAGCTTTTTCAGCTCTTACCACTCAATGTTTTCCTATTCAGGCTGTCCCTTCTGGGGTATAAGTAACAGGGATAAAGGATGTCGGGACTTTAGAAATACCTCACAGACAACTTGGAACTTCAGTTCCGAGGGAAACTGCACATCTGGTTCTTAACACGCACTACCTTGAATTTTTTAAATTTCTCAACTATAATTACATAATGCTCTTCCATTCTCTTCTGACCATTCAACTTTGCCTTTTCTCCTGGTGCCCTCCTACCTCTCCCCAACACACACACACACACACACACACACACACACACACACACACACACACACTGTGTCAGTTCCTGCCTCCATGCCAACCCCGATAACCCCATTTGGGAATTCCCACACACTTCCAGCCAGGTCTGATTCTTCTTGAAAACACTGGGAGCTTTCCCTGACTGCCCCAGCCTACCCTCACTCTCCTGCTCTCTGAATTCTTATCAGACTCACACAGTTCAGCTATCCCACGCCTCGCAGCCTAGTCTCAGTTTTCACACTGTTCCGTGTTCAACTTACCACGGCCTCTATGACCCTCTAGGACCTGGCCCTTCTTTGCCTCAGTGACTGTGTCACCTACCACTCTCCCTTTCATTTTGCTGTTTGTTTCAGCCACGTGGGCCTTCTTTCTATTTTCCAAATGCTCCATACCTATTCCTGCCTCAAAACCATGCACTTACTACCCTCTGCCCCCAAGTCTTGGCGTGATTTATAACGTCTCTTTCTAGAGCCCTCAACTCCCACGTGACTGCCCTACTCCCTGAGCAGCCTTCCTAAATAGCTAATTCCCCTCTTCCATCACACTCTATCCCATTCCTTTTAGTGTTTTCCTCCTAGCACTTAATCGCTATCTGAGTTTTCCTATTCATGGCTTTATCTATAATTCATCTTTCTCCCCACTCATCCCCCAAGAGACTATAAGCATCAAGGGAGCAGAGAGATGCCTTGGCCGCTTCTCTACTCCTAATTTCTAGAACAGTCTTCAGCATGTTGTGGGTGATGAACATGTTTTAAATAAATGAATGCATGTCTGCAACCACTCACATATTTATGAGTTATATGCCTAGCTAGAGTATAGCTTTCTCAAGAACAAGGCTGTAATTTACGTTTAGGTGGGAGTCCATAAATAAATATGAATCATGTCAAATGAGAAAACTTGCCAGCTGACTCGTCTAGGACTATCTCAAGGCTAAATCATACAAAAAAAATCACAAATAGGCCGAAGAAGAGAAATGCTAAGCTAACAGACTAGTGACATCAGCAGAAAATGTGCGAAAGAATCAGAGATTAGTGGGTAGCCAGTCGCCATAAGAAAACTACTCCGCTTTGCAGGCTTCCATTTCTTGACTTGTGAAATGGACACAGTAATAACTGCAGTGAGAGCTAATAGACTAGTGAGTGGGCAAGCCATCTATAAGTTGCTGTAATGTAAGGTGCACTGGGTGGTTACAAGTTCAATAATCATCTGTCTTGTAGGCAACAGATGGGTGATTGTGCCTGGTTGGGCTGGGGCATTAAGGCCCACTGGTGATGCCTGCTGGATGGGGTGGGTGGTAGGGGACCTGCCACACTGTCAGCCTGCCACCGGAGGATTTACAAATCAAAGTCAAACATGGTCAAATGTTCTGGAAATCCAATAGAGCTCCTTGCTCCCCCACTGCATGCGGGCAGATGGCTGGGCCGTGGAGCATTGGATAGAACGCCAGAAACAAGGCAGAGGATTCCTGTTCCTCTCTGGCTGAAGTCCTAACCCTCAGTGGAGACCTAATAGCACTGGGTATATCACCTTTGAAGGAAATCCCTAGGACAGCAGGCTCTCCTGGCTGTCAGTGAGGACACCTCCAGGAAGTTATTTAGAAGGGAGAGAGCTGGCTAGATTCTCAAGAGGTGGAGTAAAGCTTCAGAAGTTTCATTTCCACTGGGTACGTCAGTTCTCAGAAATAACAGGATGTCCCTCATTTTACAAATGGAGAAACTGAGGCAAGGGGAGAAGAAGTGAACTTGATACAGGCATACATCAAGATTGAGAACTAGGCTCCAGGCTTGAATTTAGCTCTTTGGACCCTCCATTTTACAATTATTTTTACCACCACATGCTCTTTCTCTGCTTTACATCGTAAACAGTATACTTTGGTCCCTTTAGCTAGCTGTCTTACTAAAGTTTTATTGTCACGAATAGGACCAAGCAAGAGTACAGACATCTTGAATTAATAATTGTTTAGGTACAATAGTCACCAGACTGTAAACCTCTTAAAGCCCTAGATCATGTTTTCTTTTGTGACATGAAGCCATACATCTCAGAGGTTAAGAGAAAAGATTCAGATTTTCAGACCAACTTGGATTGAAATCTCAGTCCTACTGGTTAACACTTAATGTTAATTTGGGCAAATCACTTAACATCTCTGAACATTAGCTGTTAAATATTATCACTAGCTTTATATCAACCACATAAAGCAAAGCATGACATCTCCATACATACTATAATGTTCAATAAGTACTCATTAAAAAATGAATTGCCCATCACCATCCTCTTGGCTATATTTCTGATTTGTCATTCTCCTGTCTTTCTTATCTCTATGTTGGTAGATCGAGTCAATTCTGCCTGGCTCTGTGGACAGAATCTTCCATGAGGCAAAAGGAACATATTTCTTCCCTCAGCATCTCTCTCTTTATTTTCACTGCACATCCAGGTGAGTCAATTTTATATTATGCCAACACATCAGATGTGCTATCCAATCTAAGGTGAAGATAAATATGGGAACTCTTAAGCTATGCTGTCTTCTCTTCAGACCAGGAAAGCAAGAGTTTGGCCAGTGGACTTTGTATCTCCACAGGGCCTAGTTCCTTCCCCTTATTAACACGGAAGCCAGCGGGGTTTACTGACCTCATGCAGTCCTTATTTCAATAAATAATCACTGAACACCTCCCATTTCTACACCTTGTGGGTTCTAATGCTGGAAATACCATTGTGAAGGAGACAGACATGGTTTGTGACTTGATTGAGCTTACTCTCTGGTAGAGAAAGATGACAGGCAAATAATTATGGAAGCAGTTGTCTAATTCCCAGTGCTGTGAGTATGTCCAAGGAAAAGTATGTGGTACTTGCTGACTAATATGCAGAAGAACCTGATCTGGGCAGGGGAGTCAGGGAGGGGCTCCCTGAAGCAGAGAGTTAAGGGGTAAAAAGGAGTTAGCAAGGTGAAGAGAGGACTTTGGAACAGAGAGTATTCTGGAAGGGCAGACCACCGGTGTGAAGGCCCTGAGGTGGAAGGGGCTTGGCAGAGCTGAGAGCTGGGAGGGGATAGGGCGATGATATAAGGTGAGCTCGGTGGGCAGGGATGACATTTCACGGGGACATGTGGGCTGCGTTTGAAGGTTGGATACTTGCAATCAGAGGTCTCTAGGGCGGGGCAGTGATGTGATCTGGGATTCAGAGAGTAAAGGTTCCTCTTTCACTCACATTTCCAAATTTAAAGAAAGTAGAATTCAGAAAAAGGAGGGAGGGCTTTCTCAAGGTCAAGTTTAGTTAAGTGGCAGCAAAATATGGGAACTAGCTCTCCCATCTCCAAGTCTAAGCTCGTCTTGACATACACACCTTGCTCTGCTCTGAGCTTCCTTGAAAGGGGTAAAGGCCTTAATTTGCCCAGGCCAGGAAAGCTCTAATAACTGGGTGTTGGAGACCATTCCGTGAGACACCTCACGGCAGCTGCCTATTAGGGTCCACTTGGCCTCACAGGGGGATGCAAATAAGCTGGAGTATATCCAAGGCCTCTGTGGATGACAATCTGTCTACCACGCTAAATCATTTCAGGGTGGTCAGAAGTCGGCCTTTAGTGTGGTTCCCAGGAGCTGTTTCCCATACTTAGCTGGGGAAAGACAGCCTTCCCATTTTGGGAAAAGAACCAGGAGACCAAAGGTTCCCGTTACGCCACCCTTGCCGAATTGGACTTGAGGCAGGAAGGGGTGGGTGAGCAGAGCCTCAGCAATGGCTTAGAGTGAAAGCAGTTTCTCTCAGAGAGAGGCAGATCCTCCAACTTCTCCTGAGAGACCCATTCCTTCAGGATGGGCCCTGCTGCCTTCTGCCCCAAATAGCTCCTCCATTAGCAGAGGAAGGGAAGAAGCACACCCCTGCCCCCACAAACACCCCTTTCACTAGCCAGCGTCCCCTTCTGGAATCCTACCTGGCAACTCTTCTCAGCCTGGAGAGCCTCTAGGACCTTCCTCTAAGTCCCAAAGTTACAAAAGCACCATGCAGACTTCCTTAGGAGATTCTGTCCCCTTGTCAGCCTCCCCTCTGCCACTGTACCTCTGCATGGGCTTAGCAGACCCATGATTCCAACAGCAATTGAAGGGGGTGGTTTCTACCCTCACAGCCCCATGCCTCCTGGTCTTTTTCAGGCACACTAGAGAGCAGGGCCACTTTTCAAAGCTCGCTCCTTCACAGGGTGATTCTGGCTGTCCAACCAAGTTTGGGAAAGCATTTTGAAAGGAACAAAGACTCATCCAAATGGAAAACATTATCATTAAAAAGAAAAAAGGTTTTGTTCATCAAACCCAGACCCCTTTCCCCCCGCCTGCTCTCTTAGAGAAATCTCTTGTATTGTTGGATTCCAAAGCTCCCTGGGAATGCTTCCCGGAGGAACAGCCTTAGGAATGTCTCTTCCTTTCAACTCCAGAAATACATTTTTGGTCCAAGTCATGGAACCAACTGTAAAAGGAATTATACCACCCACCTCACAGGCAATTCAGAAATAACAAATGTAAAGAACCTGGACCATGACTGGCACCTAAGTTGGCACTCAGATAATTGGTGCCCACGTCACCTATTCTCCAGAATTGCTATTTCATGGAGTGAATTTTGTCTTTTTAGCTCCATCTGGCCAGGGCCTTCTTCTTGGGCCTCTGATGGAGAACAGCAGACTATAAACCCAAGACAAACTAGTAGGACAGAAAGGCTTAGCTGGGCACCCCTCACCAATGCCTTCACTTCAAATGGCTGCAAACTGGTCTCTGTAACCAAAAAACGCAAGAGGAACATCCTGTTGTCCAATCTATGGACAGCAAGAGAACACCAGCCATCTGGCCTTAGAGAAGATAATTAGGGCCTCTTGATCTGACTGCAAGACAAAGTAATAGGAAAGAAAGCCTTAACTGACTTTCCCGGCCAATGCCTCACCTTACAATTTCATCTCATTTTATGACCCTCAGTGAAGGTCAGGTACCCACTGAACACCCGGAGAAACGTAAGAGGGACTAGAAGGAACCAAATTTAAAATTTCCTAGGCATCAGAGATATGCCAACACAGCAGGAGGTCAGAGGGAAGAGAGATCATGCATCATTTGGGAACAGCAAGTAGCACCTTGCAAGGAAAGAGCCTTAGGCTCTGGGCTCAGCTGTACCACTGATTTTTTGTATGATCACTAGCAAGTCATTTTCCTGCTCTGGCCCTTCATTTGCCCAGATAAAGGATGAAGGGGTTGGATAAAATCAGAGATGACATAAAGTTGGGTGTGTTTTGTTCAGCTGGGAAAATGTTTCAAAAAATGTGAATCACTTGCTGACATTAAACAGATGAATAGTTTCGATAAGAATTCAGGTTTTCAATTTCCCTTGAAAAGTCAGAAAGTGAGGCATTCCCCCTTGGCCACAGCGGGCTGGAGGCCAGTTGTGGCTGCCTTCATTTAGTTGGGACGTGTGTTCTGTGGTTCCCACGGTAGTATGGTACTCTCTCAGTCTCCCCAACATTGAGGCTGTCATTAATCATTGTTCTTGTTTTTATGACATTCTCTGGGTTCACTCAGTCACATTATCAGTCCAGCTCCTGTGGGCATTTGGATGTGGGACCTCTGACCTGAGGATCTTGGTAAAGCCGCCTGGTGTTTTCTGTTCTGGAAGTAGACTGTGGAGTCAATGCATGAAGTTAGATGTCAGCTTTACATCCTTACTAGCGGTGTGACCTTGAGCTACCACCTTAATCTCAGCTAGCTAATGAGGAAGAAACAGTCTCTACCCCATGAGGATATGGGAAGGACGAAGTCAGACAAGTTTTAAGAACACTCAACTTAGGATCTGGAAGATGCTAGTAAGGGTTTAGAAAACATGAATACTGCTTGTTAGTAACATTACCAACATTTTAAACATTACCACACAACTTTGTACCAGACTAGGCTTGTCAGGTCCAATGTGTGTCCAGTGATGCCAGCCTTAGTACCCAATGATCCTCTCTGAAAGATTTCACAGAACGTTGTCTGAGATGACCGTATGGATCCCTTGCAGCTCCAAAGTCCTAGGGCCTTCATCAGGGGTCACAAAGCAAGTGCAACCGAGGTACCAGGCAAGTGTCATGACGAGGTGACTACGCTGGGTTGGGAAGCCTAGGCATTCTTTGAAAGACATTCCCATTTAGTTTTAAAGCCCTGGGCTGCTCCAAAGAAACACCACTGTAAGCCAGCGTAAGCTCTCAGGCTGCCCATTGGAACCAACATGGATCTTGTAGGATGGAAGAGGCTACAGGTGGACTGGGAATGGGGGGTGGTGTCGTTGTCTTGGGAAGATTACAAGGAAGAGACAGGATTTGGGCGAGGTCAGGATGGGTATGGAGCTTTGTATGCAATGAAGTCTGGATACATTCATTTTCGTGCCAAAAGTCCGTTTTCCAATCTTTAAGTCCCTTCACCTCTTCTTAAGCAACTTGTGTCTCAGCTTCCAGAGAGCCATGGCCTCATTTAAAATGTTGTGAAAGAAGGTGATGGAAGCATCAGGCTCCTAAGCTGGTGAATTTTTATTTTTATTTCTTCTGTGGCATGGTTTAACCTTTGCTTTTGGCAGCTAACATATTGCTCAAGTAAAGTGAAGAGAAGGGGCAAAGGCAGGGAACCTCAGCAAGATTTCTCAGGGATGATTTTGCTGGCGGAAATACATACTTTCAGTCATTCTTTCCACCACGTTCTGTTAGATTCAATTCTAGAAGTCTACCTTATAGAATTACCTAATACAGGTGAAGAGACTGCCAAAGCTGTAAGAGAAGGATACACCCCACACATGCCCCACAATAAAGCTTCGGATAGAAATAAAAAACCAAGATGTATAACGTCAAAGTGTGGACCTGCATCAGTTTTTGTAGAAAGGATTTCAAAGCATGGATTTCTAATCTGGACCTTGCCACTTACTGTGTGATTCCAGGCACCCCATCCTTAAACTACCAGAGTTTCAGTCTCCAGGACTGAGAAGTGTGGATAATAGTACTTGTTTACAGAGTTGTTAGGAATGGTAGATGAGATCATATACTCTGAGTGCCTGGCATACACCGACGGGTCAGTGCACAGGGTATTATTACTACTACATTGTAACTGCTATTCCTACCTGTAACCAATAATTTTTCTCTAACTGGTCTTCCATCTTCTGTTTACACACCTCTAGTCACAGGGAGCTCGGAACCTACCGAGGCAGGCAATCCTTTTTCTGAATATAAAAAATTTTTTTCCCTTGGGTATAAGTGAAGTATGTCTCTCTGGTCTGTAACATCTTCCTTCATCTACACTTTAACGTCATCAGGCTATGCTGAGATTCTGCTATGTGTCCAGAACTATGAAAGGATTGGTTGGAGAGAGATAGAAAAAACGAGACATTGTCCCAGCCATGGAGAGGGTCAGAGTCAGACATTAGAGATGCATACACAGGCAGCAGCTTGCCTTGGTGGGCTGGGCCCCCGAGGATTCCTCAAAGAGGAGGTGCCCAGGCAGGCCCACGGTAGGTCCTGAATGATTTGTCCCCTGATGACCCAACTATTTGGGCCTCCTTTCTATTTCTTGAACTTTCACAACTTGGGTCCACCGAAGAACATTTGCACTTGAAATTCCCTTTGCCTGGAATGTTCTTCCCCAATATTATCCCAGAACTGATTGTTTACTATTTGCATCCCAGCTCAAATATCCCATCCTCTGCCAGGTCTTCTCTGAGCATCTCAACTAAAGGATCTCTCATTGTCTGGCCCAGCAACTCTCTACCACATCACCCAGTTTTATGTTCTTCTTGCCCCTTGTTATGATCTGAAACCATCTCCCTTATTTATCTGTTGACATGGGTGCCTTTCCCCAGTCCAAATAAGAGCAGGGATTCTGTCCATCTCATCACCATTGCATCCCCGCCTCCTGGCACAGTACCGGCACATCGTGGGGACTCAATACATGTTCGCCGACTATCTCTTGGAAGGTCTGCAAGACGAGATGGAGCCCCTTCCAAGCCCAGACACATCCTCCAGTCTCCATCTCCCACCCATGGAGACTTGACTGTGCAGAGGTGCCCCTCAGGGACACAGAGAAGCAGAGCATCCTATCTGAAAGCAAACACCACCCAGACCTCACCGCTGAGCAAATTGTTTTTGATTCCATGCAGCACGTGGAAGCCAGATAGATTGTAACAGCACAGCAGAAGCTGTCCGCTGCCTGGTGATGAGTTAGTTGTTAGCAGAGGTGGTGACACTCACAATCCCATTTGTGATCCGCAGGGCTCACAGCTGCTTCTCATTTTCATAATGCAAGGGAGGAGGAGGAAAATAAAAGACAAACCCATGCAGGGAGAAACACCAAAATGCAGCCGAGGCCATGAGGACTTAAATCCCGTTTAAAGTTTGGAGAGCAAGCTGTGGCATGGGGAAAAAACAATCATCTTCCATCCATAGAGTTATTGAAAGCGCGCTCTCTCTCTCTCTCTCTCTCTCTCTCTCTCTCTCTCACACACACACACACACACACACACACACACACACACAACTAACATCTACCACAAAACAGTGTGTGCTCGTGGTTAAGTGCAGGTGAGTCAGACGTGGCTGGGTTCTAATCCTGACTCTATCGGTATTAGTTGTGGACCGGCAACAAGCTGTGTAAATTCTCTGTGCCTGAGTTTCTTCATCTGTCACATGGGTAGAATGACAGTCGCCACCTCCCAGGGCTGCTCTACGAATGTTGACCCAATACAGAAGATAATCCACAGAGCCAAGTGGACCACAGGAGCTAATGTCATTGAATTGTTGCTGTGACAATGAGTATCATTTGCAGCAGCATTTGGGCTTCGCAATAACCCAGTGCGGGAGACAGAGCAGACCTTACCATCCTATTTCAAAAATGAGGGAACGAGAAACTGAGGCCCAGAAAGGGCAAGTGAGTTGTCCAATGTAAACTAGCCGAGGGCCTGAGTGGAGCGCATCTCAGTGTGAATTCCAGAAAGCTGCTCTTTTCACACACATATCACCTCCAAGCAAAGCAGAAGGTGTGGCAGTTTGAATGTGCTCTGCCCGGAGCCTCTGGTGTCCCATTACCTCAGGCCAGGCTCGAGTGACAGATAATCCCTCCGAGCTGGTGAGCATCACTTACTTTGGGACCCCAAGTCAGCCAGCCTGCACATGTCTCCTCCCCTAGAGTGTGTGGCCCTGCCTGTTAGGGTCAGTGTAGTTTTATGGGTTCTTTCTCGTCTGCTTGGCAAAAGCAGTTCTTCGAAGAGTTTCTGATGCTCCTCGTGAATACGCTGCTGTGATGAGGTCATCTAACACTTTCCCAAGGCTCTTAATGATTTTAGTGCCAACTTTCCTGTTGAGAAAGTGGTATGGGAAGTAAGACCGAGCAACTGAGCTGAGACAGCTCATGAGCTGCCAGAGCGCCCTTTCCCGGAGGTCGGGCCTCAGAGTTAAGGTGAGTCCTGGACCAAACATCTAAACCTCAGTCCCATATGGAGAAGCCCAGAATCTGAGGCCCACTGGTCGCTCTGCCGGGGAACATAATCACTTGTTAGCTTAAGTCCAGCTCTCCTGCCACCTACGTGAGAACTGGTTCTCTGGGAAGATGTTCCCCAAGGGGACAGCCCTGTCAGACAATACCAGACGGTAATTCACCCCCCTGGGCTGCAAGCGCAGATGCTTCTGATTGTGCCGCAGAAATGACTGGAATAAAGACAACTCAGTGGACACAAACAATGATTCTCATAACGCAAAACAGGCAAACACAACCCTAATGAGAAAATCTGCTGTGATTGTTTCTGTTTGCAGACAATAGACCACACTCCATTGTCCCAGGCAGGACACTACTATGGAAGTTCTTGAGGTGGGGAAGACTCCTTCGTGCTTTACACATCTACTCTCAGGACCAACCTACCCAAGGTCACGTAGCCATTAAGTAGAGGAGAGCTGATTCAAACCTGCCTGAAGTTCTGGGATGGATGTCAGCAGATTGACAGCCTGGGCCCAGGGGCAAGAGGGGTGAGACCTGCAGATGGATAGGCTGTGGGGTGTCAGGGAGAAGGATGTATATCGGAGATGTTTTATTTTCTGGTAGATGTGGTGTCTTTACCATGATAGAAGATACTTGATGAAGGCCAGTTTTGGAGAACGGCCAGAAAAACTGCAGCCAACAGTCAAGAACCACGGGAGTGAACTGTTGCTGAAAAGAGAGGGAGACATTTAGCTCAGTGGTTCTCCAACAGCGGTGCCTGGACCAGCAGCAGCAGCAGCAGCAATTGGAAGTTGTTCAAAATGCAGATTCTTGCCCCTCCCCAGAACTGTTAATTCAGAAACTCTGAAGTTGGACCCAGCAAAGCTGTGTGTTTAGCAAGTCCTCCAGGCAGGTCTGAGGCCCATGAGAGTTTGACAAGTTCAGTTTAGTCTGCTGACCCTGTACCCCAGAAGTAAGGATTAGGGCAGTGCGATTGCAGAGGTTCGGAGGCAGGGGAGGAAGAAGACAGCAGTTTAAAGTTGGAAGTGACTCTGTGTCACAGAGTCACCATTTATACAGCCGGGGGTACAGGACACGAAGTCAAGGAAGAAAAGGAGCCGTCTCGAGGCCCCACAGGGCTAGTCTCTCCCAACCCCTTCCCTCCATCGGTTCACATAAGCACTCCAGCAGCGCTGTGTGGTAGGACGACTCTCTTCCCTCTCTGCAGATGAGGAATCTGAGGCTCCTGAAGTTTAGTGTGGAATCAGGAAGCTAATATGTAGCTGAGCCCAAAGGAGATGTTAGCTAGGCCTGAGTTCAAAGCAGCTGATCTTTCTCCTTTGCTGCGCTGTGCATACACTCTCCCTCTCTGCATCTCAGTGTGATCCCAGGCAAATTAGATCTGTGTGTGGATTCGGAAAGCATGGGCAAGGTCCTTTTAACATGCCAAACACATCCAAGTTATATGCACACAAACTTACGCCTCTACATAACCCACGATTGTAACATTCCAGCTGAGGTGATTTTGCAGAGTTCCTTGGCATTGGGTTTCATAGACAAGAAAACACTTAACGATACTTTAGGGACTGATACAGGAAAACATTTTGATATTTTCACGTAAGGGTGTTTTAAAACAAAACAAAACATCCTGCAATCTACCACCATCACATTTCATAGTAGAAGCGGCACTTGAACAAGAGAAAAGAAAAAGCACATAATCTCAGAATAAAGGAGTTCCATAAAAATATACATTTTGTTTCATTATATTGGCTTCATTTTTCTGATTTGCTGCAGTCACAAAAATATTTCTCCAAAATATAATGCAGTGATTCCTAAACATGGTTCCACAGGCTGGGGCCATATTGAAGTTTCCTTGTCCTAAAGTCCATTTGGGGGGAGCAGCTACACTGTACAGAACAATTGAGCAGCCGTCTTATTGATTCTGTTATAATGATTATCCCCATGGTGCAAATAAGGAAACGAAGACCGACTAGCAAGTTTAGGAGTCAAGGCTCAGACTCAGGCCTGTCAGATTGAACCCATTCACCTTTTTAGCACATTACAGCCCCGCTCTTTAATTTCCACAGGACTGGCTTTGTTTTAAAGTGTTGAGTGACTGTTGCTAAGTGGCTAATAGGAAAGTTGGCTTTCATCCTGGCCATTCTATGCCACGATCACAGCTAATGAAGTTTCATCAATGAAAGTGCCAGTTGTGTACCTAAAGAGACTCTTCAATTTACTGAGCTGAAGACATTCCAACCAGGCCAGAAAAGGTTGGAGGGGGTGGTATTATCTGCAGAAATCCAAGCCTGGCTCCTACTGTCAGCTGGGAGAGAGGGTTGTGGTTTGGATTCAGTTACGGGCACAACAACTAATGCTCGATTTATAAAATGTCCTCGACAGCTTTGCACATTACCGTATATAACCTGCTTCAGATTTGAGGAAAGCAGGAATTGGAATTACCCATATCCTCCACATCTTGCCTTCTCATTGAGGAGAAGCCAGCTGGAGTTGATTCTTAATAAGGAACACTCTGAATAGCCCATCTAAACTCTACAGGATGAAGTATCAGAGAGGACCAGTACCCAGCATTTGGTCAATGAAGAGAACTAGCCTCAGAGCTATTGACATTTTGGACCAGATACTTCTTTTTTATAGAGGTTGGTCCTGTACCTTAGAGGATGTTTAGCAGCATCCATTGCTCCTACCTAGATGCCAGTAGGCCCCCGCACACAAATTGTGACAATCAAAAATGTCTTCAGACATTGCCGTGGTCGCCTGGGGAGGGGAAAGAGGCAAAATCACCCCCAGTCGAGAACTACTGAAAAGAAAGAGGAAAGGGTAAATCATTTTGGCAATTGAGTGAGTTGGCTTTGTGTGTGTGTGTGTGTGTGTGTGTGTGTGTGTAAGATTGTGCACACTTCTAATAAACTGCTGAGCTCTGGAATTCAATAGGTGATATATGTCCATGGGCTGTACGTCAGTTCAGAAAATAGTCGAATCCTTGAGAGATCCTAAGCTGACATTGCTAAGACTGAATGTGTCTGTTTACTATTTATTCAAGAACAGCTCTGCCAAAAGATAGTAAGTATTTCCCCTGGACGTCTATCAACTATCAGATGGGTTTAATGGGTGATCTTTGAGGACAATGCTTTCCTCCAGAGAGCCATAGGATGTTGCTATCACACATCCACTGGACTTACAGTTAGGAAACGGTAGTTTTCAATCCATCAATAAAGTTTGTTGGCCATCAATATTACAGATCCGGGAGCTAGATACTAAACAGAAGGCACTGGGTATAAAGATAAAATCAAGTATTATCAGAGAAGCCTACTCTAGAAGATGATCACCATCTTCCCTTCAAACCTAGTGCCATTTAGAAAAACACACACTATACCACTACATAAGTGGTATTAACACTTATATAGTGGTAAAAACACACACTATACCACTACATAAGTCGTTGCTACTGGAATATAATGTGGACACTGATTACTCTGATTCTGATGAACTTATTTTGAGAAGTCCTCGAGTCTAGAATTAAATGAATGAGCTTTGCAGGGAGGCTGGTCCAGAAGAACCATCCCTTCTAGACGGGTTGCCTTACGGAAACCTACCTGCAAAGAAGGATGTGTATCCAATCCAGAAGGGCATGCCCAGCGCAAGTTTTCTCAAAGCAGAGTCTGTAGAGCCCAACTTCACTGTCATTTAGGAAGCTTGGTAGAAGGCAGAGATTTGAAACTCTGTGTCAGGAATTCTGATTCAGTAAATCTAGATTCTAAGGATCAGTATTTTTGATGACCTTCTTTGCTTCTTCTACATACTTAAGTTGGAGAACCATAGCCTAAGACTTCTTTCCAAAGAGCACTTACTTTTCAAAGCTCCCTGTCTTTGAGAAAGTTAGGGTTTGTTTGTTTGTTGTTGTTGTTTTGGAGAAAACTAGCATGTGGTAAGAGTTGCTGCTGATTAATAATAATTCATTTTAATAATAATTCAATAATAATTCAAAGGAATAATTTCAATAATAATTCAAAGGAATTATCTTTCAACTGCCTATTATACTTGTATGCTAGGTACTGTTACAGGTCCTAGGGCCTCAGCAACTCTGAGAATAGTCATCTATCATACTTGTATGCCAGGCACTGTATCTTGTGTTTGCTTCTCACCTTTTGAGGTTGGTGGAATCACTTCTGCGTCACAGGAAAGAAGCAGGAGGCTCAGGGAAGTAGCTGACCTGCACAGGGTCTCCAAGTCAGTACATTTAAATCAACATCTGTCTGCTGACCTACTCTGTATTCCTTCCACAACAGCAACAACATGAGCATAAACAGATAAGAGAAAGAAAGTGTTCAAAACAGTCTGAGTTCAGTGCCGAATGAGTGAATGCTGAGGGTGTTCTGCACGCAGCAAATCACTGCAGGCTGAGGAGGAGGTGGCGGCTTGGAGGAAGTGCTAAATGGCATCGGGAAGGATATAGGAATTCAGAAAGGGAAGAAGCACTTGGGGAGGGGTGATCATACAACAAGGAATGGTGTATACCAAGGCATGAGGTCGAAACGCATAAGACTAATGCTGGGATCCATGAGTAGGTCCAGCTAGAGCAGAGCCAAGGAGTAGGAGAGAAAGTGCCCAGATAGGTGGGAACTGGGTTATGGAGACCCCTCTCCTGTTATGCTTGGGTGTCTAAACTTCACCCCATAAGACAATGGGGCCTTCCTGGAAGATGACATGAGAGAGAGAGAAAGAGAGAGAGAGAGAGAGAGAGAGAGAGAGAGAGAGAGAGAGAGAGAGAGAGAGAGATTTGGAGAATAAAATAGACCATGCAGTGTTTTCAGGATGGATCATTGGGAGAGGGAGACCAATGAGGGTTGAGAGAAGCAGGTTGAAGATATATATTTATATGGGAGAGTTCAGGCCATTCATTAACTAATGAGAATTAATACCTAACATTTAAGGGACTTTTACTATGTTCTAGGCCCTGTTCTTAGTAATTTACATGGATTAATTAATTTGATCCTCACAAGTTCCCTCTCTGATAACATTAGGGCTGTTCACACATCCTCAGCTGTCCTTCCAGTCACATAGTGCGAGTATGACCGCATTTGCCCAATCCCTTTGGAAGGTCAGCCTGGCCTTGTGACTTGCTTAGTCCAATGCACTGAGAGGAAGTGATGTTTGTTACCTCTGGGAGGAAGTTTTAAGAGCCAGTGTGTGTTTGGTCGCAGCTATTTCCCTGCCACAGTGATCAGGGAAGCATTTTGAAGGAGCCTCTCTTGAGCCTGCGTCCCTGAGTGCATATGGAGAGCAAAACGCCCTGCCTTCTTGTGCTGGGCGTATAGCATGAGTGAGAAAGAAACAGCTCATGGCAATGTGGGAGTCGTTGCTACTGGAATATAATGTGGCCTGGCCTGACTGGTATAAACCCTCCCTGATTGAGAATGTGATCTTTGTAGTCAGACTTCCTGAGTTCCAAATCCCCACGCCATTTACCCCATTTGGTAAATCACAACCTCTCTAAACCTCATTTACTTCATCTTCCAAATGGGAATAACCCAAGTGGCCACCTCACAGGGACATTGTAAAAAAAACGGCGACCTGACACGCAATGTTACAGGCAGTTTTCTCAATGTTCTATTGTTTGTATCCGAGGTAGTCCTCACAATGACCATTTTGCAAATGAGGAACCCGAGGCACACACAGGATTACAGCACTTGCCCAAGATCACACAGCTAGTCTGTCATAGGGCCAGGATTCCAACGCAAGGCAGTTTAATTCTAGGGCCTTACACGTATCCTCTGGCAATGCTTGGGAAGCACTTAACTCCCAGCACACGGTAATTACAGAATCATTTTTTCCATTAGGCACGATAAGCAGAATGTCTGGGGCCTGTGGTCTCTTGGAGGGCCTCCAAAGTATTTCTGATCAGACAAATAAATACATTGGCTCTGAAATATTAGAAGCAAAGCGTAGAATCAGATTAATAAATATTTAAATGTCTATAAAACTTGTCACTATGTCAACTAGTCCACAGCCGCCCCACTCAAATCACATAAATTACATTTACCGTGAGATGTGGGTGCACAGTAATATCTTTGACATGATGGGGAGGTAGGACTTGCAAAAATGCGTGGAGCCTAAAATGTGCCTTACAATGACCCTCTGAATTGAGTTCAATAAGTATTAGCTATCACATAATTTTCATTATTGTCCTTAGCTATGACCAACAGAGACACATCGGACTCTGTTCAAAATTCTGCAACAAGGCAAGGATTGGTTCCTTGAGCCACTCCCAAATGGCTGTGCACAGCTCACAGCTAAAGCTGGTCCATCTCCAGGCTCAGACTGAATTTCTCCTTTTTGAGACAGCAGTGGAAGTGGTAGCCCTGCAATGGACTGCCCACCCCCAGACTGCCAGGGGGCTGAGAATGGAGTTAAACGTACCTTCGGAACTACAGCAGAAATTCAGAGGCTTTGACAACTGTCGCTGCCTGGATACCACCTCTGCTTCCCAGGGTCTGCTCCTCCAGTCCCTGGTGCTCTCTGCACTTTATGGCACGTATTAACTCAACCTGTGTAAACCCTTCTTTCTGAAGACCGAATCCGACGCTTAAACCTTGACTCATCATCTGGGGTCTGTTGCTTAGCCTGGAGGATTGCGTTAACTACAGAGTATCTCGTATCTAGAAACATTTTCCCTCCCAGAGGTTGAGCTAACAACTTCTGATCCCAGGCCCTCAATTGTGTTTCTGTTGCGGATTCTGCCATTTCATCATTGTAACTTACGTCTGTAGAGTCTTGATGATTTTCCCAGTTGATTTTTAACTCTGGTGCAGTGATTTTACTGTAATATGTTCGGGGATCCAACAGACCTGAATTCAAATCCTTGCTCTATCACATCTTGAGGAGTAATCTTAGTCAGTTACTAAACCTCGGTTGTTATCTGCATTTTAGGGTCTAAAACAGTACCTGCCTCATAGAAATGCTTTGAGAATTAAATGAAATAAACCAGTGGAAGTGAGTAAAACATATAATTGCTCAACAGACGTTAGCCGTTAATATTATTACTATTACCAGTGCTCACATTTGATTTTCAAGGACCCCTGTGAAGCAGGCAAGTCAGCGATCCTGGTCCTTACTTCATGGAGAAGGAAGCAGACGGTTGGAAGCTAGAGAGGCTGTCACATGCCCGATATTATACCTTGTCACAGAGTTTGTTAGGAGTAGACCTGCGGAGCCTCTGGCACTAGATCTAGAAAGCCCCCCATCTTTCAATCCCCCCTTTGCCTGGGTGCGCCTTCCCTAACCCCCTTTTATATCCATGGGCCCCCATGAAGACAGTTTTGATGGCGTCCTCATTTATTCCAGTGACTTTTATAGCTGGCCCCGTGTTGTGTCTTTGCTCAGAAACAAATTATCCTTTCTTCTTATGCACCAAGCTCAAACCTCAGAGGACTGCTGAGAATCTTGGATGTGGCAACTTTTGAACTGGTAAATCATGTGCCTTTGTCCTGAAAGGCTCCACCGTGGGTGGCACTGCATTGCTCAGGGCCCTGCTGGGACAGCTAGACAGTGGTGGGCTGGCATTCTCACCTCTCTGCCCTTCACTTTCTCTGCATGGCATATAAACTAAATAAAGGTTGAGGAAATAAAATAAACAAATGATCGGAGGGTTTTAAGAAGTTCAGAGTGAGATGAAAGAAAGGAAACCTTGATTGCTAAAGCAGACCAGTTGGGAGTCCATAAACCTCAGAACTAGAGGTTGCATGAAGTTAAACTGAACCCAGCACATGTAGCATAGAGCCTGGCTCCCCAAGCGCTCAACACACATTAGCTATTATTATTACTAAGCTAACAGGCATGGGACCTCAGACGCATCTCTGCATCCTCCCTCTTCACTGTCCAGACAGATTAATGATAGTTCCAGTGGTACTCCATTCTGCGTGACTGGAGATTATTAAGAGAAAAAAACCAGATGTAAAAATGCCCTGAAAATGTTAAAAGTGTAGTCAAAATGTATGGTCTTATTATTTTTACTAATTATTACTATTATATAATAACCTTTAGCCCACAACAATAAATCTGACTTGAAGTATTGCTAAACACCCAGTCGACTGCATTTGGGAGAGCGCGTCTTGTGATGGCCCCTGTCTAGGGCCACATTCCCTTCTCTTCGCCTGGAGAAGCGCATTTCTCAAGGTTAATGGGGTCACAGACTCCATCCCTCCCAAATCGGCTCTCTTCACAGGGGCTGCACATCTGGGCAATATTTTACTAAAGCTTCAGGTCCTGGGGCCAGGGTCAGGCAGGGTAACTGGCTCAGTTCAGGTCCCAGTGTGGCTTCTTGAACTCTGGATCCAAACACAATCCACATACAGAATATGAGCTGAAATGTGATTTACAGGAGAAATCTTGACTCCGCTCTAATTGAGTTTCCCGGAAGAAACAAGTCATTCAGCAGGTTGTGGTTCTCAAATGTTTGTAAGAATCATCAGAATCACCTGGAGGGCTGGCCTAAACCCCAGAGGTTCTGAATCAAGAAGTCTGTGGTGGGGTCCGAGAACCGGAGTCTCTAACTGATGAACTCACTGCTGCTGCTGGAGGACTGTGCTTTGAGAATAACTGACCTAGGGCTGAAGACCGCAGGCTCTGGAATGGAATCAGGATGCCCATTTGTAATCTTACTCAGCCACTTAGCAGCTGTCCCCGGGGGCAAGTTACTTGACCCTCTCGGTCTCTGTCTCTGCAAATATCAAATTGTGTGGTTACGTTGTTTAAATATGATAGTACTAAGTAAGTCAGGGGGTGATTTTTGATGATTATATGAAAAAAAAACACAAAACACATGCAAAGCATTTTGCACAGTGCTGAGCACGTACAGGCGGTGTCCCAGGTTAGCAGCCACTGTTAACACGATCATACACGTATGCATTGTTACACTTCTTACCCTAAAACTTTGGCATTTCAGTTTCCCTCATTAGACTGTGAGCAGCTTCAGAGCAGTGGTCCTGTCTTGTTCCTTTCTGTATCCCCAGGACTGAGCTCAATGCCAGGCTACAAGAAGGACACACTGTAGAAACTCATTCACTGACTCAGTTATTTAGTCATCTCATTGATAAATGCTTACTGAGCACTTTCTCTGTGCCGGGCCCAGTCTAGACACTGAGGATACAATGAACAAGAAGGAGCAGACCCTGTTCTCCTGTAGCTTACACCGAGTGGCTGAGAAAGACGTTAAATAACACAACAAGCAAATAGGCAAAATAGTAATTACAAAAAATGCTTGAAGGACATAAAAGGCGCTGAAATAGAGGGCAATTAGGGATTGACTTTAGGTAGAATGTTCAGGAAAGTTCTCTCTGAAGTAACATGTGAGCTGAGACCTGACTAATGAGGTGGAGACAACCTGTCAAGATCTAAGAGAAGGGAATAGTCAGTGCAAAGGCCCTGAGGCAGTGAGCAGCTTAGCCTGTTGGAGGACCAGACAGAAGGCCCTGAAAGACAAGAATCCACTTCCATGAGTGAGGGCTAAGAGGGTAAGGTTAGAGAGGGACAGGTTCACGGAGGGCTTTATAGGCCAAGGTGCAGTTAGTACTGTTTTTTTTAGTAGGGGGATGACGTGTTCAGCTTAATACATTTGAGAGGTCATATTATCCTCTGGGTGGTGCATAACCTGGAAGGAGGCAAGAGGACAAGTTAGGAGGTTAATGCAGTGACATGGGGCAAAGCAGTGTCCTGTCAGTGTGGAATATGAGGAGATTGAAAATAAGTGTTTGGATTCAAAATATATTTTGTAGCTAGTGCTGACAGGCTGGCTGATGAACTAGATGTGGGAGTATAGAAAAGAGAAACAAAGGACTAGTACGGGGACTTAATGACGCATCTCCAGCTGTGATCTCTTCATAAGAAGCTGCCACAGCTACTTAGCTTCCCATCTGCTCACATCCCATCCCTGTCTCCCTTAGCCAATCCAATGCTTCCCTTTTTAGGGCCCAGGGGACTTTCCCAGGCTCCTGGAGGGTCCCTGCCCTGATTTCTGAAACTCTGTAGCCCCGCACGGGGGGTTACTATCCAAGGAGCCCAGATGTCCTGCTCCCTGAAAGACAAGGGTGGGGGGTGGCAAGCCCTCGGGGAGTCATTAGCAGAGTGGCCGGTCAGCAGGCAGCGGATGACAAAATAAAGCCATGAGGGCACTCTGGGGATCTGGGATGCTGGCAAGAACCTGAAAACAAGTTCAGTTGAATATTAAGAGAGAGTTGTCCTCTTGTTGATTTGGGCCTCCCACTGCTGTGGGGAGTGGCAGGACCATGGAAAAAGCAGAGGGTCTCTTCCGGGCCTATTTGGTTTCCCGGGTTGCTGAAGACACTATTCTTTGATGGCTGTTACAAATAAGGGAAGCTGACCCCAGAGCCTGCTTCCTTCCCAGCCCCTGCATCTCTCACACCCAATCTCCTTTTTCGTCAATTTTAGGATCCAAGCTAAGGTTTCTATTAATTCCCCCCCCCCCCCATAATATGGTAATGAATGTTGCCGTCCGCAGAATATTTTTCATCAGGCATAGATCATGCTTGTTTTTCTTTGTATTTGACTTTTGTTTTTCCTTTTTTTTTCTTTTCTTTTTTTCCCTTCAGTTGGCATGGGAACCCTGAAACACCAATTCAGGGAGGATCCATGAACCACATCATAATGCTTCCCCATGGCGTTCAAGTGCTTTGATCTGTTCAAAGTGCGTACAGTTCTCCCTCGTGCAGGGAGATCTGGAAGCAGCCAGCCTTGTTGTTTTCCTGCCTGATAGGCTCTACAGCTCACATGATTCCAGAGGTATAAGAACCCTAGAGACCAGTCCAAACCCCAGAGAAAGGAAGCGTCTGAGCCAAGGTTACACAGCAAGTCGGCAGTGTACACAGGACTCAAATCCAGGTTTTCACACACTGCTGGATGCTGTGTGACCTTTTAGGATCAGCTCAAACTCTTATGGCCCTTTGTTTGTTCATTGGTGAAATCGGATTGCAGTCTGCTCTCTTTCCCCTAAGGAGTGCTCCGAGGTTAAGGGATTCCGGTGATTCGTTCACATAAATGGTGAACGTTTCTTTTAACCCTAAGACTCCAAACATGAGTCTTGCGGATCAATGTTCATACATAGTTATTAAACAGATGGAAAATGAAAGGGAGCAGTTACATGTTTATGCCTCAGAAGTAGATATGATGGATTACTATTCACCTACTCAGCTCTGAAACTATTCACCCATTCGGCAGCTGTCCTTCAAACACTTAATGCCTAGTTAAAGCCATGGCAACTGGATTAAAAATGGGTTAAAAAGGACATCAACCTTGGCCCTGAAGAAAGGTGAAACCCAGCAAACAAGACAGTCTTGTAAGAAATTCACCACCGCATGACGGGTTTCAAGCGGTAATGGCTGACCTAAGGCACTGGGCTCTCCCTTGTGAGGGTACAGCCAGGACAGCCTTCCCAGAGTTCAGTGGCTTGTTGCTTGGGGTTTAAAGGGTGACTAGGAGTTTTAGGCAAGCATAGCCAAGGCCCAGAGGTGTATTACAGCAGGGTGTTTTGGAGTGGTTGCTAGTCGTTCAGCACTGTTGACACAAGATAGAACTAGTATTTATTAGGTACCGTATGCCCTGTGCTCGATATTTCACAAGCAATTTTTCATTCCATGCACATGATAAGAATTGTTATTAACCCCATTTGACAGCTATAAAACTGAAACTCAGAGCTATTACATGGTTTTTTTTCCCCCCAAGGTTTCACAGGTGAGGGGTGGCAGATATAAAATTCATGGATGTGTGACACCAAAGCCTGATTTCATTGTCACTACTCATTATGGTCTCTGTTAAATAGGGGTACGTGGGGAAACTGAGGCCAGGGTATTGGACCAGAAGTGAAGTAAAGAGAGGATTCATGAGTTGCTTAAGGTCACATGGCTAATCAGTGACAAAACTAAGGCTTAAGCCCAATTGTTCTATTTCCATCTTTCCTCTGGACTATGCTGTGGCTCACTGATTAGGGACAAATTAAGAGACCAAGATAGAAAGAGTGTCAGAAAAAGCATCAGCCATCCTCCTGAGAAACACCAAAGATCTTGTGTATCTCCTCCACTGCTCTGCTTGTGCTAGATTTTCCCGGAAATCTGTGCTGGTGGGGGAATTCTGAGTATTTGTGGATAACAGATGTGCATATTTTCTTGGTCTAGTGAAACGAAGAGAAAAGGTAGAGGAGTTTGGTCACAGGGCCAGCCCTCAGCAGCACCAGGTCTAGTCTACAGGACTCTCATCTGTTCCCGAATTCACCGCCGCCATCCTTTTGCATAAGCTTCTATTTGCTTCCTATCCACCATCTAAGTATGTTCCCTTATCAGGGAGCAAGCACCTCAATTACCAGTTATATTAGTCAGCTTAGGCTTCCATAACAAAACACCAGAGACTGGGTGGCTTAAAGAATAGAAATTGATTTTCTCACAGTTCTGGAGGCTGAAAGTCTGAGATCAGAGTGCCAGCCTGGTTGGGTTCTGGTGAAAACCCTCATGCTGGCTTGCAGATGGCTGCCACTTCACTGTGTGCTCATATGGCCTTTCGTGTGTGTGTGTGTGTGTGTGTGTGTGTGTGTGTGTGTGTGTGTGTGTAGAGAGAGAGAGAGAGAGAGAGAGCACGCTCTGGTGTCTCTTCTTAAGGGCACTAATCTCACCATGAAGTTCCCACCCTTATGACCTCATTTAAACTTACTTTTCTCCCAAAGACCCATCTCCAAATACCATGACACTGGGGGTTAGGAATTCAACATATGAATTTTGGAGTGACTCAATTCGGTCCATAGAACCAGTTCATTGAATTAGTGTTATGCTCAGAAAGACGTGCCCGTATTGGTCAGAGATGCTAAAGAGGGCAAGTTGGAAACCAATGGATGGCGTTCTAAGTGTGGGGCCACAGGCACTGGGCCCGCAGGGCAGAGGTGGTCAGGGCTTCTGTAAAAGAGCCAGAGTTTCAATAGTCATGCTGTTTGGGAGATGCTCAGAACCAAACAGAAAGAACCCTCTCCAGGACAGTGGGCTCTGCTGTGATGAGCCAACATCTGTCCACCCTAACCTCCCATTCATTGGTCTTTGTTTGGCCTTCTAAGCCACAGAGAGTATCCTATATAATCCTTTTCCAAAGATGGCTGTTTGGATGTCTAGGGATGGAGACGGAGCCATACACAGTCCAAGACTTTTCTTCTCAGAGCCTCCCACCATTCCTCAGTGGAAATGCTTTCCAAATCCCGGAGCGTCTGAACATGGCCTATGAGTAAGGCACCACTATTCCTATGACTTTCCTGTGAAGGTCAAAGGCCAATTACCCAAGGTAGATGAGGCCTTGTCACTGGATTTCTTTATATCTGTCAGAACAGATTTGGTTTTGTCAGATAAAGGCTTGAGGCAAAACAGGTTCTGCTGCCTGAAAGCGGCTGCAAACTCCCCACGCCCAGTCCTGCCACCTTCCCTATTATATATCAACATCTCCTCAGCTTCTCGATGCAATTTGGCTCTTATTTTTGATGCTAACTTTGCATGTTACATTAAAGATCATGTATTTCAACTTGCCTCGTTTTAAAACAGATCCGGGGCTTTTTTCTTTAAATAGTAGTCCAGAGGCTGGGTGTTATTCCTGGGTGGACATGCAAATGGGGGTTATCCAGAACCAGCTTTGCAAGGAGGCAAAAAGGGTGCACCGCAGGAAAGCTGCCAGTTTGGCCGGTGCTTTCCTGGAATCTGCCAGTTCTTTCTGAAATCACCAGTAATGCCTTGTTCTGGGGCAAACTGTTGGGAGGACTGGTTCTAAATATTGTTAGGGAGCCAGGAAGAGTAGAATGAAGTCTGCTTGGTGGTCAGAAGTCCTGTGTTAGAATTATGACCTGGCGACTAAACTCACTGCAAACGAAGCCCTTCGTGTTCTCTGGGCCTTAGTTTCACTGACTGTAAAGCAGAGGTTAAGATAAGTATTAGTAGGCAATTCAGTAAAAAGATGGACTATTAAATTAGGAAAATACACACTCTACCATCCTCTGAGAAATGAACAAAACCATTAGCATATTAAAGGACTTTCAAAGTCCTGAAAAATAGAGCCCCCCCACCCTGCTTTGTTTAATCCAGCATTACTAAATGTATGACCATGCAACCTTCTCTCATCACCCAACCCCTAAGGAAAACCTGTCAACAGCCTCCAAACTTCAGAGTTCCAGTAGGGAATGTAGACTAGATGGATTCCCAAAGCCCTTTAAAAACGCACCCTTTGGTGTCCACCATGTAGAAGTGTCACCTTTCTGTGTCATTGATATCAGGTAACTTTATTCTGGTGGAGGATTATTCTAGTAATTGCTAAATAAAACAATATCCGTGTATAGAGGACCTTTCGAATATCAGCTAGGAAACGTCAGTATTCTGTTTCTGAAATACGTTTTCCTGGTCTGACAGCCTTCTCTAGGCAGAAACCAGTGCACTTCTTTAAACACATCTTCCAGGGCTCCCAGGGAACCTCCATCCAAATCTTCCAACTCACCATGTTAGCTCTCCACCTCTGTCATGACCTCTTTTTCTTTTGGCTATTTTACCCATTCTCATCTACAATCCCGAGCCATCCACGTTTACAGTGCCCCCTGGACCTTTCAGATACTTGTGCTCAAGGCAATATTAAACTAGGATCAACTCAGTCATCTCTCTAAGGCGGGAAAGCAAAGAGGACATCTCAGAAACTGTCTCAGTTGCACATGTCTTTAAAAAGTTATGTTCTTATTAACCCTCTTTTTCATCCTACAATTCACTTTCCCAGAGCACTGCATTCCTCAAACACTTTAGTCAACATTGCCCTACATTTCACTCCAGTAGCAACTAAATATACAGTTAAAGCATTTTGCCTTCTCCTTCCCAAATAAGTACAAGACCAGATTTAAATTTTATTTTATTTTATTTTAATTTTAAGGCAGCTGACTCCAAGTAAGATGTGGAGAACTAAAAGGAAGTGTGTTGGCAGATGGCAAAAGGAAATGAGTAGCAAAGTTGCTCTATTTGGGGCTTTTGTTGTTGCTGTCATTTTCAGATCAAAGAAGCTTTAGATCTAGAGATTTCCTAACTAAATTACAAAATCCCATTAAGCGAGTTTTTTTTCTCCATACCCCTCCTTTCAACAAGAACACTGGATTTTCTGATGAAGACTCTGGAGGGCATTTCCAAAACAGCTTGTCTTCACAAACAATTAAATGGAACACACAATAATAGCTCCCATTTATTGGACACACGCTACGCCAGCCCCTATGCTATGCTATGCTAAACACTTTCCAAGTTTATTTCCTTCAATCCTCATAACAACTCTAAGAGGAATGTATTATTACTGAAATTTTACAGGATAAGAAACCGAGGCTTTGAGAGGTTAAGTCACTTGTAAAGATTGCACAAGATTCAAAATTAGGAAAGCGTTTCCAAAGTCCCGGCTATTAACCATTATGCTGTGTTGGAAATATTTATTGAGCATCTGCCGTAAGTGTTTGGGTTACAAATACACATAACCTTGTTTTCTCAACCTCAAAGAGCTCAGGGGCTTGACAGTAGATATGACCTTTTTCAACATACAAAAGGTAGAAAGTCAAAAGCGACCACAGAAGCAGTACAATAAAAGGGAGCTAGTAAAATAAAGGAAGAAGAGATTAGTTATAATTGAAGGAATAAAAAACAGTTTCATAGAACAGTGGTAATATTTGAAAAGCCCCTTGGAAAGTAGGTCTGGTTTCTATATTTTAATGTTCTGCATTCAATCCATCACTAAGTCTTGTTGTTACCACCTTGAAAAATATATTACAAATATACCTCTTCTAACTCCTCTGCTACCACCTTGGACCATGCCACCATAATCTGTCATGTGGACTATTGTAAGAGCCTCTTAGCTGGTCTCTCTGAGACCTCTCTATGGTGTATTGGGTTACTGACATCAAATGACATGCTTATGCCCTTTGCCATGTGACTTTATAAACCCTTTTGGAAGGCAGAGTCTATTTTTCTGCCACATGAGTGTTAGGTTTGGTCACGTGCCTTGCTTGAGCCAGTGTAATATTAGAAGACATGACCAAAAAGAGGCTTTAAATATACTTGCATGATAAGGCTTTGCCTCTTGTGTTCCTGTGATCCTCCATGAGAATAGCAGGGTTTTTTTTTGTTTGTTTGTTTTTGTTTTGTTTTTGTAGCTGCTGCTCTTTTACTGTCACTCCCAAAACAAAGATGCATGGAGCAGACCTAAACTCTCCTGGAGTCAGCCTAATCCAACCTAGAACAGGTGAACTGGAGTCAATTTGCAGATTATGGCTGTTAAAAGAAAAACAAGTTTTTGTATAAGCCACTAAGATTTTAGTGTTATTTGTTATGCAGCAATACTTGACTGACACACACTATTTTCACATCAGTCAATCACTTTCCTCTTCTCCATGGAGGAGCCATAGTGATCTGTTAAAAATGTAAATCAGATTACCGACTCCCAAACTGAAATCCCATTAGTTATTTTGATTGTATTTAAAATCAATCTCAATTTCTAATCATGGCCGAAAAAAATACATGGCTCAACTCCTTGTTCAGTATGCATTAACGCCACTAGCCTTCTTCTTGGTTTTTGAATACACAAGTTCACGCTCACTACAAAGCTTTTACATTCCTATCCTTTTTGTCTGAGAAAGTTCTAAAGTCTATATGCTGTCTAATAAGGTAGCCATTAGTCACATGTGACTTTCAATTTAAATTTATTAAAATTGAATAACGTCAAAGATTTAGTCCTCAGTCATACTAGCCACATTTCAAATGCTCAGTAGGCACATGTTGCTCAGTGGCTACTGTATTAAACAGAACAGATGGAGAATGTCTTCCATCATTGCAGAACATTCTATTGGTCATAACAAAGCTTAGTTCAAATATCACCTCTTCAGAGAAGCCTACCCTGACCACACATGTAAAGCAATTCTCTAGCATACTCTTTGTTCCATAACTCTTATTTGGCTATATTTGTAGCATTTAACAACTATTTGAAACCATTCTATTTATTTGTTCACAAGACTATAGACCTCTAAGAGTGCAGGGCCCTTGTTGATTTTGTTCTTTGGACATCCCCAGGGTCTAATAAAGAGTGGGTGCTCAGTAAGTACTAGTTGACTGAATAAATGAATTAAGTGTTAGCAATTGGTGGTGAGGACTATGCCAGGTGGAAGCAGGAGCACGAACAAAAGCAAAGCAGTGAGACATTGAGAGGCATGTTTGTGGCAACCCTGGGCAACCTACTTCAGCTGGAACATAGAGTGTACAATGTTAAAAAAGACTCAAAAAGTAGGCAGACTGAGATCATATTATTGAAAGTCTCAGATCCAGGGCTGATTTTGCACTTGAAACAAGATGGGGAACAACTGAGAAAATTTTTTTTTTTTTTAAAGACAGAGAAATTTCATGATTAGGAACAGTTCTCAAGAAATTGAGCTACCGGCTGTGTGGCAAGTGGATTATAACATGGAGAGACTAGTCAGAAGGCTGAAGCCATAATTCAGTGAACAAAAGAAAAATGGGGACAGATTCAAGAGTCATAGTGGTGGGGAAAAATCAACACATTACATGTATTGGACAGAGAGGTTGTCAGACTGAGGAGGCAAACCAGACACTGATATATTAAGCCTGAGTGATTCAATAGAAATAAAGTGAGGAAAGAGCAATGGGACTGGCAGGAAAGATGCCAAGTTCTATATTTGATATGTTGAACCCAAAATGTAGATGCCAGCTACTAGGGAGAAAAATGGAGCCGAAGGGGGTCATATGGAGCCCCAGAGGTGATGGTGGGGAGAATACAGTGTCACAAAGCTGAGGGTTCTTAGGGAGAGGGGTGAAGATTCTGATAGGCCTTAGGCTACAAGAAACAACATAATACAGCTGGATTTGCTGATGAGCAATCCATTGTAATCCTAAAGAAATTAGTTCATTAGAATAGTCAGAGCAGAAACCATGTTTTAAGGTATTCAGGGTGACATTGGAGTAAGGAAAAAGAGGTAGTAAGTGCTCTTAAGTAATGTTCCCAAAGCTAATAAACTATCTGGATTCTGGACTCTATGTTGACCTTTCTGAGCTTTTCACATCCCAACACGCCTGTTTTTCAGTGTCTGGAGTACAGATGAAATTGGGGGCTTGCATTAGATGCTGCCTGCCCTCCCTTGGAGCTGTGACACTGCCATAGGTTTTACCAGACAAGTTATTGATGGCTGGAGATCATTCTGCTTGCTTCAGAGAGACTCTGCCCTAATTACCCACCTAAATTAACAAATTCAGTTTGGTACTGAGCCAAGATGAAGTTCTTCAATGTAACATTTCCTTCGCACATAATTTAAATCTCAGAATCATGGACTTGGAAGGGGATCTAGAAACCATCTAGTCCATTTCCCTCCTCTGTGAAAAAATGAATATATGGACAAACGCGCGCACACACACACACACACACACACACACACACACACACCTCCTACCATCCTTAGAAGCAACAGCAACAATTTTTGACTATGCTGGAGCCAGGAAGAGGAGGATAGCCAATTCCATCACGGCTCTGTTAGGAGTGCCCTAGGAAGCCTTATTCTCTGCCTCTGCTATGCTCAGTGGCTTCCATATCCTGTGGCTGTCTTGCCTTGGCAGCAAATGCATCTTTGTCAGCCCTTGACTTGTACAAACAACATGGTGGAGAAAAATGCCAGCATTGGCCCTAGGACAACTGAGTGACCCGATTTGCAAGGAATTTTCTCAGGACCCCTCATTCTCTCCTGCCTAGATCCAAATTCTCAATCTAACTTGTCCGTGTGGCTGGTTTTTCACATTCCACAAGGGATTTTCCTCTTATCTGGGTCCTTTCCAACTTTTATATTTGAGCTCAAAAGTCACCTCCTTGAACACACGATGCAATATGTAGGTGATGTATTATAGACTTGTACACTTGAAACCTATATAATTTATGAACCAATGTCACCCCAATAAATTTAATAAAAAATAAAAATAAAAAAGTCACATCCTAAGAGAGGCCTTCCATGACCGTTTAATCTCAAGTAGGTATTCTCTTCTCTCATAGTGACTTGTCATCACCTCTATTTATGACCCTAGTAATGATCTCTATTATTTTTTTTAGTCTGTAAACATATACAATATATGCTCCATGAAGACCAGGATCATATCTATTGTGCCCCAGCGTGCCCTCAATGACTAGCAAAAAGTGTGGAACATGCAATGGTTGCTTGTATTGGTCAGGTATTACTGCATGAGAAACCATCCCCAAATTCAGTTGTATAAAACAATGAGCATTTACTGTCATGCTCACAGGTCTGAAGGTCAGCTGGGACATCTCTGTTTTCAGATTTTAGTCTGTGAATTGATTGTGGTATCTCTGCTTGTTGTATTTCTCTTTCCTCTGGGGCCAGCAGGCTCTCTGGGCCATGCTCTTCTCATGGTCTCTGCTTGAAACATGACTCATACTATCCCAGTTGCCAAAGAAAGTCATATGACTAAACATAATGTTAGTGGATCAGGGAGATATAATCTTCCCAAGGAGTTTGGCGAAGAGATGGATAATTACCAAACAATAATCTAAACTACCACAATGCTCCATAAATATCAATGATTGAATAAATGAATGCCCTCCCCTAGATCAGTTGACTTTTCTAGCCAAACCACTTACCAAAAATTGCAATCCTGTGTCTCATCAATATTAGTTTTAGAATTTTAGTCTACTGTGAATCCATGACCTAGTGTGAAAGAACCATGCCACCCTGTTCTCCTTGGACAGGAACTAACGTCAGGTCTCTGCCTGTTTAACGGAGGATAAAACCTCTTTCGTTTGATCCTGGCTCTCTCTGTTCTCCCTCTTGAGGCACAGGGAAGTCTTCATTACTGCCCCAAACTAGAAGGGATGGAACCAATTAGAAGAACCTACCATCTGGTGGTGTGGGATTTGTAGATCTGCAGCCAAGATTCCAGCTGGGACTGTTTAAGAGTTTGTGCACAATAGCATGAGTGAGTAGAGCAGGGAATATCTTGGTCACCGGTGGAGAGTATAGGTGCCTCAGAATCACCAGGAATCTTAGTACTGATAGCCCCCCAACGTTTTGTCAAAGAGTGGCTTATAGGGACCACTCCCCCCAACCCAGCCACTCTGTTTGGGTGGACAGCAACTCCTAACACTGCTCCAGGAACAGAGATTTGCTCCTGGTTGGGCAGGGATTATCAGTCTCCTCACAACTTTGAGTAAATATGATTAGTCTGCATTGATTTCAAGCATTTTGTCTGCACTGACCTCTGATCTTGCTTTATCACCAGAATCCCTTCTATGGTCTTGTTGGTTGCTCTTTAGCTGGTTGACCCTTGGTCTAGCTCCAGCCTCTCTGAATTTTCCCATCTGAGATGTGTCATGGGAGGACATCTGTAATTTTTTGCCTACTGAGCATTTAATCTTCATTCTTTTGATAATAGCATCCTGATTTCCTTTGGAGGAACTGCTCCTCCTCCATGTCCATGTAGTTCGGATGGGCTGATGGACACCAGCCATCCCTTTGATCTTTCTCACCTCCCCAAGCTCTAAGAATGGTCATGTGACTAGGCTTAAGCTAACCAAAATACCACAATATCCTGGCCCCTGTGTCATGTTTAGAAATAAGCATGTGTCCTGATTTTTATTCAGTGACATCAGGCCTAGGACTTTTGTGGAACTGATGAGAAAAAAGAAGTGCCCTTTCCACCAGACTTTGAGATGCGCAAGTGAAGGCTGGCCGTACTGGGATCTGACATGTGAGATCTGACATGGGACGTATATATGTCTACGAGTAAAGCCAATTTAGAGAAAAGCTAAGCCTGAAAATCTATAGAATGTATCTTAGTCCTGCTATCATTCAAGCCCTTGAATTCGCCGCAGCTGTCAAAACCACCTAGTTAGTTAAGTTGCTATCACTTGCCACCAAAAGAATCCTGACTGCTCACCACCCAATGGGGTTGCCCCATTGCCTCTATAAGCAATGATTTCTTAAGCCAAAGACACTTTCTGGCCCACATATTTAGTCCAATTCTGTGGATTGAGTCATAAGTAAAAAGAAATGCTTTCAGATTTAGTGTTGCTGCATATTTGGACCCAGGGTAAACATAGCCTCCTTAAGATTTCAATTTTCCCCATCCACAAAATAGATTCATTCATAGATAATGGCCACCCTCATGGGAAAAACACTAAAGATTAATTAGTCACATTGTACTTATGGTACATTTATGTTAATGGAGAAGAAGCCTAGTTAATTATATTACCCCATTAAGCATTTGCCTAACATTTCTGATTTTTCAAAGCTCTTTCATATAAGTAATGGCATTTGCCTGTTCTAATACCCCTAAGAATCTGGTACTATCACCCCATATTATACATCTGGAAATTAAACTAGGCACAGAGGTTTCTCAAGGTTATATAGCAAGTGAGTGCCAAAGTTGGCATTGCACAAATTATTTCAATTCCTGTGTATGCTAATTATTCTATTCAATTTTGTTGGAAATTGTCCTACTGGGCTATAATGATCTTAAAGTCAAAATAATATATACAAATGATTAAACTTTTAATGAGATGATCGTCACAGAATTATTTTTAAGAAAAATTCTGGAAACTAGATATTCAATAACAGGAGACAGATTAAATAAATTAAGGTACATATGTACCACCGGCTTTTAGGAAGACATTAAAAATGAATGTGTAATATTCAAAGTAACATGTGTGTTATAATAAGTAAAAATCATCTTTTAAGACAGTAATATAAATCAAGTCTTAATTTTTAAATTGATATGTTCAGAAAAAAGATGGGAAATTTACCCTGATGACTGTAATTACACATTTTATTTTGTTTAGTATCTATATCCCCATGGCTTTCTATAATACGCATACCACTTTTGTACACAAAATGAAAATGATTCTCAAAAAGTTCATTTCCATTCTACATGATGAACACACAGAGACAGGCTTAACCATTGGGTGTCAGTTTCATTAGCCTCCAATTGCCTCTTTAACCCCAATTTCACCTGCATCCTCTTGGGGGGGATGACTTCCCATGACCTTGGGCTTCCCGGTGCTCTCTGGACAACAAGCTGTGACACACCAAAGTCACAAGTACAGTAGGCGGTGAAAAGAGATTTCCAGTAAACTCAGCACCCTGCTCTTCACGACCGCAGCTGGCACAGGCCACCTGACAGTTCAGAGGGCTGTGGCCCTGTGACAAAGCAGGGAGTGCTGACATCAGGGGAGGAGGAGGGCTGCTGCCCAGGGAGGGAAGCTTCAGGATCCACAAGGGAGCGGGCGGAGACAACAGTCAATGGCATGAAGAAAGCCCTCTCAGCCCACAGGTGTCTAGGGATAGAACCACACACTCCCCACTCCCTCTGAGAGCTCAGTTTCCTCACCTATGAAAAGAGGAGAATGTCAGTACCCACCTCATGGCATTGTATGGCGTGGAAAGTTGGTTTGAAATCAACTATCCTTTCCTCCTTCTCATAATAACCACACATCATTGGTATAAATATTACCTTCACATGAACAAAACTGAGTTTCAATAAAGGAGAATTGTCTTGCACAAGCCATGCAAAGCAGCAAGGGTACAGCCAGGCCTTGGACCAGAAATCCTTTATTTAGGAAACGGAGCTGTAGACCTCATTTAAGTCCCTTACTGACAATAGTCCAGAAGGAGCTGCAATGAGCTTTTGATTTGACTTACAACTAGTTTTCACTCCCATCACTTTCCAGCAACACAGTTTGACGCCGTGAAAAGTATACTAGATAGTATACTAGCCTTCCACAGGAATTTACAGTGCGGCCTGCTAGAACTCTCAAAACTTATGACATGAAAGCACTACTCTGTAAACAGCAATCCTGCAGGCTTATTCTCATCACTGCCACTGAAGTTACATAATATACAGCTATGCCTGCATTCATTCATTTATTCATTCACTCATTCATTCATCCATTCATTCACTCATTCAACTAGCACCACTGCACCCTGTTCTCGGGTGGAGATTGTGATGAAAAGCTAAAGAAAACGAGGCCACGGCTCCCAAGTTGCTTAGTCCAGTCGGGCAGATAAGACAGGTGACTAAAACCCAGGGCTGAGTGTAACACCTGCTCTGGGCAGGTAAAAGGGCTGAGAGAAACATGAGGGTGTGAACAACAGAAACCAAGGAAGACTTAATGGAAAAATGAAGTTAGAGCCAGCACTGCCCAGAGGGACTGAATTTCGACAGGGAACTACGGGAGGAACAGTTTGCAGGTGCAAGTGGAAGAAACAGCGGTGTGATTTTGAGGACCACTGAGGTGTCTGGTTTGACTGGAGACCAAGACAGAGTGCTGTGTGGCCTTCCCTGTGGATGAAATAAGTGAGGACCCTAGCTGATTCCCTGCCTCCACACACATGCTCCCCAGATTTCCAGGCCTGGTGCTGGATCAGCCTCCCACACTCATGGGTACACCCACAGGCACAGCACAGAGCCACATACAAGTCAGCCCTACACGCAATCACCAGCTTCCCCATCCCCCCAGCTTCTGTCCTGTCCCCATCCATCTGCCCATGCGCCGGACTCCATCTCAAGCTGGAGACAAGAGTATAGGAACAAAGGTCATTGCTACATTCGCAGAAAGTCTCCAGGGAGCGTGAAAGTGGCAAAGTCCCTGGAGCATCTGATTCCCGGTGAGACAACAGAAACCTGAATGTGGCCCTTCTCTGCCTCAAACCCTTCCGTGGGTTTCCCACAGCTCTTGGGTTAAAACTCAAAATCCATAACAGGGCCCACCAGGCCTGGCCCTTGCCACCCTCTCCAGCCCCACACTCCCTCCACCAATTTTCTTCACCACCTCTGCCCAGGAAGCTTCTAGAATATTCCTCATCGAAAGCCTTGAGCTCTCAGCTCAAACAGCTATTCATTCCTCTGCCCAGAGCTGGTTCCTTTGTAATATGCTTCCAGGGAATCATGGCCCTTTCTTTCACACCTTTACCACAACCTGTAATGATACACACATTTGTATTATTATTTGACTAACAGAATCCCTCACTAGCCAGTAAGCTCCAGGAGCACAGGGCTGCTTTCTGTCTTTGTCCACGGTAGTAAGCACTCCATAAATATTTGTTCAACAGTGAATGCATGCACCTGAGGCCCACAGTCAGCTTAACACCCATGCTTTGACAGAATGTGCCACTTGGTGGTGGGGGCAAGTTCAGAGCTTTCCTTCAATTCTCAGTCTGTTTAGTGATTCTCCCTCCAACCAAAAGCTGGTACAAGAGCTTCTCCTCGTGATTGTTAATCCCTGGAGTTTTCCATACAGTCTCATCACAGAAATGCAGCCCTAGAAGAACTCTTGGAGATCACAGGAGCTTCATTCTACAAATAAGCATTGGGTCGCTGGGGAGGTACTTCTCCAATGTTACACATGAATGATTTTAAGAAGTCGGTCCAGCGTTTGAACCTATGTCTTCAAATCTCAATCTAGTATAGTTTTCACAGCATCGAATTTGGTGTGTGTGTGTGTGTGTGTGTGTGTGTGTGTGTGTGTGTGTGTGTGTTTATGTCTGTGTATGTGTCCTCCAGTCCACATCCTACCTGCCTTTCTAAATTCAATCTAGATGTCCTTGTTTTATGAAACTTGGTCTGATTCCTCCATCTGGAAGTTTTCCTTTGCTCCTCTGAATATGTGTGTGTGTGTGTGTGTGTGTGTGTATTTCTTCTATAAGAACCTAAGCCCCTCAAGGGGAAAATCAATGCTTAATACATTTTATTTTCTTCAGTTCCTAGTGTAATGCCGTATAAAGGCAAATGGATTTTATCTCTTACATCGACTTTAACTCCAACCGATTTGTAGTAGCTGCCTAGAATGCTATGGTGAGAGGGAATTTAAGGCCATGTCAAGAGTCAGTGGGAAAGAATTCTGTAATCAATGAGTGCTGTCTGCCAGGGCATAGATGGGGCAGTGATGGCCCATATGCTCCATAGAGGGCGATACTAAAAGTGCTTTGAATAAAAATGCATGATGTTACAGTTTTTCAAATGTCCTATACCTTATCTCGAGTATCTGAGAGGAGGACAGTAACCTCTCCCAACTCAGCAGAAGTCTTCCAACTAGTCAGAAGAAGTAACATTCACACACATTTTCCTGCACACGAAGAGCTTATGATGATCAGTATTGTAACAAGAACCAAGAGCCAACCACAGATACATATTGAAGACAGCATGTCTTATGGTGAGGGCACCAGGTGAAAATGGAGGAGCCACAATCGGATTGTAACATCAACCAGAGAGAGGCAGAAATGCAGATATCTGAGAACGTAGTGAGGATGCAGGAACAAACTGAACTCTCCACCTTCCCCAAACAAATATGTGCTGTAGTGGTTGGGGGTGGGAGGTGGGGAGGAGAAATATTGTGATTTTATCCACTTAAAAATACCTTCCTCTCACTTCACTGCCCAAACCTGCTCTACCCGTCAATGCTCATTCCAGCTGCACATCTTAAGATTTCTTCATCTGCAGCCATGTAGTTCTGCCTTGGAAGTCTTAGCTCTTAATTCTAAACTTTATGATGGCACTTCTTGTGGTGGGCTTTTGTCCTGCTGTTTCACTTTTTTGTGTCCACATAGTTATTTATCTTGAAAGCGTGAAAGCTCACTGAGTTTAGGAAACCTCAAAGGTGGCTTCAGATACTAGCTTTGGCTCTTTTTCAATGCATAATATTGCGAAGACATGTAACCTCTCTCAATCTCAGTCACGTCATCTATAAAGTGGGGATAATAACCTTTTAAAATTGCTACAAAACTTAAATAAGACAACCTATGTGAAGTATCTGCCACATAGTAAGTCTGCAAAATAATCCATGTTTACCCCACCACCAGTCCTCCATGCTTTTTATTACTATATACAGACTAACTTTTTTTTTAATTTATTGGGGTGACAATTGTTAGTAAATTTACATAGATTTCAGGTGTACAATTCTGTATTACATCGTCTATAAATCCCATTGTGTGTTCACCACCCAGAGTCAGTTCTCCTTCCATCACCATATATTTGATCCCCTTTACCCTCATCACACACCCCCCACCCCCTTACCCTCTGGTAACCACTAAATTATTGTCTGTGTCTATGAGTTTTTCTTTCTCATTTGTTTGTCTTGTTCTTTTTGGTTTATATACCACATATCAGTGAAATCATAGGGTTCTCTGCTTTATCTGTCTGACTTATTTCACTTAGCATCACCCCAATCAGAATGGCTTTCATCAATAAGACAAATAGTAACAAGTGTTGGAGAGGCTGTGGAGAAAAAGGAACCCTCATACACTGTTGGTGGGAATGCAGACTGGTGCAGCCGTTATGGAAGGCAGTGTGGAGGTTTCTCAAGAAATTACGAATAGAATTACCATATGACCCAGCAATCGCTCTCCTGGGTATCTACCCCAAAAATATAAAAGCATTCCTCTATAGAGACACGTGTACGCCAATGTTCATTGCAGCTTTGTTTACGGTGGCCAAGACATGGAAACAACCAAAATGTCCTTCAATAGATGAATGGATAAAGAAGTTGTGGTATACAGACTAATTTTTTGAGAGCCGGAATTGCATTTCTTTTCTGTCCTCATCTATTTGTTACAAATTGAAGATACTAATAGAATGAAATAATGAAACAACAGACGCACAAGGATATAAATCAGGTATTTGGGCTGCTTACAGGTGTGGGCAAGCAACTTACTTTGTTACATTGGCCACACGTGTAATAGGGAGTGTTTGGTAAACTTGAATTTATGCCTCATACTTAAAGAAAGCAGCACTTCTCAGCTCCGGACAATAGAAACGGAGCAGAAATGTGGTTCCAGGGTTGCCTGGTGCCCAACATTTTTTCAAGGAAGCTAGAAATCTGGATTTTATGTCAAATTTTAAAAAGCACCGTGCAAGTCAAGCAAAACAAATCTGTGGACTCTTAGTTTGCCACTCTGAAAGCAATGAAGGATATTCAGGCAAGAGCTAAGCAGACATTTCCCTGTTGCCAATGCCCCAAATCTTGTTAGAATGCCCTTGGGTTTCCTAAGAAGGTCCAGGACAGAGAGAGTCCCCCTCTAATTAAGCACACTCCTTTCCTCTGATTGCTGGTAAGGCTCTCAGCATCTTTACTCCGTGTGATTCCCTGGCTCCCGGAGACATTTGTTCATCTGTGTTAGAGGAATAGCCCTGTGACAGATGTTTCCGGCATCACCAAACAATAGATATACATGGTCTTTCTGGACAGCAGTTCACATTCTGTTGGGACAGTTGACGTATAAACACACAACACGGCAACATTTAAGGACAAATCCACTGGGGTTTAAAAACTCAATGATTTCAGGAGCCAGGCAGGGAAAGAAAATGAGAGAAGTGGGCTGCTTGGGAAGGAAGCCATCCAGACAGGACACTGCCAGCTCCATCCTAGCAAATCTGGGATTTACTATTGTCAGATCTTTTGAAATTTCAGAGAGAGCTGAGATACCCAAATTTTGATGTGAAATTCCATGATTCTCAAACTCTGTCCTAAAACTGGCCTGTGGATGGCCATTTGGTGATCCCGTCTGCAGTACCTGATCAATGTTCAGTGAGAGGCCCAGCCATGAAGTGCCATGGGAAGTTAGAGCAGGGGGAGAACAGAACTCTACAGTGTCCTCTTTCCCTTTGCGTTTGCCATTCCCTCATCCCTTTCCAGCCACATCAGCTTGTCCTCCTGGAAAGCTTCTATTTATCGTTGGAACTCAGTTCAACCACCACCCTCAGAATGGCCACTAACACTCCCTACAAATTGCTGCTATAACACATACAACATTACATTTTATTATTATTTTTTATAGGACAGTCAGCCTTACTAGGGATAAGGTCCTCTGGCGCAGGGAATATGTCTTCCTTTTGTCTGCATTTCTAGAGCCTAATAGCATGCCTGGGTTTGGTGAAGGGCCCAGAAATGCTTGCTAAGGGAGTAGAAGCCTTTTCATATTCAAGAGTTCCTCAAAGTTTGGTTCCCCTACTAACTACTAGAAAATCCCTATAGGACCAATTCTTGAATATTCTGATTCAGGAAGTCTTGAGTCCACCCCTAGGTCTTGCTTTAAAGAAACTCCCTGGGTAAATTTTATGTGCACTGAAGTTGGAGGACCTCTGGGCTAAACTGTAACCCCCATAAGGAAACAGGCTGTGTCTCCCTTGCTGGCCATTAGATTCCTAGCACCTGGCACAGTGCTTGGCTTGAAGTAGGCATTTGGCATGTATTTGCTGAATGAATGGATGGATGGATGAATGAATGAAAAGGTAGGAATTAAATTGCATCAGTGCTCCTCAGACACTAATGGAAGGCCAATTAGTAATTCATCTGTCCCTTTGTTTATGCTCACCACAAAGGCACCAGGATAAGCTGGTGCTAACTACCATCTCTATGCATAGTCTCCCAAGATCTGCCCCTGTAAGCTTGGAAGAATGCTCAGAGGCGATCCCAAGGCATTTGGGATTGCTGATTGAATGACTTTGTCCCTTTATGATGGCAGACAAGGAAAGTGAGAAAGAGTGAATGCAAAGAAGACACAAAACTCTCATTCTGGCCAGTGGTACTTGCAGTACTCCTTTTCCGTAGCTCCTTGCTGTAATTAACCACTCTTTCTTTCCAATCCCCTGTTGCTAACACATCTAGTAGTAATAGTTCCCGTTACACTTCTCCCTTCCTTTCTCCACCCTCTGGTGGAAAGATAATGAATAGCAAAATACACAGGAAATATCAAATGACAGCAAAAATTATGAAAAAACAAAGATTTGGGGTTTTTTTGGAGGTAAGATTGGGGCAGTTAAGGTAACTACTAGGCGAGATTTTGAAAAAGCACCTAAAATTAAATCAATAAGAGACTTTTCTTGTTTTTCCATAAATGATTAATTACTATATCCTACCTAAAACCTCTCTGCTCCCTTTGACATTTTTTTTTACTCACTTCAAATTGGGACAGATGTACAGTTTCCCAGACCAATGGACCACATGACCATAACCCCAGAGGACTCTCTAGCCTCATACGGATATTAACAAGAGAATCTTCCAGGCAGGTTGGGTATTACAATGCCACATTACCACCCAAATTGCTCCATACCCCCTGTGATCCTGGAGCTAAAGAGAAGAAACTAAAGGCCTAAGCACAAGATACCGTTATTGCTTCTCAGACAATCCCCTTAGCAGTGGCCCCCACTGGACTGTCAGCTACTTTGAGCAAAGGCCTCTTATTATCTCTTTGTCCAGTGTCCACCTTGGTTCACAACATGGAAGAAACATTTGAAGAATAATCAGATTCACAGAAACCTGTACACTGGTATACGGCAGGAATCAAGTTCAAGGACCCAGATCCATTCATTCCAAGTTTACTAACCACGTGGATAATATTGCCTGTATCATATTTCAATCTCTCGATAAATGGCCAACAACCCTATTAAAGATGAAGTCTTGGGTTGTTGAGATAACAATACAGAAGCGTCACCTTTGGCCTCAGAACATTTCCTCCTATTTTTGTCTTTTATTATCTTGTCCTGCCAGTCAGCATCTTGACACCAGGATAGCAGTTAACATGTCTTTCCACCAAGCTCTGCTGTAGACAGATCTTAGCAATCTGAGTGGATACACACGCTAGCCATTTCTTCTTCTTGATGCCCTAAGCAAGTAATCCTTCTTGAGTAGTGGACCCTTTGGAGAGTATGACAAATGCTATGGGGTCCCTCCCATGAATACGCATGTGAGCGTATCCACATGCGTGCAAGGGATTATCCATAATGTCAGGTCCTTGTTAGATAGATAGACGCCCACACACAGATCCATCGAAATACCCTACTCTAAGCCATATCGGAAGGAATGGGAGGTTAACTGATGACCAAATACCTACTCAGTATCATTCTAGCTTTCCATAGGGATGATTTCACAGAACTACCACTTAACAATCAAACTTCAGCTCTTTTTTATGGGTAATGAGTAACACAGTAGACAAGATTTTCAACCTCAGTGGTACCAAAAGGCAGAATTGCTGTTTTGTTTGTTCAGTGGGTCACTCCTGTACAAAAAAATCGCAGCTATAGTTTGAAGCACTATAAGGTTTTCTTCTTAGATGCTTTATTAGGCTACTGACTTACAAGACCCACACAACTCCCTTTTGCTTCTTGGGTAATCTCAGTAAAATTGATCAGGTTACCATGGGGTTGGTGTATCTATCACAGTGCCCGGGGACATGGTTCTTAGGGTCACCATTTACTTTCTGGGTGACCTTGGGCAAGTTATATAACCTGTGGCAACCTTAGTTTCTTCATTTCTAAAAGAGAACATAGTGTTGTGCAGAGCTCTTGTGAGGATTAAATGAACTAACACATGAAAAGCAATTAGTACATTGCATAGACCAAAACAGATGCTCAATAAATGGTAATGAATGTTACTGTAACTGTCTATAAAGTACTTTCAGTTCCTGACACTCTTTAAGTCCTCAACAAATGCAATTTGGTATAATCATAATTCTGGGAATTTGTGTCTACATTGTCTTCTTACGTGGTCTTTGGGATAGGGAGAATTCTGAATTCTCATTTTGAGCCCTTAAAGCACGTTCAGCTGAAATCACTGAGAGCCCACCATAAGAAAATGTGGGAAGAGATGAAGGAAATATGGTCTGTGACTTCTAACATCCACAGCTCAGCAGAAATCACCAAGTCCAGAGTCGCACACAAAACCTACGGTGGCAATTTAATCCAATTTTGGATTTTAAATGGTTCTTGCCCATTCAGCTCACACTTCCATATCATAATTTCCTACTTGAGCTTAATCCCTGGAGGGAAAATGTCTCCACTGATTAATTTTTATGTTTTCATCTGTCATAAAATGGCAATCATGCAACCACACAGTTTCCTTTTCAGTCCTAGGTGTCAGAAAAAAACTCGGGATAGTGTTCGTTGCCCCCATTCTATAACACATTCAATTCAGATGTCAGAAATTTCTCTCTCCCACCTCCTTCTTCAGGTCACTTCTGTTCTGGTTTATGCTCAAAGGTCATCCTACAAAACATGTCTTAGGCCATCAATCATTTCAAGGCATTTTGGAAATAATCAAGGCGGCAATTTGTAAATAATTATCGGTCATTTTCATAAACGGGAAACCATGTATACAACTTCTCATGTGTCTTTTCTTATCAAGCTACAGGGACACTTTGTTCTCTTCAATGGTGGAAGGGAAAAGGTGTAAGCATTTTAAATCACATTCTCTAAGTTACAACCTTTAATTCGATGTCTCTCAGAAGTTTCCTATGTGCGAAACTTTCAGCTGAACCAGAAAACCTCTGGGAGGTAGAAGAGATGCTGTCAATCCCAGTACCCACCATGCTGGCATTTCAAGTTAGCTGGCAGTGAAAAAGCAAACCCATTCTATGAAGCACTTCAGGGTCTAAAATACCAACTGATGGAATTACTCAAAAGGCCCTGGACATTTTTCTTGGAGGGTTTTCTCTTATGAAGACAAATGACAACTCAAGTCATTTTTGCACCACCACCACCTACCCACAGGCCCTCCTCCCATTGGTCGATCGCAGAAAGAAATCTCAGAAATAGAAGCAATTACTTACATCTATAGGTCATCTCAAAGCTGTCGCTGATGTTCACAATATCAATCTGGGGGAGGAGTTTTGGGGGTTCTGTGAGTTGCGACAAAGCAAATCTAAATGCGGCATGTTCCTGTGACTGCTGATTTGGAAATAATCCCCCTAAGAGGAGAGAAAAGGCAACACGGTATTTGGGCTAGAGACAGGTTTTATTCTTCACCCCCAGCCCGTCCCGGATGGGCCCTTTGCTTCTCCCCACACCAAATGCACTAGTTGTAGCCTTTAGTGGTGGGATGACAGTTCAAATAGACGCAACTGGGTGCTGAGGCTTCAACTTCTGCAGATGAGCTTTTATGGGACAAGGGCCTTGACTAGCTGTCTCTCACTCTGCCCACATATTTGACTGTGCACCCCTCAACTCAGCTCAGGTCAAGAGCTGAAAACAAGAGAACTGTGGCATTGCCCTTGCCTCTCCCTTGTGCAAACCACTTAAATGGCCTATGCTCTTGCATGCGCATAAACCCTCACTGTGTCTGATGTGTCCTGTGTTGAGCCCATTTCTCAGCACAGAGCCTTCAGGGGGTAGTGCTAACCAATGTTGTACAGTGAAACCAACTCTGGGAGCCTGTGGGCTTCTCTGGCACTATACCCATTGGCTTTGACACTTTTGGTCTTTCACCTGCCAGGACCTGTGTGTAATTGAACTATCCTGTCACCTCTCAGATTTATTATTCATTTCCTCTGAAAACTCTTGATGTTCCGCAAAGCAAATCTTTCACACTCATGAGCCCAGCTCCCTAGGAATGACTTGTTACATAAGGGGTTGCCGTGGTGTGTATTTGCATGGTAGAAACTTGGGCTTTAAAGACATGGGGACTTGAGAATGTTAAGAGCATATGAACATTCTATTCTAGTAAAAAGCACAAGTAAGGCTCCTGTTGAGGCTCCAGGGCCAAGAAACCTGAGTGTGTGGCTTTATATTTACGATTGACATGTAAATGAATCCATATGAATTAATATACATTCCTCGGAACTAAAATCAGCTATTTCCAGACTCTGAATTATAATGAATGTTTACATAGAAGTTGATCTCAGATCCGACAGGAATCATGGGCCCAGGATCATGCATTTCTAACTTCTTATACAGGGGGTACGTGTTTATTTTTAAGAACCAACAAATGGATTGTAAGGCTTTTCTTAGAGATTGTGCAAGGAGAGTCAAGTACTACTTGCTGGTGGTGGTATTTTTAGTATTTGTTCTCTAATTTAATGTTTCCACCATTTATTTGAAAACAAAACTATGGTTGTACCAGTTGAACAAGCAAGTTGGAGCTAAAGCTGATGAAAATTCTGCAGAGGCACACGAGCAAACATATCATATACACCCCTCTGTATTTATACCCATGACAATACATACAAATACACTTGATGAAAGCAAGTCCACATAGCTCAACCCAAACATTTCCAATCAGCAAAGTATGGGCAATGCCTAAGTACCGACACAAACAGTGACATGCATAAGAACAAGTGATTTACACATGTTCATATGCCTCCATTTTAAAGAGTAAAAACAAAAACACCCTTCTTGATTCCGATGCTCCCCTTTTCCCCCCAGATGACCACACCCCAAACACTTCCCAGTCCCCTTCCTCCACCCCTGCAATGAATGAAAGACAGGGGGTGGGGATGAGGAAGTAGGCAGCTACAGGCTGGGCTGCAAGGGAAGTGTCTCTGAGATGAGGCAGGAAGTTTTGTTTTACGTGTGACACTAACACACATACACAGACACACTTCGGAATGTAGCTTAACAGGTGTCAGGAAACAAAGCAAGTTACTTCATGGCTATTCCAACCATCCCTGGAGCCAGCCCACTAAGGAGACCAATACTGCAGCACATGTGTGCCCAACAAAATACCACCTGCACTGCATCCCCCCACAAACACACACTCACACAAAGAACACAAACAACCAGTAATGGGAACTTCCCCTCATGGAGCTGCGTCCCTACTGGGGGAGAAAAAACAGAACCCAAATCAACCCAGATGCCTCCAACCGAAGCATGCGGGGTTCCGGGTCACACCGAATCCCTGAGCCCTTGTGGACACACGTTGTTATCACGTTGTTATTGGTGTAATTGCTCCTGTTTGTTTTGCTTTCACCAGTCGTTGTTCTTATTAGGGAGAGCGATGTCTATCAGCTGCCCCATGAATACAGGGAGGGTGGAGGGTCCCTTTAGAGAAACAACAACCAGGAAGGGAAAATGGGGAACAAGGCATGCAGCATGTTGAAACGTGGCTCCAAGTTGAAAGGATGGAGCCCAGTCCTGGGGAAAGCGAAGAGGAGGGGAGAGGAACGTGTGTCTATGTGTGTGTGAGAGAGAGGCAGACAATGTCTGTGCATGGAAAATCTAAGAGGAGGGGGGTGATCGAAGGGATGGAGAAAAGGAAGGCTGGGAAGTTCCAGGATCCCAGGAGTAGGGGCCACCAGCCCAACACGGCAGACAGCAGAGAGAAGGCTAGGGGCGTCCAGAGCAAGAGGGGGAGCCCCCTTGACTTGGAGCGGGGCCTTTGGCATTATTTCAGTGGCTGCAATAAACCCAGCATTCTTCACTCCTTGTCTTAGAGGGTCTCTTTAAAGAGACCTGCCCCAGCTAAGAAATCACTGCCTCTCTCAAAAATGTATATACATTTCTAATACACAATCGCACACATAATGCATACACCACACTTATTTATATAAGTAAGTGAATCAGGCACCATCTACCCAGCAATGGAGTTAACTACTTCAACACCCACCATCTCTTTCCTTGCTGTGATTTTTTTTTTTCCTCCAAAGCACTGGTTCCTCCATTTCACACGCTCATGCCTAGAATGTGAGTGGTGTGTGTGTACCTGTGTGTGCGCGCGCACACACTTCCCTTCTGCTCCTCATCTGATCAAGGGAAGCCCCCTCCCTGTGCTGTGGCCCAAGTCTCCCATCACCTCACCGCTTTGGATAGCCAAGCACAGCCCGTACTGGGCGTGGGGGGTGGGGGGGACACAGACTGCCCCCCCATACACACACACACACACACACACACACACACACACACACACACACCTGGCCAGACCCACAAAGTCCCTCCCCAGGCTACCCCTTTCACTCACCGATCTGGATGTTGTTGGGGAAATTGGCACCTACTACCGCGCCTAGGAAACCGGTGCAGAAGAAGGCAAAAATGTGCTGCATATTCCTTTTTGCATTGGCGAAAAGGAAGCCCAGGTCCAATCATAGATTTGGTGTTTCTCCCCCTTCCCTTTATTCCTCTCTCTGTGCTGCCTGTTCTTTTCCTCCTGCAGTTGTTTCCTTCCTTGCTTGCTTCCTTTCTTCCTTCTGCGAGGTTTGTCTGTTTCCCTTGGAATCCGAGCACTTAAACTGCAGCGTTAACACCAACTGACAGCCAGATTAACTGAGCACGGAAAAGAGGAGCCGTCCTCATGCTAGCTGGAGCGCTCGCTCCCCTCTCCTCTCCTCGCGCAGCCTGCCTCTCTCTCCCTCCCCCTCACATTCACACAGGCGGCAAGCTCTGTGCTCATACCCACCGAGCCAGCTCAGAGTTTCACTGCCGACCTCCTCTCCCTGTCACTCCCTGACTCCCCATCCTCACCTTATCCTCCTTTCTGTGTGCAGGGCGGATGGGTGGGTGGGTGAGTGAGGGGGTGTGATACAGGGAGCTTGGCCCTAAAAGGGACAACCCCCGCTGTCCCCTTCACCCTCCCCCGCCTTTCTCAGCTCTCTGCCCCCCTCCCCCAACCCCCAGCCAGGCAGATGCTTCTGGGAATGTGGGTTCAGCTGCAAGTCAGTAGGTGGCAGGGGGTCCCCAAGATTGTCCTCCATCCACTCGCTGCTTGATCTAGGTCACTTTTTCTAGGAGCGAACTGGCTGTGCTGGATTTATCTCCTGCACTCCACTGGCCCAATTATTCCTACAACTAATTCCTGAGGGGAAGACCCTAGAAATCCCTCCTAGGAGCTTTAAAGGAGAAAAAAAACCTTTCCCCCTCCTAATAGGAGGAATGACAGAAAGACAACCCTGAGGGTCTGGAATGATTGGCAGGTGCCTTGACTTGGACATTTGGAAGTCCCCCACTGTCTTTACCAGCGGAATGGGTGGTCTCTTCAAGCCTAGGCATTGAAAATGGGCCCCCTGCCCCTTTTCTCTGCATTCCACAGGAGACTAGAGCATCAGAATGTGTGGGTGTACAATGAAGGCGAAGGATACTTACACAGAGCAATTACATGAGTCATTTTGCAGGGATTCTAGTGAGAGGACTCAGGCTTCTTTCTGTTGTCTCTGGATGCTGGCCATTGGAGTGTAAACTGGAATGCCATAGACCCTCCTGGACGGGGGCTTCCACTAAAATCACCTGCAGAGAGAACAAGTGTGTTCAGGGAAATAGTGTGGGTTGCAAAGTGCCAGTCACTAACTGTCACAGAGCACTTTACAGTTTCTGAAGCAACTTCACAGTGTCACCCCACTCTCACGCCAGCCCTATGAAGTGGCCAGGCCCCTTATTTTACAGATGAAAAAACTGAGGCTCCAGGGATTAAATCATGAAGACATGATGGAGTCTAGACCCTTGGAACGAAAATATGGTCCAACCTATGGACTTGAATGTCTGAGCATTACCAATTGACCCCTGCACTGCTCTGATCAGAACTCCCACCAGACAGATGATAATCCAGGAAAGGAAAGCCTACCTTTCCTCAGCTAGAAAGAGGAAGAACAGATCCGTTTTTGCTTTGGCACTTGACTAGGCCATTTTATCCCCAAACTCCTCACTTCCCTCACCAAGATTGCATAATCACACACATTCGCAGGACGGCTACAAGGGCTGGCTGGGATTTGCAAGAAATTCTGATCATGTTCAGTGGAGCCCCGAAACAAGGACCATCTCAGAGGTCAGATGTTTTATAATTTCTTGAGCACTTTCACATGTATTTATTAGCTCATGCAATTTTTAAAGCTAATGTTTATTCATTTAATTACCGTGTGCTAGGTACCTTGCTAAGCCACGTGCATGCATCATTTACTCATGCAATAATACCTGTGGTAGTTAATCTGATCCCCATTTTATAGATAAAGAAACGGAGACCTAATCATTTACCCAAGTTTCCACTACTAACAAGGTAGAGATTGGGGATTTGAATACGGGAAATTCTACTATCAGACCCAAGCTCTTAACCCTTAGGCTCTAATAGCAGGAAACACTGGGCAGGAACATTCTAGAAGTGTGGAAGCATCAGCTTGGGAAGGTGGGAGAACATTTCAGGAAAGATCACCACTAAGGTCCCTGCTGACATTAGAAGTCTGTGATGCAATGACTCCATCTTAAAATATAATTTCTCCATTTGCATTTTTTGTCTCTTACTATTTTGAATGGTACCTGGGAATCTTTTAAGTTCTCTGAGTTTTATGCCTGGTAATAATAATAATTACTCTGTCACTAACAGCCTCACACATCTCTGTCACCTTTCCCAGGAAGCTCTCAAAGCCCTTTGCAAGAATTAATTAACAAAACCTCAATGCCCACCTATACTAGGGAAGATTGTTTTGCTTACTTTGGGGGAGAGGGTCTTAAAGGAGTCAAAACCATGCATATTTTCTATGATCATTATAAATCATACAGTCGGATGGATTTTCCTAAAGTATAGCTCTGTGTTATTACTCTGCTCAAATATGGTTAATGACTCCCCTTGGCCTATTGGATATATATTGTTCCATGATTAAATAAACATGGCAATTACATATTTCGAGCTTGGGCATCTAGGTCAAAACACATTTAGGTTCAACTGTTTATCTTCCAATATTGGTGGAGAACCTGCTCTGTATCTGACAGGGTGTCGGGTGCTGGGGGATATGGGAAAGAATAAGACACACTCTCCTCCTCAAGGCAGGCGAATGTGGTAGAAGAGAAAGATAGACGAACCCAGTCATCCAGAGCAGACATGACACATGCTCTAATAGAGATGTAAACACAACTTGGGGGGCGGTGGCGGGGGCAAAGAAGGAAACAACCAATATGTCTGTCTGTGGGAAACCAGCAAGGCTTCAAAAGAGCTGAGCCGTGAAGGAGGAAACTACAGGCAGAAAGTGAGGGCTGAGGGAAGTAATGCAAACCAAGGAGACGGCACCTGCACGGCCTGGGGACAGAAGACTCCACATGCTCCCGGAGCCTAGAGCCTGTTGTGAGGAGGAGGGAGAGAGGATGGGGAACGTGAAAGCTAGAAGAGGTCAGGGTCCGGATTTGAAAGCCACTGCATTCCTGGAAGGTAATGGAGAGCCATGGGATAATTTATACTCTGTATGATAAGAGGAAGGAGAGGTTGACCACAGGTGATTTCCTCATTTCCTCAGTTTCCAAGGTTAGGACTGCATACCGTACACCCCCTAAATAACTTATTCTGATGTCATCCTTCACTAGTTCATCATGTCATCTCTCTTCATCGCTCCCAACCCTGTTTGCCATCCCCAATATCAGTCTTGGAAGGTTTGACCATTGTGACCATACAGATACATGGCACACTGATTTACACAGCATTTTTCCTTCCATGATCTCATTTCATCCTCCAAAAACCCCACAAGGGCAGGAATTAGAACCTGCTTTACACATTCAGTAGGACTCAGAGTGGTAGATGGATAGCTTAAGACAATGGATAAGCTAACTGGCTGCGGATTTCTCCCCCAGGGGATATTTGGCAGCATCTACGGACATTATAGGTAGTCATTGGGATGGTGCTATGGGCCACTAGTGGGTAGAGGCCAGAGATGCTGCTTAACGTTGTACAACACACTGGACAGCTTCCCACTACAAAGATTATCTGGTGCAAATAGTCCAAAGTGCTGAGATTGAAAAGGGGATATAGTAACTGGCACACTAGGAAGTAGGTACCAGGGTCCCTATTCTAACCCCCTTCTCCACTGTTTTACATTGAAAAAAAAATTAGACTCATCTTTCAAGACTTTTCATATTTTAAAATGGGATACCTGAGGATGGATGGGTGTTCCTTAAAGTCTCAATGGATGAGTATCAGAGAGACTCCAGGCAGTGGACAGGCCGAGGGAAAGCCTTCCTAATGCTGCTCAAGTTGTGCCCCAGAGACTGGCGTCGCACCTACTCCTAAGATAAATCACGACCTACCTCAGTCCATATTTTTGGCATACTTTAAGTTCCATTACCATGGAGCCAACGTAGCCTAAGATTTATTTATTTGGCTTTGGTTTTAACACCACAAATCAAGGGTAATTGTATTGGGCAGGGATTTCAAATTCAAATGCCTCCCTCCATGGGCCAAGCAAGGAAATGAATGAAGCGAGCGGTTTCAGGGAGAGGGCAGCAAGGCCAAAGTGAGCTGGAAGGTTTACTCTGTCAAAAGGTGCTTGCAGGGGCTCAATGGCAGCCGGTGGTTGTCATCAGGAACTGTTACCCCGGTGTGGCCAGATCTTCTGACTTTTGTTTTTTCTTTTTCCCCAAGAGAAAACAGAAAAAAGGACTTCATTTATTATTTATTTATTTGTTTGTTTGTTTGTTTACTTATTTATTTGTTTGTTTAATATTAAGTGTATCTTCGTTGCAAGGGCCAGGAAGACAAAACAAAAACAAAAAAACAGAAGGGAGTGTCTCTGGGCTTGATGTGTCCCACAGGCCATGTAGTGCCAATTCTGGTTCAGTGCAAGGCCAGAGACAGGGTCCAACTGCCTACCCCAATATCACCTTGGAGGACAGGTCCGTTTTGTCTCTGAGCCTCTGTTTCCTCCTCTATAAAATGACAAGACTAAGTAGATGATGGTGACAGACATTCTGGCTCTGACCCACTGTGAGTTCATCAGAGGCAGAGACCCAAGTAAGGAAGACAAAGGACAAGGGGTCAGGCCTGGGAGACCTGTCACCTGCAGCCGTGGCCTTAGCAGTTCCCTCCCCCGGCCCTGGGCTCACACCTCCATCTGTAAATTGTGGGGGTTCTACCAAGGTCTCTTGTGGCTTGAACATTTTAGGTTTCTCGGGTGAAACAGTTCAAGGCGGCAGGGGAAGCCATCCAATCGATGACCTGAGAACCCATCACTGACAGCTAACAAACTGGCCAAAAACGCAATCAGAGAGGCGCTGCTTCCGTGGTATTAGAAAGGCCCCATTTTAAAAGATGTAGAAAAAAAAAATAATAGTGATAATATTTTTCATGTTTTTAGCACAGTCCCTTACAGAAGGCTCCCAAAATACTCCACAGACTTTGTGGTGAGAACACCACCCCTAAGAATGTAATTAACCATCCTGGAGGTCTGCCAGGTTTAACAGCATTTTCTATCTTTTTTTTTTTCCTTCTTCCTTCAATCTTCCCTCCCTCTCTCACACAAATGACAGCATTTTCATAAGCCCTCAGCATTACTAGGTAATTAGGCAGCAGTGCAAATTCTGGAAAACACTCTGGGACAGGATCAATGCCTGAAAAAAAAAAAAAAACACACCAAAAAACGCTCTATTCCAGAGGGAACCTCCTACGCAGCACCATTGCTTCTGGTAGAAATTGGAGTCACTGACTGTTCCTCCAAACCAGTGGTGCCTTCAGAAAGGTCGCCTGGGCAATTCTCTTGAGGGCAGCTGTCCACACCACAGCGCTTTCCAGGGACCTCCAGGAGCTCTGGTCCACAGACAAGAGAGCCAGAGTCACAGAGCCATTCTCATTGGAGGCGTAATGTTCAGTGAGCCACTTTCTCCCTTTGTCTCAGTGTCTTGTCGGTGAAATGAGGACAGAAGGAGGGACTACTTTGTGGGGCTGGCATGACGATTAATGAAATGCCGTCTGTGGCAGCCTGGCGAGGCTCCAAGCACACAGTCAGGTTTCTGCCAGCCATTACCGTACGGAGATGTGAAATGTCATTATTATTATTATTATTTTTCATGATCTCCAGTATACCTTTCATATTTTTGCCTTTTAATGCTTTTAACTTATTTTTAAAATTTAAATATAGTTGGTAAATAACATCATATTAGTTATATTAGTTTCAGGTGAAGTAAGTCAACGTTGCTGTACCTTACAATGTGATCCCCCCACTCATTCTAGAAATCATCTGTCACCATGCAAACTTATCACAATATTAGTGACTACATATTTCCCTTCACCTGTTCCACCCTTCCCCTCTAGTAACCATCCCTTTGGTCTCTGTTTCTATGAGTTTGCTATTGTTTTGTTTCTTCACTTGTTTTATTTTATTTTGTTTTTTTAGATTCCACGTATAAGTGAAACCACACGGCGTTTGTCTTTCTCTGCCTGACTTATTTCACTTAGCATTATTCTTGCCTCGTGATTGGAGTCCAGATTCATCCTGGCATTGGGAATCTTCCAGGTGGTTCCCATCTATGACATAGTTCAGTTTGCCAATCTCCTGTTAAATCTATGTCACTTCCCCACATCCTCAAAACATCGGCCAATCAGGAATATAGACTTCTGATTCTACTGTCTTCCAACCTGTTGCTCCCCTCATTCCTTCCATCTCCCTAAATGACACCTTTGTTCACCCAGTTGTCAAGCTAGGGACTCCACACCCAACCCATCTACAAATGCTATGGGGTGTACTTTCAAACTACAGCCCAAGTCCAACCACTTCCCATCACCTCTCCACTCCAGGTCTCGTGCCACCCTCATCATCTCTCATCTGATGCATGGCAAACTTGACCAAGACTTTATTTCCACTCCTTCTCTGCCCCTCACCCCTACCACCATGGCAACATCAATTGTTCCCTGTATAGCAGCCAAACTTTTAAAAACAGAAATCAGATTCTGTCACTCCCCACTTCTAAAATATCCAGGAGCTTCATGTCATACTCAGAATAAAATCCCAAACTTGGCTGCTGGCTGCCTCCTCAACCCCATTTCTTGCACCCTCTTCCCTTGTTCATGCTCCTCCTTGCTGTTCTTTGGATACATGAAACACGGTCTTGTCTCAGAACCTTCGCACTTGCCCTTCTTTCTGCCTGGGAAGTTCTTCCTCAGCCATCTACACTGCTTCCTTTCTCACTTCATTTAGGCTCCTGTCCTAAAGTCTTCTGCTTACTTTATCTGAAATAGCACCCAGCCCGCGCCCCCGCTATGATTTTTATTTCCCATACCCTGCATTATTCTTCGTTGTAGTGTTTATCACTACATAACTTCATTATGTATTTATTTCTTTAACGTTTGACCCATTGCTAGGATGTATCTTGTTCACCCCAGGGCTTAGGAGAACGTGTAACACAAAGTATGTTCTCAGTTAATACTTGCTGGAAGAATGAATAGATAGTTCTCTCATCCTTCCTCGAAATATCCTTCCTTTTCTTTGTCACATTCTGATGCTTTAAGATCCCATTACTTCCAATCTTCCCCACAATGCTTTCCCATACCTATTTTGGCTTCCCTGAGTGTCTGTGTTACTTCTCCCTTACTGCTGTTAATTGATATTTAGTTTAGTCCCTCCCACTTGATTTTCAGCTCCTTAGGGGACAAGAATCATGCCTATAATATAAAGAGCTAATTGTTTTGAGTACTTACTATGGGCCAGGCTACACACCCACCTCAGGTCATGTGATATTCACAGCAACCCTTTGAAGTAGGAGCCCTTATTCTTCTGTATACAGATGGAAAGAGAAGGTTGGGAGGTTAAGTTACTTCCCCACGTTTACACAGCTCTTCAAAGGCAGGGTTTGGATTTCAACCTGGATCTGCCTGGTTCCCAAAGCTGGCTCCTAACCATCACTCGGCACTGTGCCAAGGGTCATGCCCAGCAATCTGGTCCATTTGTGTTGGACAGGCCCTTGATAATGTGTACCATGCTCCCGAAAGGTAAAGAGTTTTGCCCCAGGACACAGGCTAAGGGGTGAGTCCTCATATTACAAACGCCAAACCTCATTCCGTAGTAGCTCAGGTACAGGATGATAACAAGGGGCTCTAAGAAGCCATTCAGAGAGCATGTACACAACTGGAATTCGCTCCCCAAAACCTCGAATGTGTCATTAAAAAGAAGATCAATCGGTGTTTCTCTCCCCACATCTGGTAGCTTTCTTTGAGGCCAAACAGTAATTATGGTAGTCCCCACCCCACAGCTTCCGTGACCAAAGGGAGATGTTAAGTTTTCGGGAGATTCAAAACATAAGTGATTCTAATTGACTGTCATACTCCCAGTAGTAAATTTTGCTGTTTGCCTAACCTCTAGCCTCTCCTTTGTTACTCTGAGGCAAAATTAGGCAGAAGAATTAAAAAAAAAAAAAAAGGCTAGGCGTGGGGCTTCTCTTATAGGGAAGATAAGCAGGTAGAATGTTAGAGCTGGAAGGGGATTTTGAGATCTTGGAGTACAACATCTTCATTTTACAAGTAAAATAGGACCTCAGAGAAGTTAAGTCATTTGCCCTGGGATACCCAGCCAGAGAGTGGCAGATCAAAGGCTTGAAACCCAAGCTTGGTTGCATGATGAGTTTTGTATGTATCCTGTCACAGTGAGACATGACACAAAGCTCATCTGAAGGGATTCAAGTAATGGCTATAAAAAGTATACCGTGTTTCCCTGAAAATAAGACCTAGCCAGACCATCAGCTCTAATGTGTCCTTTGGAGCAAAAATTAATATAAGACTCATTATTATATGATGATATTATTTGTATTTTATATTATATTATATTATATTATGTTATGTTATGTTATGTTATGTTATGTTATATTATATTATATTATATTATACTCGGTCTTATAGTAAAATAAAACCGGGTCTTATGTTAATTTTTGCTCCAAAAGATTCATTAGAGCTGATGGTCTGGCTAGGTCTTATTTTCGGGGAAACATGGTAGTCCACAGAAACATAAGAAAAGAGGGCTAAGTTAGATTCATCTTTTAGAAGAGGCAGATGGAGTCCCTGGAGAATGTATTCTGCCCACCAGCCCATAGTTCATTGACAATTTTTCCACTAAAGAGTTCTGAGATGATATTTCCACATAACAGACACGAAGGTCACATACTTAGTCTGAGTGCTATCTGACAGTTGGATGATGGAGAGAATCTTCTATGAGAATAAACACAGACAAGAATTTGCTATTATGAACTTCCCCAGTGTCCTTAACAGAGGTCCTCTAAATAAGACTTAATTCTTCCCTCCTCTACTCCTCACTTTGTATTTCTTCCTTCTCTTTTCTGTTTATCCGTTTTATGGACCCCTCAGATAAAGGATTCTCTGAGCTCCTTATTCCCGGGCCCCACCCTCCTTCCATCCCGTGTTATTGCTGGGGTAGGTTCACATCTCAGTGACCCAAATCAATACCTGCCTGCTCTGAGCTACTCCACCATCATTTCCATTCCCTAAGCCAAGCCAAATTACATCTTGGCTCTTGAAGAATAGAACAGAGGGCGGGCCTGGCAGAAGGCAGGCAGCCTCCCTGGAGAAAGCGAGGACAGGAATGTAACCCCGTCATTAATAGCAGCTGCCACATGCCATCATATACAACACACTGTGCTAAGGATTTTGTATGTCTGTTACAGCACTCAAGCCTTACAACAGCCGGGGGGTATTGTAGTAAGCCCCATTTTATAGGTGAGGCGCAACTTGTTCTTTAGCCTTCAAACTCTTTGCCACCCACCACTGAGTTCCACGTGTCCTTCCAGCAAACCCTGTGACAACAGTATTATCAGCCCTCCTTTATTTAATAAGGGATGAGACTAACTCAGGAAGCAAATGCACTAACCCCAGGGACACAGAGCTGTTTAAGTGGTGAGACCAGTTCCCAGGCCAGATCATGCCTCCCTACTCAGCACTGCCAGGATCTGCCTGCCAGGGTGTTCTTCTCTCCGGGGGGTCAGCAATCCCCCACCCTTGAAGTCAGGCAAACAGCAATCACTCCTGCCCTTCACTGTTGAGATGAGGCTCTCAGGGAGGGCCAATGATTCCGTGAAGTTCATGGACTATAAATCATATTTAAAATGATACAGTTTTTAAAGAAAATTGCCCCTCCCTCTGTTCCTACCTGAGCGCCTGGGCTCACCGTTGCCCCCTCCCCCTCCTGCTAGCTCCTTTCCTCCTGCCATTTGCCCCATGAAGCACTTTCTTGTCTACTCCATTTCTCCGGAGTCAGAGTGCCACACTGTTCTCACCAGCCGCTGTATGTACCTTTCAGTGTCAGGAAGGGAACTCTGAGACCGCTACCATGAAAAGAAGTCTTGTACCCTAAGTAGTTTGCCAGTGACTTAAAGTCTTACTGTTGGTTTGATCTCAGGTGGTATATTTTCCTATATTCAGGTAGAAAGTATTACAAACAAATAGTGGTTAGTTTTTCCATAGGAAAGGTCATAAATGAATAGTGGTTAGTTTTGCAGGTGAGCCCACCAAAGCCACACTGATATTACTATAATTGAAATGCTATACTTTTGCCATAAAAGTACTAGAACCCAAGACTGTAGAATCAGGTGTTATTTGGTTAATTTTTAATGAGAAAGGCAGTTTCTAGCCTGTTTACTGAGAAAAACAAAGTAAGGAATTTGGGGAGGACATAGAGATATCTGTGAAGCCTTAGCCCCTGGCTGATACTTTCTAATGGGGGGACAGGAAGATCCAAGGTCAGTGCAGAAAGATAATGTGCAGGTTCTAAGAGGATTCTTTGGGGACTTTCAGGGGAGATCTTTTCATTCAAAGCATGAGGGCAATGGAAGGACTAGATGTTCAAGGCGGTCTGAGGGAATCCTAGACAGAGCTGAGAATCAAACTTTACAGTGCTTAGCATTGAAATGCCTTACGCTGCAGGGTTAGGAAGAGGTGGGAACTGGTTCTAAGTACACTAACCTGTAATCTACCCAGGCCAAGACCCCTTGCCCTTTAGGAAAGCACTTCTTCATAAGGGAAAGTATGACATAATGGGTAAGATCTCAGGCTGTAGAACCAAACTCCCTGTGTGTGAACCCCAGTTCTACTCATTACTAACTGTGGGACCTTGGCAAAATCACTTAATTTCTTTAGGCTGGCGTTTTTTGTTGTTGTTGTTGTTGTTTTTTTTCGTCTGTAAAGTGGCGATGATAATACTGGACTTCAGAAATTTGTTTTGAGATTAGTAACTGTAACATAGTGTCTGACACATAGTAAATACTCAAATGTTAGCTATTATTATCTATGCCTGAAACCCTCATAGCCTCTTCCTTCTCACAGCCTCCCAGGCCCCATGCTTGCCTTTTTCTGGGTTTCACCACCCACTTCCATGGGAATTTCTGAGAAGGAAACATTTAAGCTGTTCTCTCTTTACCATCTCCACTTGCAGTAAATAGCTTTGTTTTTCTGAACTTAATTCTAGTCTCTGCTCAAATGTAGCTTTTAACTAAGGCACAGCTCAGCCTCCAGAGATTCAGTCTCAGCCCGGGTCCTGATCACCAGGTAGGGATTCAAAGGACAACCAGCAGTTCCTTATAGCCTGCATCTAAGGTGTGTATGGTGCAGTTAAACATGTGGCGAGGGTCAAGGCTTAGAGCAGTAGTCACTGGGTAGTGACAGGGGGTAGTTTTGCCCTGTGGGGGCATTTGGGAATGTCTGGAGACATTTCTGATTGTCCTAACTTGGGGGGAGGGTTGGCTTCTAGAGACAGGGGGCAAAGATGACGCTCAGCATTCTTTAATACACAGAGCAGCCTCCAACAACATAGGATTACCTGGCCCCAAATGTCAGTGGTGCTGAGGTTGAGAAACCCTGGGTTAGAGGGAGATACCCTGGGACGATAGACCAAGGATAGATGATTAAGAACAAGCCCAAGGGGAGTCACTGAAGGCTTTTGAGTGGAAGGGATATACTCTACGCTGTGCTTTAGAGCGATAACCCAGGAGACCTAGGCAGGGGCCAGTTAGGAAGTCATTGCAATTAGAACTAATGAAGTGAATTCTAGAGTTAGGGCAACTAAAGAGGAAAAAGGAAGTGTTCTGTGAGAATTTAGTTTTTATACAACTTCTCTAGTACTCATCACCTCCTACCCACCCCAAATCCATTATGTACATTACGTTTATATAAATGCCATCCACTTCTGAACCAAGTATCATATTATGAATACACATTCTTTCATGTACAGCTTTTTATTTTCCAAGCTTAATAAATTGCTTGCTTTGCATTCATTGAATTACATTGTGCAGAAAAAATATAAACCAACTTCAGGTTGGCAGTTAAGGAAGGGTAAGGGAATTGGATGGCATAGGGTTGTTTGAGCAGTAATTATAACATTTTATTTTGGGGAGAAAAGAAACTCTGACTCTGGTAGCAGAAATGTTTATTGCAGTAATTTCTGTATTTTTATGTGGTTGAATGTTTCGTGTTAATTTTTCATACAAAGAAAGGAGTTGTGATAGTAGTAGATTTTAACAAGTTTCAATTGGCAAACATTTCCAAGTTACTGCATGTAAAATTAGAAAAAGAAGAGTGAAGTGTTTGTTATTTGTAAAGTGTTAGTGACCTAATACAGTAGAAGCATGGGAATGATAACCAAGGTAAGGATCGCAGTAGAAAAAGGTTGTGTGTGTGTGTGTGTGTGTGTGTGTGTGTGTGCGTGTGCGCGTGTGAGCGTGCACGTTTGGACATGCTGGGGAAGGGGAAGGGATTGAGTAATCCTTTAGAGATGCTAAACTCAGTTTCCTGCAGTACATCTTCGTGGAGAGTTAACCATGAGCAAGCTAGGACAGGAATTCAGAATCCAAAGTTGAGGCAAGCCTTGGAGTCCTGAGTAGAATCTACTGGGGGAAGGGATGAGTCGTTGGAGCTGTAGGAGTGGCCTGGGTTTCCAAGGGAGGATGTAGCATGAAGAGAGACAATGTCTAAGGACTGAAGCTTGGAAACTATCAATGTTTTAGGAGCTGAAGAAGAAAAAGATATGTTATAGGAAACCAAGGAGAGACTCTAGGAGCTAGAACAATACAAGAGGAATATGTTGTCGTGGAAACCAAGGAAGAGAGGATTTCTGAGTAGGAAAAGGTAGACACTGGTGTGAAAGGCTATGGAAAAGGAAGAGGGTTGGGCTGAGAAGGAGCCATTGGCTTTGATGATGAGTCCAATAGGGAGTCTTAAGTAATTTCAGCAGAGTAAAGGGCCTCTCATGTATTCGTTCAAATCTGTTTATTGAATGTGTATTATGTCACGGTATAATGTGAGGATCTGAAGCAATGAGTTGTTAATCACAAAACAGCGTTCCCTGCCCTCCAGGAACTCACAGTCTGGTGCTTACAAACCAATAGGATGTAATGTGGCAATTCATCATTTCTATGATAGAAGCATGCACAGGGTGTAGGTTCTTATCAGGAAAAGCTTCCTGGAGGAGGTAATATCCAAACTGAATTTTAAAGGATGAAGGATGAATAGAAATCAATCGTGTGAACTGGGGATGAGGGTTAGTGAAAAAAGAAGTTAGTTTTCCGGATGGAAGTTTCATCATGTGCAAAGTCTTAGAGCCAAGAGAAGTGCTGAGTCTTCAAGGATCCAGAGTAGTTCAGAATGGTTGGAGTGGCAAAAGACAAGCCTTGGCACGCTGTGCAGGTGCCAGAACAGGAAGGCCCGTGTGTGTCACAATGTAGCATTTGGACTTTATCCTGTAACCAGAGCTACCATAAGCCTGCCTCAACCTGTTCAGGTTTCCTTTTTAACACAGTTGCTTAGGGCAGCCCATAGTTTTAAATCGTTGTGTCTGGTATTTGGTAATGACTCAAAAATATTTCTTGAATTAATGAAAAAAATATAAAAATCAATGAATTCTCAATTATTCATTCAAGAAAGTAAACTTATGAAATAGAAGAGTACAGCAGGAACAGAGAGGAAGTAGGATAGTTAGGATTTTTGTTTCCCAAATATAAAAACAAAAAATAGCCATATTTTCAGATTATATAAATACAGACTCATTTTAGGAAATGTTATATATAAAAGTATAAGAAAGTTGAAGTCACCTAAAAACCTTCCCCACTGAGGTAACTACCATCTTCTGTGGCCACTTGTTTCCATATCTCTTCATATATACGAACATAGACAGTCACATATCTACATTTATGTGAATGAGATCACAGCTTATGTGTTTTATCATATACATTATATTGCTTTTGTTTGGGGTAGACTGGGAAAATATTGAACACATTATCTACTGAAAGAAGTGTCAAATGGAGGAAGACAAGAGAGTTAAGCAAATAATCATGGAGATACAATCAGCAAAATCCAAAATGCGGAAGTCTCTTCAGAGCAAATTATTAGCTTCTTCAACAAAAAAATTTCAAGGGAAACAGAAAAGATGGGAATAAAAACCTGTAGCTCACATAAGACTCAACAGACTATCAACCAAATGTGAGGTTTGGAGCTTGTTTGGATAGTGATTTGAATAAACAATTAAAAGGAATTTCCTAATCAGATGGGATATTTGAGCCCCGACAGCATATTTGATATTTCAAAAAAAAAAAGTTGTTCACTTTTTTACAAGTGATAATGATGTTATCATTACTTTGAACAGTTCTTTATAGATATGCTGACATACATGGATGAAAATAATATTATCTGGGATTTACTTCAAAATAACCCAGTGGGGGTGTGCATTGGGGGGGTCTACAGATGACACAAAATCACCCATGAATTCATGGCTGTTGTAATTGAACTGTTCTGCCTACATTTGTTTTTGTTTCAAATTTTCCGTCATAAAAATTAAAGAAAAAAGAAAGAATGAGAAAGAAGGGAGGCAGGGAAAAGGGGAAGGAGAGGGAGAGGGAGGGAGGGAGGAAAGAAGGAAAGAAAAGGAAGGAAGGAAGAGAAAAAGAGACTCTATAAGAAAAACAGAGACAGAAAAGGCACTCCGTGACTATCGAGCTGACCAAGAGACATGCAGTGTGTTTCTGCTTTAGAGAATGGGCATAAAACATCCTCTGAGACAGGAGAGATGGGTGGGCACTGGGAACCAGACACAAGGGAGGATTGGAGGGGTGTGGTCTCTCGTGGGCTCTAAGAGGAGACAGCACAATCATCTGCTCAAGTACAGGAGTTCTATCTGGGAGCTTCAGCAGAGCAGGCTCAGAGGGTCTGCTGTGGGGACAGCAACCGGCTGCCAAATAGGGATGGAAAGAGGGATTGTGGAACAGCACTGGGGCTCCCTGCTGAGAGGAAGGAACAAGCATTGGACACAGATCAGGGGAGTACCATTAGAACTTTAGCACCAAGCCCTAAAGCCAACAAAGGAGAGTAGAAAAAATAGCAGCATTTTCCAACTCTCTTTATCCTGATGGCTTTCTCCCTTGCCCACATGTCCCCAGTATGTTGTCCTAACCATGCAATTTATTACTACCATCTCCACCACCTGTCTAGAAATAACTACAATTTTCTGAATACATGAATAGGTGCCAGACACTGTGCTAAGTGCATTGTGGGTCTTAACTCATTGAATCTTCATGACCATATGATTGAAGTGCTATCACCTTCATTTTATCCCTTCCTTTATTCACGAATAAGTTCAAGAACTACTGTGTGCCAGACATTGAGTACACTGAGTGTGCAGGGGTAATTAAAACATTTATGGATTCCTGGCTTCATAGAGCTTGCCGTCTAATAGGAGTTAACAAACTAAAGAATGAATTGCAGTGTATTTAATTATAGTTGTGATAATTGCTTAAAAAGCAATATAGAAGTGTTATGAAAATGTACAAGAGTGAAATTTAACCTTCTCAGAGGTTTCCCTAAGAAAATAATGTTGAAACGGAGATCTGAAGCATGAACAGCAGTGAACTGGTAAAGAGGCTGGAGAAGGAACATTCAAAGAGAGAGAGGTGAAGACCAGAAGGCTCAAAAGCTCTGAGGTGAGACTGAGGAGCATAGGAGGCCAGCTCAGACAGCCTTTGCAGTCTTTGTTTAGCCTGTGGGACTTCAGCCTAAAGGAAAAGGAAAGCCAAGGAAGAAAGTAACATTATCATATTTACAGTGGACAGTAATGCAAGAGAGAGGACAGAGTGGGTGGCATCTAAAGATATTCAGGATGCAAATTCAACCTACAGAACTTGGTGACGGACAAATTTAGGGTATGAGAGAAAGAGGGAGGAGTATCAAGAATGACGCCCAGGTCTGGCATGAGAGACGGAGATTCAGAGAAATTATGTCCCATGCTGAAGGTCATGCAGATAGCTAGTCAGTGAGAAAGGAGATTCGGAAGCCCAGACTCTTAACAGACAACAAACCTGGCCATCAGAGAATACTTGTGGAATGCTTACAAGAACAGCATTTTCACTGAACCTTTCTTCATTTGAGGAAATAATAAGAGCCCTGGTTATTTAAGATGATCAATTCAAGACTCAGAAATGGCAGCGTGCTGTGGTGAATGGATGGCACTCACTTGGTTTTCCCTGTTGAGAAAACCTAGAGCAAATGAATCAAGATTCATGTTGAAAACAACCGCCTCCACCTATGTAAAAGAGGCAGCCTGGTGTGCTGACATGGTTGAAGTTTAAGAATGCTAGTTTGAATTCTGACTCTTCTCTCAATCAGTTTATATGTTGAGATGAGACTGTGGAGAGGACCCTCAGGTTTAGCTACATAATAAAGCTAACCAAGATCCAAGGCTCACGAGGGGTGGCCTGGGATTTCCAAGTGGGTCTGTGCATACAGCCAGCTGAAGAAAGGAACCCGGGATTGAGATCCAAACACATTTTTAATGTACCTACTATAAGCCACAGACCCACAGACTGAAAAATCCTAGAGCATGTATTATGTCTAAATTATCTCATTAAATCCACGCAACAAATTACTCTCCGGTTATTGAAACTTTCACATTCTGTTACCTCATGAGCTGAATGGAACATCAAAAATCATCTAGACCCATCCAATCATGTTACAGACAAAAAAATAGACATCTGCAGAGTGGAAGCGATTTGCCCAAGGACACATAGCACATCAACGAGAGAGCAGGAACGAAATTCCCAGCGTCCTAGATTCTTAGTGTGGTGTTCTTTCTGCTAGGCCAGCTATCCTTTCTCATATACAGTCTGCCTGGTGCACCCACAGTAATATTCCCGAAAAGAATTCATTCATGCAACAAATCTACATTAAGAGTAGAATTTATGCCAGGCACTCTTTTAACAGCTGGGGAAACAGCGATGAACAAAAGAGACAAGTATTTCTGCCTTCATGGAGCTTATATTCTAGTAGAATTATATATATAGAATATAGAATACAGAATTATGTATTCTAGTAGAGGAGGCAGTAAACATCATAGGTAGGGATAGTCTCGAGTATGTTGGATAGTGATGCACTTTAGGGCTTAAATTATGACTGCCAGGGAAGGGTATATAAAGGATTGGGGACAGGTCAAAATGTTAGATACCAGGGCCAAGGGAGATATCTTGAGTTAAAACCCAAAGGAAGTGGGAGAGCTAGCCATGCAGACACCCAGGAGAGAGCTCAGAGTTAGGGCCATGCCTGGAGGGTTAGGGACCCAACAAGGATACGTACGTGCGGCTGGCCTGGAGAGTATGAAGAGGACAGAATTAAGATAGGAGGTCAGAGAAGAAATGGGATCCAGCCCGGGTATGGCTCTGTGGGTCAAAGTAAGGACTTGGGTTTTTATCTTGATTCAAATAAGACATCATGGTGAAGTGGGCGGGGGAGCGGAGACACTGAGGAACATTGGTCAGGCTGGTGTGTTGAAAATAAGCTGAAGGGGGGACAAGGGCAGAAGCTCAGAGATCAGTTAGGAAACTGTTACAGTAATCAAAGCAAAAGCTGATGGTGGCTTGGATCGGAGCGGTGGCCGAGGGTTGGGTGAGAAGTAATGGAATTCTGGATATGTTTTGAAAGTAGAACAAATAGGATTTGCAAAAAGGCTGGCAGTGGGGAATGAGTCAGGGATTCTACCAAGGCAACTAGAAGAGTGGAATGGTGGAATTGTCGATAATGAAGCATGCTTTAGGGGGTGGGGAGGGTTTCATGAGCTCATTTTTAGACTTATGTTTAATTTAAAATGCCTGTTAAACATTCAGGTGGAGATGTCAAGTAGGAAGTTAACTATGTGAAGCCGGAGTTTGTGGGAGAAATCGGGCTAGAGATGTACGCTTGGCTGTATGTGATGGTATTTAAAGCAAGGAGACTGGAAGAGATCAACCAGGGAATGAGCACAGATATAAAAGAGAAGTTCAGGCACTGAACCCTGGAGCGGTTCAGCAATCAGATGTCACGCAGGCCTATGGTCCAGGAAGGGAGGTAAAGGAAGCATCCAGAAGGGCGGAGGAAGCAGGGGAGGGTGGCGTCCTGGAAATCAAGTGAAGAAAGCGCTTCAGGAGAACAGAGTGAACCCATGTCAAATGCTGCTGGTGGGAAAAAGTAAGATTAGGACTGAGAAAGAAATGTCCACTGGATTTAATGGGGAGATCCCTGTTCACCTCAATGGGAAAGGTTTTTGCAAACTTGGTTGAGAAGAAAAGAACTGGGTTGGTGTGGGTTGAACGGAGAACAGGAGAGAATTTGGAGACAGTGAGTTTCGACCGTCTTTCAGGGAAATACTGCTGTAAGGAGAAAAAGAAAGGGTGCTCTTGATGAAGGGGAAGATGAGCGTATGAACAGCTTGTCTATTTGCTAATGGATCCAACAGAGTGTAGGGAAAAGTGATGCAGGAGAGAGGGAAGACTTACTGGAATAAAGTCCTTGTGTAGGTGAGAGGGTCGGGATTCTCTTTTCCGAATACTGTACTTCATTTTTGTCAAGTGGAAAGTGGGGTCAGAAGCTGTGAATGAAGATGGAGAAGGTGTTGGGGGTTCGAGAGGAAAGAAGAAAGTGTGAACTAATTATTGAGGAGAGTGGGAAGGAGGATGGGGAAATGTGGTAGGATGGCTAGGCAGCATGAAGAACGTACTTGGTAATCACAGATTTAAAGTGAAATCAGAAGTGTGGTTGGGGTTTATTTTGTGGCCTTGCTTGTACAAGTTCTGCGCCTGAATAGGTGAAGAATTGAATTTAACCAGGACTGTGGTTTGGGCAAGTGACTATGATGAAAGGGTATGCGTTTGGGAGATCAAGACAACGGGCAAGGAATTCACGGTGTCAAAGAGAATGATTATAATAATTGGTCACATAATTTAAGCTAGGTAAGGAGGCGAGGGAGCTCATAGGGCAAGGGACTGTGGTCACTATAAAGGTGGTAGGATCAATGAACTGAAAATACGGGTGGAATCAAAGGATTGCTAGAGACAGGGAGACCAGGCAATGAGTGGGAAATAGAGGAGGTGGTAGATAGGCTTGAGATTGGGATTTTGGAGGATTTGAAATGATAGAAACTGAGGGTGTGATGGCCATGAGAGTAAGTAGATTAGGAAGGACTGGATCATTATTAGGAAGGACTGGATCCTTAGAGGAGAGGAGGTTAAAAAACTGGGGTGGGGCAAAGGGCTGAAATGACAGTTTCCTGCAGCGACTGGGCATTATTCAGAACTAGAGACCCTGGCACACTGGAATTAGGATGGCATTCCTTACTAGGCATTCTGCATTCCCTCCAGATCAAGGACCACTCACTGCTACCTATTTTTTATATTAAATTGTTTATTTATTCAGTACTGGGGTAGATGCTACTACTGTTTACTGATATCTCTTTCTCCCCTATGTCTAGAATAATAAAGAAATTATACATATATTTTAATATAAATTATATCTATCTCCTTGATGTTTGCAATGGCAATGTGAATTGCTTTGGCTAATGAAGTATGGGCAGAAGTGACATGAGTCGCTATAAAGGAGCATTTATTTGCCACAGTTTGATCTGCCAGTCTTATGTGTCTTCTGCCTTGTTGAGCTTAGAAACATGTGTTCATGTGGAAGCATGTGTCTCATGTACCTGACCTTGGCATGGAGGGCTGCTGCCTTGGAAACCCAGCTACACTTGCAGTGGATTTTGTGTGAGCCTGAAAGAAACCACTGTTGCAATTTGGATGTCGTTTTCCAATGTAGTATGACCTATCCAAAGCTGGCTGATATTTGCATTACTCCGTAGCTGGCCCTGTGCCAATTGTTGAGGATACCAAGATGAATAAAGCACCTTTGGTGCCCTCCACGTGGCAGGGAGTGAGGGACAAGGTGGAAGCAAAGCGGCCTCACCAGGGCAATGAAAAAGAGCAGCTGCAGAAGGAGTGAAGGGAAGGCTTTGAAAACAGGCTTCGGCTCACAAGTTTTCTCGCTTTTGCGTGGCATTTGGAGCCCTCCACAATGAGGCCTTCTCACTTTTCTGTCTCTCCAATTGAGTTCCTGGGCTCCATTCAACAAATATGCATTGAGTGTCAGGTACGGTGCCAACAGTTAATGCAGCAGTAAATGAAACAGACAATCCCTGTCCTCATGGGATTAACAGTTTAGTGGGAAAGGATGTTAAATAATTAATTTACAACTGGAGTGAGTGTTCTGCACGTCAGGGATCCTAACCTAGATTCACCCAGGAAATGAGCAGCAGATGTGGAGGGGACCCGTTTCAGTCACTGGATGCAGCTTGTTTAAATGCTCCTATGTGAGAGAAGGTGGCCTGCTGAGGACACTGAAGGCGATCTGGGACGTATAGCGGAGGAGGGAGACAAAGGAAGTGTGTGGCAAGAACAGAGGCTGTGGAGGTAACTGGGCACTGGCCAGTCACGGAGGCCTTTGCACACTGAGGATTTGGGTGTTGATCTCAAAGACAATGCGAAGCAACCTAAAGTCATCTCCTTAGAGAGTAAATATTCTCACATTTTCATTGTTGAGGGATCATGTTAGCCATAGAGGTCAGGAGAGATTTGAAAGGAATAAATGCAAATACAGCTGACCCTGGAACAACCTGGGTTTGAACTGCACGGGGAGTCAAAAATTACATGCAGATTTTCGACCGCATGAGGGCTTGGCACCCCTAACCTTTGCATTGTTCCAGGTAGACTATATATTTGCATGTATTGCAGGTAGACATATAAGGAAACCTCTGTCATCGGCAGATGAAGAGAAGGCGGTGACTTGACAGGATGGCTTGGAAGAGGGCTGAATAGCAGTGGGCAGCCACAAAATACATTTTGACAGCAAAATTCAATTTAATGTGTGATTATGGTTAATAGAAGAGGTGAAGGAGAGGGAAGATCAAGGATAATTCCCGCTATCTGAACAGATGAAGGGACAGTAGTGCCACTTCTGACCAAACAAGGCAGGTCTAGGTGGGTGTAGAAGGGGGAATTCAATTTGAGGCATGAAACATCTGAAATAATCAAGTGCACTCATCTCTCTTAGGATAATACATTTTTGTGTACTTTGTGTTTCCATCCTTGTCTGTTTTTCTGTTTGATTGTTTAAGCTCTGAGAGCAGAAACCATATCTGATTTATCTCATGCTCCCATCTCCTCCCACCAAGCATGGAGGACCAAGCTCTGCGTCAAGTAAGCACAAGGACACCGTGTTCCAATGAGCAAAATAAGCAAATCTGGTTCTTTGAGCTGGGGTTGGCAAAGCTGTTCGCCTTGCCTTCATTCCAGAATCCACTCTTGGTTTCCTACGCCCTACATCTCTGTGGTTTCCTTGCAAGTTATATCCCGATTTGGTTCACTTGAGGCGAGCCCAAAAGAAGTGGTTGTTTAGTTTTCAACCATCTGAACTATTGGTGCTTCTTTGCTTTGATGGGTTGGACTGAAATAGGCACTAAAAAAAGTCTGTCTTGGTAAATTTCTGATATATCCTGTTTCAACAAACTGGTAGTGTCTAGCATCTTTCTGATAGCAGCTTTGCCAGATACACCCTTTGCTTCTTTTAAGACCTTGGAGGTAAAGAGAAGAAACAGCTAGTTCAAAATTAGTACATTTATCATTTTCTGTGCAATATAATTCATGGGCTGCAGAATGGACTAATGTCCCTTTAAAAATACATGTGCACCAAAGGATGGCTTAAATATCACCATTAGGACAGTATTCTTCAGCTTAAGGCTTTGGTTTCTGCTCAAAGAGAGTCTTCTCCCCTCCTCTCCACTTTTTTCTCTCAAAAATGCTGGGATGGTGCCTCAAGCTATTTGCATTCATTTACACTTGAGTTCAAATGAGATTTAGAATCTTTTCATGAGAACAGGATTGCTTTAGGAAAACCATCTGGTGTTCTAGTAAGGGTCTGGGGACCTAATCTGCCTTGCACTCTGTGGCTTTGGGAAGATGAATTCTCTGCTGGGCTCCAGTTTTTTATTTGTGAATGCTGAGATTCTAATTCCCACCCTGCATAGGTGGTTGCTCCCCAACAACCTTTAATAGAGTGTTTTAGAGTGTCTGTCCAAATCACCACTTCTCCCTCTTTCTAAGAAATGTTCTCCCATTTTCCTCAGCCAAGAAGTGAGTCCCAAGTAGCTGTGTGTCATCTAAATGACATGACTCACCAGCCAAAGTTGAGCAGGCAGTGGGACCCCATATCTCAGCTGGACCAATTACGTTCTTCCTTCCAGAATGTTAGCATTGTGATTTAAAGGTGACAGCTCATCCGTGCTAGTGGGCTGCAGTTACCTGGGAGCCATGGGGTGTCTTTGTGCTATTTGAGTCAACTGAAGAGTCCTAAAATCTAATTTGCAGAAAGAGAGGATGGAGGAGAGGTGTCAAGAAGAGCAAGGACTGGAGACTGAGCACTGCCTGGCTTCCTGCGAGCATTTCAGATCTTTATTCCAGGCTTTTCCTAATGTTTAGAAGGGGCATTTCCAGCCTTGGGTTTTCTCAGACATTCTTTTATCTTTATAACAATTTCCCTCTTTTTGCCTAAGCTAACACAGGGTGATTTCTATTCCTTGAAAGCAAAATGTCCTTATCAGATTAACGCACTGGTGTAGGGAGCCACGAGGACTGGGGGAAGGATGCCTTGTCCTGTGGGAACGATTAGGCAGCAAAATAACCACCTGGGAAGCCTGTTCACCACTGTTGGGTTTCCATCCACTGGTTTAGCTGAGGTCCCCAAGTACCTCAAACGTTCCAATCTAATGGGCATTTCTTGCTCTGACCTTTTTCAGCCATTTGCAACTTTCAGTGTCTTAACGACTCTTCTCTTTTTTTCCTGTAATACAATTTTTACTTATTTTATGCTTTAATAATTTTTACAGATTTATTGAGTTATATAATTAGCAGACAATAAATGACACATATTTAAAGTGTACAGTTTCATGATTTTGATACATGTATACACCTGTGAAAACATCACGCAGTCCAGACAATGAATATACCCATTACTATTAAAAGTTTCCTGGTACTCCTTTGCCATCTCTCTCTCTTCCCCTCATCCCAGATTCCCTGACAACCACAGATCTGCTTTCTGTCGCTACAGAACTGTTTGTGTCTTTTAGAATTTCATATAAATCATATGGTAGGTGCTCTTTTTAGAAACCAGTCTTTCAATAAATATTTGAGTGCTTAGACCCTGAGGATACAGACATGGTTCTTGTCATCACGAAAATTCAATCTACCAAGAATGGCAGATATTGAGTAAATAATTACAATTAAGCCTGTTGTGTGTTTTCAAAGAGTATAAGCAGCGAAGGAGGTATATATCAGGAGATCTAATGCTGGGCTTATGAGAGGTCTGAAGATCTAATAAGAGTAAGACCAGTAATAGATACAGGGGTGGGAGTGGGCTCCAGGCAGAGGGAACAGAGTGTGAGAAGCTTCAGAGGAAGGAGAGAACATGGCATATTTAAGGAACAGAAAGAAGAGCAGTATGGTTGGAAACCCCCAGGGGAGGAGACAAAAGAGGGGATTATGGAGCAGTGAGGGAGTCACTATGGACCGCATGGCTTAGATTCCCTTTCCTCCTCAGTTCTGACTCTTTATTCAAACTTTCCAACTGTGCTTTGTCTTCTGTCATTTCTTTGACAAGACATTTTAGCCATTAGCGTTGAGGCAAAGAAGAATTAAAATTAGAGAAGGAATTGAATGACCGAGAGTCACACAGCTAGCTGGAACTGAGGTATGGTTATAATTCAGTTCTCTAAACTTCAAGTCCGACACTTCAGCACACCCAGATGGTGGGACAGAGTGTCAGTTACCCAGGGCTTTGGAGCATGACGTCATAGCCAATGCCAGCATCAGAGGAGAAATCAAGATGAGTGGATGTGTCAGCTGTCAGAGACCCAGTGTTGAAAGAAGCTGCTTCTGTGACACATAGATAGCCTCACGCCACTGAGCATTTGATTACCTACCGGCAATAAAGCCTGTTTATGCCATCCCTTCCATTTTCCTTCAATTTAACGAAGTGATTAATGCTATAAAAAGCTAGGAAAATATAAATGTAAGAAAGCATGTTGCATAATTAATAATATATGCATATGTATGGCAGTGTGTTTCTTTCTGGCATACATATGCATGTGTCATTAATTAAAACATAATGACTGTATTTTACCACCAGGGTATTGATATAAGTCACATTGCCTATATGTCAGCTCCCAACCTGACTCCAGGGTATATGACATTGATCAGGCAGAGGACCAGCAGGGACCAGGGGGCACAGTGCCCGGGCAGAGACCTGGGGCACTGACTGGTTTACAGAATCAGCTCTTTACTAACTCACTGTGTGACTTCAGTTATGTGCCTCTGAGCTTGGTTTCCCCACCTGGCAACTTGGGGGTTGGACTGCATTGATAGTTTACATAAATAAAGGCAGCAGCTCTCTTTACTCAAACGAAATCTTAAGTGGAGACTGATGTATTAAGCATAGAAGTAAAATCTCAAGTTCGGGGCAGGGGCTTTCTGGTTCAATGTTTTCTTACCCAGTGCCCCTCCTATGTCCCTCAAGGATCTATATATTAATTGGAAAGTACTGGGCTAGATCATTGCAAAAGTCCCTCGCAGGACTTCCTCCCTTTCAGGAATATTAGTTATAGAGGGTCATGTCAGGCCACATAATATGATGGGGAAACTGGGTGGGGAGTTGAGAGAGCTGAGTTCACATGGGCTCTGTACCCTATTAGCATGGTGACCTCACACCACTGTCCTCCTCAGCTTGCATGGCTTGTACCTCCTATCTGTCAAGAACGAAAGCAATCCTTGTCCCCTCTTATCATAGAGAGGGATTGCATTAGATATTATATATCAGAGTGTTCTGAATGTCAACTGTACAGTGAAAAGACAAAAACACTTTTTTCCTAAGGGTTAAGAATATAGGTTCTGAACCCAGTTGCTCTGCCACTTACTAACTATGGGACCTTGACTAAGGTCCTTAACTTTTCTGTGTAGCAGCTCCCTCACCTGTAACGTGGGCATCATAATATTATCTACATATATGTTGTTGGGTTAATGTATCTGTTATGTTTAAAAGCAGTGTCTGTGTGCAATAATCATCCATTATTACTGTTATTTTTTAAATTATTGTCAACATTGGTGGAAAGCACGGGGAGGCTTGGATTCTAACCTTGAGCCTCCCGCTCCCTGAATGCGAGTCCTAATCAAATGAAGAGGCCACGTCAGAGAATTCTGTAGATAACATCAGAGCAGGGATCAAATGAAACATTGATATGAAAGTGATTGAGAAATTAGCACATCTTTACTAATTCCGAGGTTAGTTGGGCGTTCCAAAGAGAAAGCTAAACAAAACAGTAGTATTGAAAAGTGATCCTCACAGTTAAATGGAGACAGTAAGAGCTTTAATATGACATGGAAGTTTCCTATAATTGTTTTGGTCAAATCATGAAGAAAATGGGTGCTACATTTTAAAGTAAGATTTGTACTGGATTAGCAAAAATGGAGATGGCAGATAAATCATTTACCATCCTGAGTCAACCACCCACCTCAGCCTGTAAAGTAGAGGAGACTGAGAGAGAACAGAGAGACTGGGAGAGGAATTTGGGTGAGTTCTGTGAGCTTGCCAGCCAACAGGGAGGCCTGGGAAGGAGACTGTCCCTCGCCTGAAGCCTAGAGATGGGCTTTAAGGAGACTACTTAGAAAGGAGCACTTTCCTTTCTGAGGTCTGACAGATGGAGGAGTGGGGGTAGGGAATATTGCAGTGGACTGGTTATCGTTCCTGAGAAACTGACTGGTCGGATCCTTAAATGGCCGAGCCGAGAAGATACAGACATGGAGATCAGACAGAGATCCCAAAGGAAGGCTCTCAGGCAAAAGATTCCTGAACAATTCCAGTGGGCCAAATGTGATAGACACTGAAATGGGGTCATCTCAGACATTCCAAGGTGGCCTGCTGAAGAAGTGGAAAGGTCTCAGCTAAAAGAGGCTAGAGGTGTGCTGCCCAATTCCCAGGGATTGAGCAAGAAGCTGCAAGTAATGAGGCAAAATAGAGATGCACTAGCCCTCTTCAAGGGAATTGTAGATTCCAAATACCCATTAATAAAAGCTCCCTGAACACCACCCCCCACCTCCAACCACCCAAAGAAGACAGTTAACTGTGAAATCTCTCAAGCCCAGGGAATGCAATGTCAGCTCACTAGAGCATCAGTTAAGCCAGAACTTCCTGCTGTACTCCACCCCACACACTCAATCCTGAAGAGTCGAAATGTTGGTTCTCAATATGGAAGATGAGTTCATCCACAAGGTGGGGGAAAAGATTAGAAGCTCTCCATGAGCTGTGCCCCTGTCCACCATTTGCAACTGTCTACCAATAAAGGGTTTAAATTAAGTATAGGGAGAAATGTTTCTTTTAAATTTGAAATTTTGACTGTTACACTGGACTAGACATTTCACTGTGTGAACCGAGACTGTGAATATTCCCTCGGAAAAGCCATGAGACCATCTTGGGCAAGGAGGAGCCAGTCCCGTTGTTCAAAGGGACAGACTGATACAAAAATACAGTTGCTTGATGATAACTCCCCTCAAGTCATGCTTTTCAAATGAATGGTTACCAGGTGATAAACTACATATTAGGAAAGTCAGATCCCCTGTCATCCAAATGGATAGAAAAATTTGTTGTTGTTGTTTGTTGTTTTAATTGGAGAAAAATGAAAAACAAAATCAGTTTCAGCCCTTAGGCTGTGTAAATCGTAAGGCTGCAAACCAAAATGTCAAGAACTGAGAATGAAGTGGTGGACTCAGGGTTATTCTGGGACAGGGCTGGCTTTGTATACAAGTTAAGCAGACAGCTATCAAAATTATGTAATTTTAGAGGGATTGGAAGGTTCTGTCATATCCCCTATGCTTTGCTTAAAAATATACGAAGGGTATATACACATTTTAAGAAAGGAAAAAAAAATTGTATTAAAATTATGCTGATGGTGACCACTTTGAACACCTCTTGTAATTGCAGAAAGCAGACATGACTTGTGTTCAACTTTTGTTATCGGTATATATTATTACAATTTTAATACACTATTTTCCTTTCTTAAAACGCATATACACATTTTGGCACCCCCTGTATATTCTTAAAATTTCATTTGAGGCTCAGTTATTCCTTCTGTTTCAAACCTTTGGTCTTTGAGACAATTAACTTCTCTATGGGTGAGTCATACTTGGTCATTCTATGGAAAAGTGTTTGTACTGAGACCTGAAGGAGGTGGAGAGAATAGTCAGGACTTTCCCAGCGCTAACCTGCCTCCCTTTCCCTCTCTTGCTGTAGTTATCTGGGCCCTGTACACCTCCGTCTAAGTATATAGAATATGATGTGTTATTGTTCATTTTAAAGAGCCAAGCGAGGTGGCTTTTTCAAGGTCACGGTGAAGGTATGGCTGAGAGCAAACCCTGTCCACTGACTGACTCCTCATCAAAGGCTCTTTCTAGTTCTCCATTTAAGGTGACATCCCACTCAAAACCACATTTCCAAAAGCTGACAAAATCATCTAAGGTGCAACAATCTAGACTCCAACTATGCAGCACAGCTTTAGGGATTTCTGTTTTCGTTATCTGTTTCTTTCCGTTACATAATCAACAGCTCTAGATAATCTGCAAGTCCTGGTATCGGTGGTTCTGTCCATTGTCTGAACCCAGACGGTCCCCTCACCTGAATTTTCTCCGTAGAAACTCTACAGGGAAAGCCAGTGACAAGTTGAGAAGATTGGGCCGTGCACACCTAAAATATGGTTCTATGCTTGTGTTTACTTCCTAGCATCAAAACCAAGCAGAGCAGAAAACAAACGTGAAATGAGAAAGATAAAAGGATGTAGATTAAAAAGAGGGGGCCGGGACAGGAGGAGTTTGGAGTGGGAGCAATTGGCACAATTCAAAACGGCTGGCGGAGATACCATCTGCGCTGGTGGCAGCAGCGTTTCCCAGATTCCTTTGCAAACCCACCAGATAAACACACACGTGGGCCTCGCCTGAAGTGACTGATCACGGCTTTTCTAATAGTCAGAAGAGTCAGAGCTTTGAATGAGACTTGCTTATTCAAAGAGAGGAAATATCAATTTGTATTCCTTGCAGCAGCTTGAGATCCAATTTTCCTTTATCGTCGCTGTACTTAAAAGGATGAACAAACCATCTAACGGAACACAAACTGCCGCATCGCACACTGGGAGAGGTCTCTCTCTGCACCCGGGACCTACCAGCTGTTGAAAGCCACAGACAGCCTTGGTTCAAGTTTTGCTGTTGCTCCACAGATTCTCAAGCAGCTTTGTACCCTTAAACAAAGTAAACTTGGTTTTGTCACTAGATTCTTTACTGTTCCTTCCTTCCTCCCTCCCTTCTTTCCTCTCTCCCTCCCTCTCTCCCTCCCTCTCTCCCTCCCTCCTTTCCTTCCCTTCTTGCCTCCTTCCCTCCTTCTTTCCTTTCTTCTTTCCTTCCTTCCTTCCTTCCTTCCTTCCTTCCTTCCTTCCTTCCTTCCTTCCTTCCCTCCCTCCCTCCCTCCCTCCCTCTCTACCCCTCCCTCCTGCCTGCATGGACCTTACATTTTGGTGGGCTTGGACTATTCACCTGTCTTACATTTATTGAACACATTTTATCTGCTAGGATTTATGCCAGGTGCTGGGAAAACTACAATGAGTGAGAGACCCTACCATCTAGTGATACCAATGACTCACACAGATAAATGGCAGGGGCAGTACGGGCGTATAAGAGAGGATAACGAATTTAGTAATCTGTGGGAAAGAAGCAAGTCTTAAAAGGATTTGAATTCATCTTTATGCTTCATAGTTATTTATTTATAAATAGCTATTTATAGTTACTTATTTCTAAAATGCTTAGTAGAGTCTCTGGCAACATATAAGTCCTAGATAATGTGTTATTATCCATATTATCTTTAGCTAGGAATAGTATTGGGCACATAGTAAATAAGGAATACTGAACCTAGAGGCAGCTAAATCTAGGAGGAAATTGAGATCCGAGAAATTAAGTAACTTTTCCAAGCTGGAAGTAGAATGCAAATCTCCAGACACCTAGTCTGGTTTTTCTCTGATACGGTGCCGTTGCATACCCTTCGAGCTTAGCAGTAGAATTCACTGCATAGGTCGCTATTTTTAAAAATGAATAATGAGTTTTTAACACGCTCTTTGTAGACAGGCCCAGAGAGCAAATGTGGCTGAATTCATATTTTCTCAGCTGTATCAGACCTAGAAAATTCTCCTGGAGTAATGCTCAGGGAGAGAAAGCTTGGGGTTCTGTCACCATCTGTCCTAAGTAAATACCACCACTGGTCTTTATTTAGCAATCTCTCTTCCCAAGATCTCCATGCTTGGGATTGGAGGAAGATACAGGACACAGGGCATGTTGCCAAAGTCAAGTGGGGAACAGCTAAAGAATAAAGCCAAGGCCACCCACAGTCTCTGACAAAACCAAAGATCCTGCCGAGTACACCATGGCTTGGGTTTGTAAAAACCCCGGAGAATAGAATTCCTCAATCCCCACAGCAGAGAAATACAGTTTGGATATTTAAATCCAGGCATATGTTTCATAACCCTGTGAGCTATGTTTCCAAAGGCAAATATTGTTGAGCGAGTCATTCCGTCATGCTGAGCTGTGGGTGGCAGCAGGTTGAGGGGACTGGGAACAGAGCCAGGATTGGGGAATACAGCACAGAGGAGACGTGGGCTGTCGGGGGAGTGATGGGGTCCAGCCGGGCAATTAAGTCCCCAATGTTACAAGATGGAGCAACATAGGAAGGCCAGAGCGTGTGCAAATACAAACCCACCGGAAATGAAGTGCAGGGACTGAACCGTCAGGTAAAGAAACTGGAAAGAGCCACAGCAGGCAAAAGCTACACAGTGCCAGCGGCAAGAAAAGGACCACAGCATGGAGACTGTTTCTGATTCAGTCTCCTCTTTCTTGCATCTCTTTTCATCTCAGTGAGAGCCTGACCCAAAGCTTGGGGGATGTGACCATTCAGCTGTCACCTGTTTAGGTGGCTGTGCCGGGGTAGGGAACATACAGAACTGTGGCTGGGGCATATTTGTGATATTCAGCCTCAATGCAAGACCTGCAAGTAGCGAGCTCTTAGTATGAAGTGGAAAGGGAACATTTGTTCATTCATTCAAATATTTAGTCAGCACCTTCCATGTGCCAAACACTGTGCTAAGTATGGGAGATGAAACGAACAACAGCAGCCATGGTCTTTGCCCTCATATAGCTTACAGACTTGTTAGGGAGAATAGATATTAATAAAAGATTTATAAATTGAGAGAGAGAAAGAGAAAGAGAGAGAGAGAGAGAGAGAGAGAGAGAGAGAGAGAGAGAAAGAGAGACAGAGAGAGAGAGAGAGAGAAAGAGAGAGAGAGAATGAGTGTAAGTTACTGTGGAACATGATCCTGCCCTTCAGGGTCATCATAGTATGGGGACTGGCTTACTGGTACCTGATGGAATGTTACAAAGTCATAAAATGCCAGTATTTTAAACCCACCAAGGTTTCATGATCATTTTCATCAATTTAATTATAATTTAATCAATGTGGCAAATTGTTTCAAAAGAAACTTTGTTCTAGGAGAAGTTAAGATGTGAATCCCAGGAAAAAAAATATATTTGATTACATAAATTTGAGAAACATTAATTTTATTTTAAACCATCATGGATCTTCTCGGAGACTATACTGTAATAATGAGAATGTGACTCAACAACAGGGGGATAGAATACACAAGTTTTCCTAAAATTATTTAGCTATGAAGTAGAACATAATATCCTCTCCTGCAACAGAGGTCATTCCAAGCTACTTGTTTCATGCACAAGTATAGGCAGAGAGACTAGCTCTTCTCTTACCCAAGGTTATTCCCAATTTTGGGCACAGCTAGGACCAGAATTCGAGAGCTCAGGAGGTATTTAAGGCATTGCCCTGACCCTTTCATATGTTCTTACCTGAACTGATAAAACCATATTTTTGCATGTGTGTAGGAAATGAAAACGTATCATGTTTAAATTCAGGTTTTCTTTTTAACCTCTCTTCTTTTTTTCTCTCTCTACTAGGGTTACAAATGAAAATGGTAAAATTCCATAAATAATAGCTCTCCCAGGTTTAGAAGAAATAAAGATAAGAAAGAGGTACAATTTCAAGATTATTCTAAGACATAAATAATTTGCTTTATGGCCTGAGTTTTCCAGGACATAAAAGCTCCTTGGGGATTTTGTCTCCTGTCTTTTAGGTCCTGGTTACTGGCTGCTGGCCTCAGAGTGGGTGGTGCATGGACATTGGACAGCTCCATCAAAATCCTCAGTGATTTATGTAGAAACCCATTGTCCCTCCAGCTTTGCTACTACGGCGGGTTTTTTTTTTTTTTTTTCTCCAGACGCTGTGATTATGAAATGTCACCGTGGAAACAGTTCAATAGTCTCTTAAAAATATAAAAGCAACTGAAATGAAAAAACTACCCAGAATTTCAAGCTCTCTTAAAGTCCAACTTTCTATAGAAGCAAACAGATTGATTTTGTGTCGGCGATGAGTATGCTTGTCCCCTAAAAATAATCTCTCTTTCACTGCCTGATGATGTGTTCAGGGTTCCACCATTAGGGAGGCGAGGCCCCTATAAGAAGGATAAACACCAGCAAACACATTCGTGAAGACTGTTTGACAGCCAAAGGATAATGCAGACTTCCAGAAACAGAGGCGATTCTAGCGTGTTTAGAAATTTACTCACCATCACCTGTGTACCTACCATCTGCTGATCGGCATTCTGTGTACACAGAGGTATTTTATCCAACTTAGACAATAATCAGAATGATAAACTTGATGGGATTCCATACAAGGATTTAACTTAACTGAATTGAACTATACGTGGTGAACTAAAACCAGTGAGAGCAGCTAGGGGATTTAAATGGTTGCCTTTGACATGTTACTCCTCCATTCATCCTCTGCTTGGCCAGAAGTCCCTGGGAGCTGGAAGAAGTCATGGGGTGCTGCCAGCGTGGGGGCCCAGCCCCCGGCTGCTTACCTGGTGGGAACATCTTGACACACTGGGGCCTCATGGGTGAAGACATATTTTTGTTCAGCACAGGAAAAAGCAGGTGAGAAAATGCCGATTTTTCTTAACTAAATTAAAAGACTTTTAAGGGTAATTTTAAAGTTTGAGATTTTTTTTAACACATTGATTAGATGCTCAGCCCCACATAAGATCAGACTCTACTGAATTAGTCATCATTGGTGTACAAGTGTACCCCCCCACACACACATATGTATACGTATATTTGTATATAGATATACGTCCTGAGTGGTTACTTGTATGGTGTCACACAGCTAATGACATGAAGAACCAAATTTCAAAGCGGGCCTGACTCTAAAAGCCAATCCTGATCTTCTGTAACACACTGACATCAAGGAGGCACTCTCCAAGGGTTCTAGATATATTTTTTGTCCATCTAGTACCAATTTTTATTCCATCCTTAGTAAGACACCCCTATATTTTTGGATGTGGCAACTTGCCCAGCTATGAGTCTATATTCCCCAGCCTCCCTGACAGATATGAGTCTGACTTCTTTGGGAGCTATACCTATTTGGTTTTTTTGCTCCCTTTTTTTCAGCATCCTGGAACATTGGCTTAATGACTGAGGCTTCAGCAGCCATTAGAGACCATGAGGCAACCTCGCCGAGGGCAGCTATTCAGTAAAAGTTGTAGAACAGGGAGGAGGATCCTGAGTCCCTGATAGCTGGGTACCCATCTCTATATGTCTTTTACATGAGAAGAAAATCAACTCATGTCTTATTTAAGACACAGTTATATTGGGTTTTTGTCACTATCAGTCAAAAATAATTCCTAAATGACATCCTACAGTTTTCATAAATACTTCTATTATAGATAATTGAGCAACCAGAAACGAAGAATTCAATTTTAGAGATGGAAGAGACTCTAGTTTGGTCCAACTGCCTCATTCTTTAGGCTGAAATAATGAAGCCAATTATCCATTCATTTTAAAAAAAATGTCAAGTGGGTGGTATATATTAGGTTCAGGGAAACTGAAATAAAGAGAAACACTTGTTTCCTACAAACACTCACCATGTAACTGAGGAGTTCAGTGAAAGAACTTTAAAATTCCAGCCAGATAAGAGCTATCATGGAGGCCTATACTAGGTCACTTTAGGAATATAGAAGGTGATTATCTAATTTCACTTTCGAATGGCGAGGTGGCTTTAGGCAATACTTTTGCAATAAACGAGACCAGGTACCAAGGAGTCAAGGAGAGTAGGAAATTAAGTAGAAGGAAATTGACTGTCCAGTGCCATATAACAAGCTCATGACAAGGTCAGCACTTCAAGCGTACGGTGTTAAATCCCATTGTTTTAGTCTTGCTACTGTACTAATTGCTAAAAATGTTTTCATATAGCCGTATCTTGATTTTATCCACTCTGCTGAACATGTGATGACTCCTCTTCTTGACAGTGAACAGCTATCCTGGTGAGCAACTGAGGCTTCAGGATTACTTGGGGAAAATATTAATGAGATGACTTTTTAAATTAGCCAAATTTCTATTTTAAAAAGTACGCATGTTCATTATAAAAAGAGAAACAATTCATAAAAGCATAAGGAAGAAAGAAACACTTAAAATCCTATCATCACAGCAGGCCTGGTTTAAAAATAATAAAATCTCTTAACTTAGTACTTTAATGTGTGCCCATGGAAAGAAGGGAGGGAGGAAGGGAGATAAGAAGGAAGGAAAGAAGGAAGGAAGGAAGGAAGGAAGGAAGGAAGGAAGGAAGGAAGGAAGGAAGGAAGGAAGGAAGGAAGGAAGGGCGGGCATAATCTTACACCTTCTATTACCTACTTCGTTAAACATGCTCCGTGGGGTACTCTCAAGCACTAGGAAAAGGGCAAGCAGATAGATCAGACTCCATCCACCACCCCCGCAACATAATATTCCTACTCCAAATGTAGCAATTCTGCTTTTATCTATTTTATTTGTTTACAAATGAGTTTGAGAGTCGTATCTCAAAATTGGGCAGGCTAGATGAAAAGCCAGAGACTGCTAGACAAGTAGGTGGGCCAATGAGTGGGTATTCCCTGAAAACGATACCCTCCAAACACTGAGAACCTGCTTACAGAGGCAGACCACGCATAGGGACAGCCGGGTGGGCAGAGCTCAGCCTCCCCTCCATTGTCTGGGCAAATTCAACACTGGTCCAAACCGGCTTCTGTTACTCAACCACCACCCTTTTTAGGAAGAAGCTGTATCTGGTAGGATGGTTTCGGCTACAAGTAACAGAAACTTTACTTCATATTGGTTTAACAATGAATGAGGACATTTATTACTTCATCTGACAGGAAATCCAGACACAGGTGGAGTTCAGGATTGGTTGAGTCAGTGTAATCTAGCCCCCAAGTTCTTTTTCTTTGTCTGTTTTGCCATCCTCATCTTCAGGTTGTCCCCTCATGGTCTCTAGATGGCTTCCAATAGCAACTGAGTTAACCCCAACAAAGGCCAGAAAGGTCAACTTACTCCATGCAAAGATGAAATAAGTCTTTTCTTTCTCTCTGATTGGGTCAACAAAGACCATGTGCTCACCCCATTCCAATAACAGACTCTGAAGAAATGCTACACTCTGATTAAATCAGGGATTTGCAAACTATTCCAATATAAAAAAAAGATAGTAAAGAATTTATCTTTGTGGGCTATATGATCTCTGTCACAATAATTCAACCCTGCGATCATAAAGCAAAAGAAGCCATAGATAGTATATAAGTGAGCATGGATATGTTCCAATAAAACTTTATGTATATGAAATGTCCAGAATAGGCAAATCTATAGATACAGTAAGTAGATTAGTGGGTGCTTAGGGTTTGAGGGGATATGGGGATGCGTGGGGTTTCTTTTTGGGATAAAGAAAATGTTTTTAAATTGATTGTGGTTATGGTTGTACAGACCTGTGAATATACTAAAAATTGGATTGTACACTTAAAATAGGTGAATTGTACTGTATATGAAATACATAGTAACAAAGCTGTTGGAAAACTATGGACACTGAAATTTGAATTTCATATAATTTTCGCAAGTCAAGAAACGCTATTCTTCTTTTGATTTTTTTCCCCCAACCATCTGAAAATGTAGAACCCATTCTTAGTTTGCAGGCAGCAGTGGTCAGCCATGTTTGACCCACGGGCCTTATTTTGCAGACCCCTGGCTTAGACGAGTCAGGGTGCCCTTCCAGAGGTAAGGAAGGAGGGTTCATCTCTTGAGTCAAATAGGGGAAAAGTTAATGCTTGAAAAAGCCAGGAGTCCCTTAGGGAGGAAGAAAAGGGAAGTGGATGGGGGGAAGGCAAAGAGCTGCACCCCTTGAGGCATTTTAGGAAATACCTCTTACTGGCTAAGCATGATCCTTGGGCACGAAATCCTTAGCGCCAAGCACCTCACCAAAATATTCTTTCCAATCCCTCCTACGGTCCATAGGAGGAATTGTCATAAACAAAAATCTTCCCCATCTCCTAGTTCCAATGATATGTGAGCATTCTCATAGATACTCCCAGAGCCCCAGGGGTCCTGTGGAGAAATAGCCATTTTGAGTCACTCCTGAAACAAAGCCGCTGGGTTTACATCGCTGCCTTTTCGCTGCCTGAGTGGCAACCGATGTAAGAAATGTAAGAAACAAAGGCTTCTACTCTATCCCTTTTGCTTCTATTGTAGCTTCAGAGTTTGCCTCCCTGCGTTGGAGAGGATGTTTGATGCATTTACAAAGATTCAGACAGAAAGTCGAGGGACCTGGCCTCAGATTGCTTTATTACCTTGGAGCAGTCCCCTTGCCTACGAGATAGACAGGCATTAGCACACCAAGGACAGTAAAGACAAATTGCTTTTCCGAGTCTGGAGGATGAGAAGATAACCCCTTCTAATGTGGAGGAGACCAGAGGGTCCTGAGAGCAAGAGCATGTGGATGGAGTAAAACTGCAGGGGGTGGTGGTAATTGAGAGGTCGGAAAAGGGGCCTGCAGTGCCAGGAGCGTGACCATAAGTTAGGGTTCAGAGAGAGTGCAGGAATGCTTGAAGGGGAGGGGCCTGGAGCTGGGAGGTGGAGTCACAGATGGGTCAGAGGAAGGGAGTGGGTGATTCAGCCCGGGAAGCTGTGACTGGAAGGGGACGGGCTACGAGAGGTGAGGGCCTCACCTGGCCGTTGGCCTGCCGCCCCGGTTGTGGCCTCAAATCTCTGCTTTTTTGAGTGAAAACTGGGAAGAAATTTGCTGCCACAAATCCACCATCCCGTCACCCATGTTCCCTTCGCCATTGAGAAGGACGGAGTCGTCTGCTTCAGTGGGTTAAGGCAAGTTTATTTCACTTTGCAGTGAACAGAATTGCGTTGATGGACTTGAGAAGGCTCCTGGCGCCCACGCCTTGTGCGTCCTCATCACTTTCCCCAGAAAAGCCCTTCCTTAAGCACCTCAACCAAGCAGGCAGGTGAACGGAAGGCTGCTCATTGTCCACACAGGGAGTGACCGGTCTCCCTCCAGGAAAGAATTTTCTGGTAGGTAGTGGAGGACTGTGGGGGTAGAGAGTTCCTTCTGGGGGAATGGGAGGGGCCATTTTTCAGTCTAACAGCTGGGACTGAGGCGAGCCTGCTTCCAACCTCAGGAGATTGCCTTCACCTTAGAGGTGTTTGCATTGAAGCTTCCATTCCCAGTCATTACTGAGCTTTTAGTCGTCTAATTGGAAAGAACTGTGGGTGGAGTGGGACAAAGGCCTGGGGAAAGCAGGTGTCACCAATTGCTTGTGTGCCCCAGGTGAATCTCCAGGAAGGCTGCCGCCTGTGCGTCCAATAGACCGGGAAGGACACGCTGTCCTTGCTCCTGAAAATTCGTGCTTTACCCTAGTGATACGGACCTATGAATCCGCCTTGAGAGTTTAGTTTGCGTTCTGCATGCTCTACTCTAGCATTCTCTTCAAGACGCTATTGCTCTTTGAGAAACAGCATGGGTAGGAGAGTCAGTACAGCAAGCCCTGTTGAAATAGCGGAGTAATGTTTCTGAACCTCCGTTTTCTCATCTGTAAAATGGTATAATGACAATCTACCTCCTAGGGTTGCTGAGGATGAAGTGAGCGGTATGGACACGTGCCAAGCATAGTGTCACACGGGCGGCCTGAGGGGTCTCAGCTCCCGCTCCCCACATAAGAACGCAGGACATGGTGAGGCCAAAAAGGAACACCCACGGAGCCATAGGTAGGGGAGTCATACCACTATGGTCTCACTGGAGGCTGGGTTCACACGACGTGTGACCTGCTGTCCGCTTTGCTGCCAACCAACCGACTCTCCACTCTCCTCCGTAGCCACGGCAGTTATATCAGTGGCCAATGGCTCAACGGTTACAGCTGACGGCCAACCAGCCACAGCTGACGGCCATCCACTACCCGAGCCAGCACCTGTCCACGTGAGGCCGAGAGCCTGGAAACTGTTCTCTGGGGCTCTGGCCCCACACATAGTCTGCATGCCCTTCATGCATTGCCTTGTCTAATCCTCACTACCCCCCTAGAGGGCAGGGACTACCAGAATTCCTACTTTATAAGTGAGGAAACTAAGGCAGAGTTGAGATTTGAACCCAGCTTGCTTGACTCCAGAGCTTGAGCCCCATGCTGTACACCATCGTACATCATAAAAGTTCAACAAACGGGTTTGTTATTGTTGGTATGTATACAATTTTATAAGATCCCTTTTCTAAGTGCCCAAAGGCTCCCAGACTCTGAAAAACCCTGAGACACACAGAAGAGAAAGAAGAGAGGCAAGGGGTCAAGTGCAGGAAGGGCCCACTGCCTCTCTGGAATTGGGCCTGTGTGGTAGTGAGTGCTCACGGCACTCCTGCCTGCTTTTCCAGCCAAGATTACTACCCTGACCATGGGGTTGGGGCTCCAGACACAGAAGGCCTGGGCTGGGCTGGGCTGGACAGCCAGCAGTCTTGTGTACCAGGCCCTATTCTAATGTGCTTTAGCTTGGGAAATTTAGGAATGTCATAAAACTATTGTGAGTTTCCATTGTTCTGTCTATGAAGAGGGGATAATCCTCTCTGCTTTCCCTCCTAGCAAGATTTTGGTTTTGCTTGTCTGTTTGTTATTCATTCATCTCCAGTTTTGTTGAGATATCACTGACATAGAACACTATATGAGTTTAAAGTGTATAGCATAATGATTTGACTTACATGTGTTGTGAAATTATCACAGTAAGTTTTAGTTAAAATCCGTCATCTCCTACATACATACCAAAAAAAAATGTTTTTTTTCCTCAAGATGAGAGAACTCTTGGGATTTACTTTCTTAACAACTTTCAAATTCCAATGCAGCAGTGTTAACTATAGTCATTATGGCATACATTATATTCCCAGTACCAATTTATTTTAAAACTGGCAGTTTGTACCTTTTGACCACTTTCCTGCACTTTCCCCTCCCCTGTTCCCTTCCTCTGGTAACCATAAGTCTGATCTCTTTTTTCAGCCTCCCAGGTGTTCTTCATCAGCTATACTCAGACGTAAGCTGGGCTGTGACTCACCTCTCTTGCCTGGGCGTGGACAGACCAGGCTCCAGGGCCAGCAAATCATCTGTGGACCTGGATAAGGCAGACCTGCACCTTGTAGAGTTCCCTGGTCAGACTACACCCCCGTCTTGCCTCTGCAGAGCAGCAAAGCCGCTGATTGGGACAACTACGTGGGCACTGCAGGTAGGAGCTCAGTCTGCCAAGAGCCCAGTGCTGGTTGTTGCACGCCCCTCCCTGCTTCTCAGTCATAAACCGATTCCCAGTGGTCAAGCCTCACAGATTCCTGCACAGTCCCTATGAGGCGAGACTGGAGTAGGGGCTCTCAAGAAGCAGCCTATGATGCTGGGGAAGGCGGGTGTCCACCCTGGGCTCTCTTTTCCCACTGGAGCAACTGGAGTCTCAGGGAAGACCTCGTGTGGCTGTAATGCCACTGTGGGGAGTGGTCGGTGGGTAGCCACTCCTCTTACCCTTCTGATGTGGTCTGACTCGGTCTCTGTGCTGCAGGCGGTGCTTCGGCCTCACCCCATGTCCTAGGATTTTCTCAGTGGTGTCTTGTCTATGAATAGTTGTTGGTTGTTCCTGTGAGCAGGAGCAAAGTCAGGAACTAGGTGTGCTGCCATCTTGGTGACGTTCTGGAAGGTTTTGAACATCTAGTGCCGATATGCAGGTGGGGAAGGATTGTGTTAGGAAAACACAACATGCGTCTGAGCAGGAGGAGGACAGTTGAGTCTGATTGCTTCAATCCTTTAACCATTTCTTCATTTATGACACAAATATTGGCCCAGGACCAACTGTGTGCCAGGGCTCGTGTTAACAACAGTGGTGGCATAAGCAAGATAAAGCCCCTGTCCTAGGGAGTTTTATTCCAGTGATAGATATGCACACAGAGTATGATACCCTCTCCAGTCATATTATAAAGTGCTATGAGAAGAGAATATAATTCTGACAGCTGGGTAGGTACGGAGAAACCTCATTCTCATGAATTCATCTAGTCATCGTTTGTGCTATGCAGGGAAATAGCTAGTATTCTTAATTAGGACCCATTCCCAAGTTTTTGGAGCAAGAGGCGGAAAACTAAAGAAATGAAGGTGACACTGTGGATTCAGTCTAATTTTAACATCTTTTGCAAAAGAACTGTAGAGCAGCCCACCCTGTCTCATTTCCTCCAGTTCCACATCTATTTCTGAGCAATGACCTAGACTTCCTATCATTCAAGATGGACCAACTATAGAGGACCCCAAACATCAGCATTTCTAATCTTAAATGTAAGGACCTGCCCCCCACTCCCCCCCCGAGGACATGCCCTGGGTCTGGTGAGAAAGATTCATTCTATGCATTTCCCAGGATGTTGCCTCTGGTGTTTTAAACAGAATTTTTAACGAGCAAAAGTTTTGACGAGTTTGTGTTTTATTAACTAAAATAGCCAATTTAATCAAGTTCTCACCCCCCTCAGTGGTGTGGTGGTTGAGGACTGACGATATGTGAAAACTACATGATAACCTTGGATAAAAGCAGGTCTGGGGAAACAAAGCCATCACTCTGATGGGTCATGTGAGTCAGCCTGAGGGCATCAAGGTGTCAGAGCTTAATACTTTCTCCTCGACCAGTGACACAGACTCAAGACCGGAAACACTGGTACCATTTGCCCAGAGCATGGCATCCAAATATGCCTTTCTTCCCAGAGTGGCTGCCTGAGTTCAGCTCCCTGTTACCATCAATTTTATCGTTGAATAAATCAAATTACAATAAGTGCTGAGACACATAGGTGATGTCTGCCATGGGTGGATAATGGGGGTAGAGGCAGGCAGGTAGGTAGCACCCATGCCAATGTCTCCACCTTGGGAGAAAGTTCAGGTTCGGCAGTCAGACTACCACTTCCTAGTTGTCTGACCATGTGCAATGCACTCAACTTAGCTGTCAACTTCCTCATCTGGCAAGTGAAGAAAAGTATCCATTAAGGATTTCTAAGTGTTGCAAGAGGCAACATGGAGTCTGGCATATAAATGTTCCATCTCTGTGAGCCATTGTTTATCGCACCTCTTGATTGACAGAGAAGCAACGGAGGCCCCGAGAGAGAGCAGGCTTTGTTCAACCACCTCACTTGTTACTGGCCAGATAGGACTGAACTCCTATCTCTTCATTCTCTGAGCAGTCCCATGTCAGGATGGAAAGGGTGGCGAGGACTGTGAGGGCAGGGAGGACTGGAGAAGGCTCAGAAAAGCATTTGAACTTGAACTGGGTTCGCTTCTCCCGGCCCCCTCTTTGAGGGTGGAGCGTAGGAAATCAGGCAGGAAAGGGTGCATCGTGAAGCAGCTGCTCCCTCGCCAGGCCTCTTCGCTTCAGGTGCCACCTGGAGATGACACATCAGCGTGGACCTTGATTGCTCAGGAGCTTCTCACTCAGGCCTTCCTATCCATCTGTCTTCTGTCTGTACACTCGTCTTGTTTTTATCAGGCTACCACTTCTGTCCCAAGTTAGAAGGAGAGCTTGACTGCTCCTTCCATCCCACCTGGTTGCTTTCTTCCAGTCTGTGTGTGCGCGATGGGGTGGCTGGGTTCCCTCATGACTGAGTCCCCTCCTCTGTAATGCATCCTTCTGTCATTGACTGCCCAAATATACTTACTCAGTTACAACATACGAGTCCAACCTGCTTAGTGCACAAATGAGGAAATTGAGGCATAGAGTTCAGGGACTCAGGCAAAGTCATACAGCAAATTGGAGGCAGAACCAGGACTAGACCCAGTGCTCTTTCCATCGCTCTGGTCTGTTGCACAATTGATGACTGCAGCTCTCTTTTCATCTTCTGCAAAGGTGCAACTGTAGAGATACAAAGAGGCCTTTGAGGAATGAAAGGGGTGAGCGCAGCAAATAGATAAAGAAGGAGAGAAATCGTCTTCATAAAGCCTGAAGAATGAATTATTGACTGCCTCAAGTGAGGATAAGTCGACAGTGTTTCTCAACCTTCCTTTCCCGTTACCCTCTGTCATTGTGCACTGGGGACACATAGCCTTGTGTGGCATCATCTCTCCCCGTGAGGCATGGCATCAAGAAGGTCATTTATCCTGCTTCCCCCCAGCACCAGGTGCAGATGGAACACTTACAAGGATTGGAAGGCACGTCGGTAACAGCCTAGCCAGAAAAGGGACAGCGTTGTGTCTTACAGGGCAGGACTTTTAGCTCCGCGTCTCCCCTGCCACCTCTTCCCAGCTGACAAGTCATTTACATGTTTCGAGCTTCCAAGGGCTCCTCATAGGTCAAGCAGGAATACGGGTTCCCAGCCTGCCTGAAGTCAGGGGTAAGCCAGGAACCAGGGAAGTTAGGGGCTAAGCCAGGAACTACGTGTCCCCGGGGAGAGTGGTAGGGACTTGGTGAGCTCCCGGAACCAGAGGCAGTAGAAGAGCAGCAGGATCATGCGTCCTGAAGCCAGAACCTGTGGCTCGACAACCAGCTCTGCACTCCAAGCTGGTGTCCGTGGGCAAGCCACTCAGGCTTTTGTGCCTCAAGTTTCCTCATCTGAAACTAGAGATAACATAGTATTTACCTCAGAGGGTTTTCATGAACCCCGGTTAGGTGAGAATTGTAAAACTAGTTATCCACTACTACCAACCACTCTTATTATCGTTATTTTTCTAATGCTTAAGCACTCTGGGGAATCATTCTTCCACCTATGAGGAAAATCAGAAGGAAATCTGCTTACTCTTCAACGTCTATCTTAAATGCACCTCTTGTGAGGTCTTCCCCCATTACTCTCACCCCTGCAGTGAGAAGCAGAAGTATCCCTCCTCTCGACTTACTCAAAATTTGACTCATACTGCTACTCTAGCATGTTCTGTGTGAAATCATGTCACAGGTGGTTGTCTTTCTGGGTGCTCCTTGAGGGCAGGGCCCAGCCTTTAAATTCTAGTCCTGCCTTCTGTGAGCCAGAGGGAACTTCGTCTGCAGACACTGGAGCCAGACCAACCACGCTGTGCCCCTTCCTGACTTGATGATCCCTGTGTGTATTACTGTCAAAAGTATCATTTTCAAAAAGCAAAAAACATGACCTTTGTACAAATATAGACTGAGCACACATTAGAGATTTATTATCATAGGACAGAAGGAACCAGAAGGATAGTAAAAGCTCAGCCAAAGAAGGATTTGAGGACTGGTATACAGTCACTGAAAAACAAAATAAATACATAGCTAAGTTATATGCAAAGGTAGTTAATACTCTGCAGGGCAATAAAACCATAACGTTGGGGGTTATCTTCTCTACTGGAGAAACATAATTCCTTCTTTACCAGCCAATAGGCATTTGTAATTTATAGAAATTGACATCTAACATGAAAGATTCTGGGCCTAATTAATGATAAGTCAAACAAAGGTACAGTCCGTTTAAGAATCAGAGAAACCTCGGGCAGGTGTTAGACAAGGCTCCAGTATTGAAAGGACATGAGGTCATCCTGTTCCCTCATTTCCAAGTTCTAGGTAATTTTTAGTGATTAACCTTTCCAAGCCTCAACTTCTGTATTTGTAAAATGGGATAACAATGTCTATATCGCAGAGCAAGTTCTGTGATTCAATGAGACAAGGTACATAAGGCACCCATGTCTGCTGTGTGAAGTGTTGGCACAGGGCCAGACATTAAGGTCCAAGCTTTGGGAGGAAAATGGCAATTGAGTGCCTACTGTGTGTCAGACACTATGCTTTATGCTTTATGTATGCTTATATATTCCATTTATCCTCAGAACATGTCTGTCAGGTGGGTAGGATTTAGTTCCAGCTTATAGGCAAGGAAACTGCGATTACCAGGAGGTAAGTGACTTTCCGAAAGATCTCAACTAGGGAGTACTTGTGAGTAGGTCTGGGACTCCAAACCTCTGTCCATAATGTTGCTGCCTCTTTAAGAGAAAAATCAAAAAGAAATATCACAAGCCAAAAATTTTCAACAGCATTTTCATTGAACTCGAATTTGATTTAGAAGCATTTTATTCATTTCCCTGTTATTCATCCAGATTTTGTTCCTTCCTTCCCCCTTCCAGTCTACCCCACCCCTAAGCCAAAAAGCCTTTTTTTTTTTTTTTTTTTTTTTTTTAACCATTCACTCAGCACTTCAAAGCTGGAAGGATGTGCCTCTGAGTGAAACATTGTGCTGGCAAAATGACACTCCATTTTCCAGGAGCCCTAACAAAGCCTTTTGATTTGAATGTCAATGCTGGGAGCATGATGAAATGTAAGATTCACTTTTACATTCCCCAGCTGCAAAATAAGTTGTACAGTTCAATTAGTTTGCCATGTGGCTGAGGATATGGCCCCTAAAAGTTGCTATGGTGACGCTACTGATGAGAATGGTGTTGGTAGGACTGGGGTTGGAGCCCAGTGAATTTCCAAGGACTGAAACTGGAAGGGCTACAAGTTGGGAGGATGACGCAATCCATTTTTCTTTAGAGCCCCTTTGAAATGCTGTGTTTCCACGATTTCTGTGATGCTTGGGCTCTCCATACTGGCACGTGAAAATATGTCTTCCTCTTGGAGAAAGAATTAGCTACAGGCAGGGCTCGCGCTCTTTCTCTCTCTCTCTTTCTCTTTCAAATCATTTGCTGTCCTGTGACATTAATTGGGGTCTGGAAAGAATAATCGAGGAAAGGAAAAATATCAAGGTCTTACAATTAGAATCGCCTTAGGCCCCCATGTTCCCATCCTCTTCTTTTGGGTCCTCTCTTGCTTTCCCCAAAGAAATCTCCTTCAGCCCTTGACTGTGTTCTTTTACCTGGATGGTGTAGTCAGTCATCTTTGCTCAAGGGATCTGGGCAGAGACCTTACTGGAGTCAGGGAGCAGGACATGTGAACCTCTGAAGAAAAAGTGTTTCCCATTTGTTTTCTTCAGAGTAGTTTTCAGAATGTGTGTTATGATTTGTTTTATTGTCTGTTTTCTGTCCCCTTCCCTGAGCTCTTACGTCTGTGGTAGCAGAGGCCATATTTATTAGTTTACTGCTGTACGTGCCACCCCCAGGCTAGGGCTTGGTACTAGGAGGCATTCATTCAATATTTGTTAAGAAAATGGCTGACTGCATCTGAATATGACTGCACCTGACTCCTGCCGAGGGCTTTGTTTTTGCTAGGCACCATTTCCCTCCTTTGTAAAACTGAGGGTGACCAGCCGCCTCTGCCTCTCTCCAGGGTTGTGGTGGGAAAGAGTTAGTAATGGACATGTAGGAGCTTTTTACATGGTAAAAATTCAAAGGTTTCCTAGAACGTAAAGGCCTGTTTGGTTGGGGTGGACGGCACGGTTGGATGCGTGGGCACATAAAGCAATTGCCCAGCCAAGCAAGATCCTCTCTCACAGGAGAACTGAATGAAGGCGTGTACAGCGTGAGGTTTTCCATATCCTCATTAAAATGGCCCCAGGCAGTCAAATGAGCAAGATGTTCCTTTAATGTCTTTTGTCGGAGCATCATAAGGATTCATTAAGATTGGTAGAATGATTTGATAACCTCGGATAATGGGTGTGACGGGAGTGTAAACTTATATTATTAAAACATGGATTGGATTGTTTTCTGGATGACTTCAGCAGGCAATGGGGTGAAGGCAATTTCAGAAGGTGCGTTGAGATGCCTGGTGAAGAATGAATGTTGAATTTGGCTGTTGTTCACTTGCTTCTTTTTGCGGAAGAGTACATGACAGGGCAGGCTGTACAAGGAGATGGGGGGAAACAGTCCTGATAATGAGAAAAACGGGGTTCTGATATGACAATCCACTACATGAGAAACTCTGGGCAGAGTATGGACTTTCCTCAAGTCTCCATTCCCTCCCTGGACAAGAAACACATTTTTGAATCTATTCCACAAACCCAGATTTACACGCCATCAATTAGAATGACATGGGGAAAATGAAGGGGATTCTATGGTCTAATAAGATAGTTAGGCTTTGGGTTTAAAATTAAACAAGTTTGCCTTAGGACCATACATCTGAAATCTTGTAATAACTTCCTGTCAATCTTGGGGGGGAGAAGAGGAGGTGAAAGGCAGATGGGTTGTATTTCTTTATTTTACTATAGATTTTTTTCCTCATTAACATCTTGACAAGTAGTCTTTTTTGATGACTTTGGGAAATACTGGACCCCAAAATGGTGTTTTGGGTGACTCTCCCTCTGCAAGACTCATTCAGGGCAACCTCCCAAGACTCCACTATAATTTCAATGAGACATTTTTACACGTATTAGATCAAATATTCAAAACAAATAAACAAGCCAAGAAACAGGCAACTCCAGCCTGCACAGCTAGAATTCTGCCCTTTTGACATCTTCTGAATGTCTCAAAGGCGCTTAAAATCAGCCTGGCCAGAGCCAAGCCAGACCCCTCCTTTTACTGCATCACACCACTCCCAGACCACTCCCCGGTTCACTCTCCCGGTGAGTGACACTATCACGGCCATCTGTGACAGCTTTTCCTTGTCCCCATCTTCCAGTGCTCACTGTTAGTCCCATTTTCCTCCTCTATACCTCTCCAAAACCAATCAGTTGTCTCCATCTCATACAAGATAAGTGCTGGTCGGTAGGTCTGGTTTGTATGATATAGCACATATGTGAGCGCCTTTAATCCTGGGGGGTGGGTGTTTATCCTGAATGAATAGGTAAGGGTATTGAAACACAGGGAGTGTCATGCAGGGTCTCAGCTCCCACTCTCCACCCAAGAACGCAGGACACGGTAAGGCCAAAAAGGAACACCCACGGAGCCATAGATAGGGGAGTCAAACCAATATATTCTTGCTGGAGGCTGGGCTGGAGACACAGGAAGCAGGATCTACATAATCTGCCTAACAGCAGTCCGCGCTTGCCAGCCACCACCTTCTTGCTAGCCCCCATTCCTTCTGCTAGCGTAGCCACAGCCGTTATATTAGTGGCCAATGGCCTACGGGTTACAGCTGATGGCCAACTAGCCACAGCTGCTGGCATCTGATCACAGTTGATGGCCATTTAAATACCCGAGCCAGCACCTTTCTATTGTGAGGCCGAGAGCCTGGAAACTGTTTTTGGGGGCTTTGTCCCCACAGGGAGCTTAGGAAACGTGCCAAGAGTCACACAGCCAGCCCAGGATAGTTAAGCTGTGAGACAGACCCAGCTCTAAAGCACGCTTCTGAGTACATCGTTGCAGGGTCCCTGAGAGCAACTCAGGTCCAAGTTTCCCCATTGTTCAAATGTGATTTTTAAAAAAATCCTGCCTTGCCTACATTATAGTATCGATATAAGTGTAAAATTCCAGAGAGAGATGGATAGCACTTTAGAAATGTAGAAATTGCTCCACAAATGCAGGCTGTTATAACTCTACTAGGCTGCGGAATTCAAGCAGGCTGGGAGAGAGCATCTCAATTGGAATCATCTGTGATAACAGCTTTGGACAATCTTTGGAAAGAAGGTACTGTCTGAAAGCTCTGTCCATCTTCTCGAAAAAGAACTCTTACAAAATTCATGAAAGACAGGCAACATTAAGCCATTTGAACTGTAATTCTGATTTCTCAGATGGATTGATCCAGAGCCCAAGCCTGATTTTAGAGCATAAAGTTGTTAAATAGCATCCAGTGCATCTCCCTCATGTTTCAGAAGTAGAAACAGAGGCTGATAGCAACCCTAGTCAAGGTCAAAACCATGACAAGTCAAAATTCGATTTTTGTTCCCTCCAGCTCTTGACCTAAGCTGGGTTTCAGAGGTTTTTCTCCCTGCTGTATGATCTCTAAATTCCTAAAGCTGACATGCAAGTTCTCCTTTGACAGGTAAGAGGCCACTGGCAGCCTGAGAGTATGAATACTGCCTATGACATTTGTCTTGGGGACATGGGAAGCTCCACATGAGGTTGGCAGACACAGCCATGCTTGGTGCACATTGTTTGGGGAAGACATTTGATGTATGCTCCTGTGGGCCTGTGAGCCTGGTGGCTGGGATATAAGGCGAGATCTCAGTGTGAAAAGGAAATACCACGAGCCAGAGCCTTTACTAACATCATCTGCTCCACATCAGGGATGGCCCCTCCATTCCCAAATGCTCAGGCCAAAACCATCCTTCCAGGTGTGGACCAGATAGTGTCTGAAGGTTCTAATTTGCTTCTCCCATATCTATTAGGTTGGTGCAAAAGTGATTGCGGTTTGTGCAATTTTTCTTTAACCTTTTAAACTGCAATTACTTTTGCACCAACCTAATGCAATTTTGTCTTCTTAACTTATATATGCAATACAGCCCTCCATGTCAGATAAGCAATATGTACATTTTTGGAATACTCTCTTCACAGCTCACCTTTCCTTCAATGTGCCAATGTCCAGGTTTTCTCTGTGCCTCTTAGCAAGAGAGGGAGGTGCACAACTAAAATGCCAAAAGGGCCAGACAGTACCATAGATACTCTAAGCAGGCTGTCTTTGAGAGTGTTGGGGGAGGCGGGGACAGCCATGACACAGTCCTAGCTATCACTGCTGTGTGGTACCGAGGACCTCCAGCATTGTCAGATGATTCAATTTAAAACTAGCCCCAAATTTAAATTTTGGGGGTAAAAACACTTTAAGACGTTGGCAATGAATTCTAAATTTCTAGAAATGTTGCATAGGCCGAGTAAGATGCTTGAAAGCCAGACGCAGTCCATAGGTTGAGAACCTCTGGTTGATTCACAGATATACATAAACGAGGGTCCCCTTGGTGCATTGCTCAATGATTGCCTGGTTTTCCCCAACTCCATGTTGTTCCTGGTGATCTTTTCCTGTCAGCTGCGATAGATCGTGTCATAAATTGTAATGGTTGTATCGTATTCGCCAACATGAATGTATTAGAGTTCACCTTCTATCGTTCTATTGATGGGCATATAGGTGTTGATAACTTTTTCTATATCATAGGGGTTTCAACAAATCTCTTATGCTTGAAGTAGGCATGTGGGAGGACTCTTTAGAATGCTCACTGATTACTTTTTATCCTGACGCTCGCCATCTTGCCTCATTTCCCTCAATGCATGTAGAGCTCAGGAACCACATCTTCATCTTCTGTGAACTCCCTTCAGTATTTAACCAAGTCTACAACCCTTGAAAGAATGACTAAATTAATGAGCTGAGAAAGAAAGTCATGAACATAAAACTCACCAAACCTGACGTTTACCTCTGATTTTTTGGGGTCGGTTTTAGGCAAGTTACTTTCCTTGTCCAAACCTCTATCTCTCCATCTGCCAAGTGGGCCTCATTCATTTATTCAACAAATTTCAAATGTGTATATAGTGGACACTGTGTTAAGTATGAGAGGTATAGCAGACACGAAACTTATCTTCTATGGGTAGGCTCTGAGTTCCCTTTGAGCTCGAACTTTCTTTGATACAGTGATATCCTGCCATGCTCTCAACCCCAAGCCCTAAGCAGATTTGAAAATGGAAATAGTATCACACTCTTTCAGGAGCAAGTGCTAAGAGTCCTCCACTGAACATATATATATATAAATTGGGATTATCAAATGCTACATATTGACAGTTGCTAACGGCAAAATATTCATAAGCAGGTTTTACTGTCGAAACATGTTATGCTTTGGATAATTTCCTCTGTCCTATGAATACTCATTATGGACACTTTTCAAAGAGCTTCTACCATTGCAGGTGATGGTAATTGGAAGGCATCTTCCCCCTGCCCCCTTTTATTTTCTCCCCTGTCAGCTGGGGAAGGTAGGGTGTCCCAGCTTTGCTAAACCTTTTTCGTGGAGGTCAGAAAGAAGTAAAAATAGGAAATGTAAAAACAAGTAGGACTTCATACAATGGGGAATAAGGCAATAAACTCATTAACTATCAAGGAAGGGCACAGAGGAGTCACCATCCTGTTGCAGAAATAAAATTACATTGAAAAGGCACGCAAGACAGTATGGTGGTTTAAATTCCTGGCTTTCGAACCAACTGTCCTATTTTCTTTGTCTATAAAATGGTGATAATGTCACTTAACACACTGGACTATTTAAATCAACAAAACAAATGTATTATTATTATTATAGGAGACGCAAATGATCTATTTTCTAGTTTTATTTGTAACATGGACTAGGTTTATGACCTTGGGAAAGACTTTTTTGCCCCCCTTTTGGGGCTTCTGTTGTACCATCTCTAAAAAGGAGAACAAACCTGTCATAGCTACTCCAAGAGCTATATAGTGAGACTCCAAGGAAGTAGTAAATGACAATGAAAATATTTGTTGACCTCAAATATAAGTTGGCAATTAACCCAATGATTCAGGTTATACATTAAAGACAGTTATGAATTTGAATATTTTTTCAACATTTGAGGTGGATTTGTTATCTCACAATTTTATCAGGGAACAGTAAGAAGCAGGACTCATGACAACTAAATTATATTTATATTCTGGTCCATTCGTTCAAATATTTGAGCATCTCTTAGGTACCATTTATGTGCTAGGAAATTCAATGGTGAGTAAAAGGGAATAAGACTTTGCTCTCATGGAGCTTATTGTCTAACAGAGGTCACAGCTATTGATTAAATTATCACAAGTAATAATTAGGAACTGAAATAAGGGCTATTGCAAAAGAAAAAGAAGACATAGAAGAGACAGAAGGGAGACATAATTTTCTTTTTTCTTTTTTTTAAATTAAATTTATTGGGGTGACAATTGTTAGTAAATTTACATAGATTTCAGGTGTACAATTCTGTATTACATCGTCTATAAATCCCATTGTGTGATCACCACCCAGAGTCAGTTCTCCTTCCATCACCATATATTTGATCCCTTTTACCCTCATCACCCACCCCCCACCCCCTTACCCTCTGGTAACCACTAAATTATTGGGGAGACATAATTTTCATCGAGAGTTCTGTGTAGAGGGCTGCAGTGTTAAAATAGGATAAAGATTGCGTGTATGTGGTTGTCAACCCCTTACACATACAACTACTAACTCCCCCGATCATGAATTTATTATTTAAGTAATTTCCATTTCCAAGGTGATACATGGAAAAGAGCTCTAATTTTGCATTTAGATATTATTCATTAAACTCTTAATATGTGCCAAGAAATATTCTAAGTACTTTCAAGTATTAATATTTACTTCTTAAAAAATGTCCTATCTCTTAAATGTTTGTTTCTCAGACAAGGAAATAGAGGTGTAGGAGTCACACGTTCAAGTCATAATTCACCTCTTAGAGACAGTAAAACCTTGAGCCATGAATGACTCAGAGTCTCATTTCTCTGTATGATGAAGGCAAGAGTCCCAACTAGCATTTAGGGTTGGCACAAAGATCTCATAGAATAACAAATGTCCTTCTGTATGCTGAAAAAAATTACCATGTACACATACAGGGTTATTATGTGGGGTATACAGGGCATAGTCTCACAGGTTCACATTGGATGCGGCCAAAACCCTGCCCATCAGTATAACTCCATTAATATTTGCAGCCAAGTGTCCTTTGCTCACACCTGTAGTTTGCCAAGGTCCTTTTCCTTTTTTTCTCTATTCCTATATATTTGGTATTCCTGGGTCGTCTTCATACTTTTTTCTGTCACTTTTGGAACTACACTGGTCATTGGAGAAGGCACTAAGCATTGTTGATTTTGTATGTGGAGGGAACTTTTGAAGGGGGGCTGTCTTATGTTACTTAGTACATTGGATGATTCAATTCCTTCTAAAATACTGCGTGTACTGTATTACTTTGCCCCATATGACAGGATGGGGCAAAAAATCAAGGTAATGAGCATCCAAGAGTGCTGACTCTGTGGACAAACCCTGGTCTAGAGGCTAAGGAAATAGTAGTCCCTTGCCTGAAGAGCTGATGACAGCAGCACTAAATCCATACCTCCTTAGAAATGGAGCAGAATCAAAATTCATAACATCGCTGGTAATATAATTCGTGCCATTCATAACATCGCTGGTAATATAATTCGTGCCATCACCAGTGCGTTTTCTGATACTCTTCTCTACCACAACACAAAGTTGTTCAACTCTGACATCCCCAAATTATCCTGGCGTTAGTTACAGGCTCCCAATTGCAAATTTGCTAAGAGAGAAAAACCAAGGTGGCTTTTCCCAGGTCACACAGCTCGTCACAGGGGCTCTCCTAGCAGATCACAGGATAATGTCCCTGTCCTAATCCCTGGAACCTGAGACTGCATGACCTTAGATGGAAAAAGGGGCTTTGCAGATGTGATTACGTTAAGGCCCTTGAGATGAAGAAATGATCCGGGCTTGTTGAAGTGGGCCCAATGTGACCATAAGGGTCCTTTTAAGAGGGAGAAAGGCGGGTCAGAGTGACAGAAGGAGATGTGACAAATCAGCAGAGTTTGGAGTGGTGCAGCCTTCCCCTAGTAGCCGGAAAAAGAAAGGGACAGATTCTCCCCAACAGTCTCCGGAGGAATGTACCTTTGCCAACACCTTGACGTTAGCCTTGTAAGGCCCCTTGTAGTCTTCTGACCTTCAGAACTGGAACATAAGAAATTTGTGTCCTTGTTTTAAGCCACAATATGTGTAGTGATTCGTTGCAGCAGCAATAGAAAATTAATGCAGGTAGTCTGCATTTACATAGTCTCAATCTGAGAGAACAGGCAAGTGAGTTCAGTGGAAGCAAAGCCATCGTTCAGAGAAGTAGAAAAGCTTGGTTTAACTTGAAAGGTATTTACGGACCACAGTGCTGCCATCCCTAGGTACTTAGGATCCAACGAGATATCTGTAGGCCTCGTGTGCCTGCATCTCTGCCAACGTATGCACAACACGCGTGCTCTGATGTGCCAATCAGCTATTCTGCTGGCATCTTAACTGATGAAATCAGCAGGCTTCCCCCTATACATGCATGGCAGTATTTTATAAACACTAGATTTCTCATCAAGACTTTCTCTTGGATTTCCAATAGTTCCAACTGCCTGCGTAGGCAGGAATCTGACTAAATCAAAATCAGGGAGATGATTGGGATCGTCTTTAATCTCCTTCATTCTTCCCCTTGAAGCTTTAAGGTTTATATTTACACAAAGCATTTTTATTCTTACAACAGTTTTGAACACCACAGATGCCCGTGGTAAAACATGAACCACTTTTATGCTCCCTGACCTAGTCCTTTTCTCATATATGCCATCTCTTTCTTTTTGGTTCATATCCTACTAATTATTTTTGAAACTTTTGGGTACATATAGATCTTCTTGATATAACTGACTACATCCTACCCATGAAATGGATATGCCCTGATTTAATTAGTTTCCTATTCATGTACCTGCAAGTCGCTTCTGATTTATGATGGTACGTAATCTGCATTGTAACCTTATAAACATATCTGCGCACTACAGAAGTGCATCAACAGAACAGAGCGACAAGTGGGATTGTTCCATCAAATGGTTGCACATTTTAGATGACAGAATTTGCCAAAATGCTCTCTAAAAAAGTTTTCCAGATTTACATTCCCATTAATAGTATATCAAAGCACCTTTTCTCGATACTCTGAAGTTTATACCCTGGGTATGAATCATCTTTTTAATATTTGCCAACCTGATATGTGAAAATGCATTCTGGCTGTTGCTTCTCTCTGCATCTCCCGGGTTATTAACGAACTTAGCATCTCTATATACATTCATTGGTCATTTATTGTTTTTCTCCTGTGTGACTGGGATCCGTTTTCAGTGGATTCAACAATGAAAATACAGTGACAGAGAGTTGCCAGCCAGTGTCTGAGCTGCAAATCAAGGCCCAGCAGCTCAAGGCTCAGACTCCAACACCTTCCGGTGGTATTTATACTGCAGCCAAGAGCAGCATGCCTACCTGGGAAAATGCTGTGTGTATTTCAAACCTGCCAGGGAGAGGAAGAATGGCAATTCCATTAGCACTCATTTTTCTACCACTCTATCACTTATAACCTTTGGCATATGCTTTCTCATTCCCCAGTGTGTTTCCTCCTTTCTACAATGAAAAGCCTGGGGAAGGTGACAGATCTTATCTTTTTTGCTCTCATTTTTATTTTTTTAAAATTCTAAAAACATTGATCAAATCAGCACCAATCTTCTCTAAGAACCAGCCTTTAGCAAAGTGGTCGCATCAGCCCAGGTGGGCTTCCATAGGTCGCTGACAAAGACTTCGACAGAGTGTCAACTAGTATCTAAGCAGAGCAGCTCCGTAGATAGAGAGAAGATGGACCACGTGAGTCACCGAACAGGGCAAGGCGTAGAGTAACATGGAATGAGGCTGGAGGGGAAAGGGAGGATCCGCCGTGGAGGCCTTTTGGACCATGTTACAGATTTTGTTTTATTTTCAGAAAGCAAAGGAGAGCTGCTGGGTAGGGCGGGGGAGAGCTTTGAATATGGGAGATGATCCTATCTAATTCGCCTTATAAAAATATCACTCTGGCTTCAGCCCTGAGAACACATTGGTGGATGACCCAAGAGGATACAGTGAGACCAGTGAGGAAGGTCTTGTTGCCAAACAGACATGAGTGGGTGGTTGTACGGACCAGCGAGGTAGTGTTGATAGAGAGAAGTAGAAAGAGATAGTTGCCCTTAGTGGGTTTATTAAACTGACTGAAAAGCAGACACATGAGAAGCGAGCACATACTGCCTGGCACTCTGAAGCAATCGTCTGATGACTCTCCTTTTTTTCTCAACTCTAATTACCCTTAGGGCCAGGAGTACTATATTTCTAGCAACTGGCCCAGACTGAGTCCACAACAAATATCTATTCAGTAAGGGAATGGTATGTATGGCTAACACAAGCATTCAGAACAGCAAGATATCACCCTCTTGCTGAAGTTTCATGGGAGGGAGGAGTCTGATGCTGGTCTTCAAGGGGCAGTAAGAGCTCTGTCATCGTCTCGCCTAATCCAGCCCTGAACGGCATTCATTGTATATTGTCACAATCTGAGGCTCAGTGAACAACTTCCCCCAAGTGATTTATGGAAGAATTGGTTGAGCGAGAGTTGGAACCCCCATCAGTGGGCCTATGATGACTTCTTCCCCTTGACATATTTTTGGACTCACACAATAGAATATAGGACATGGGGGGATTAGTCTACCCAGTGGAAATGATTTTCAAACGATCTCTGGAGAGAGAACAAGCTCCAGAGGAAGAAGACTTTGACTCTTTGGTTTCTCTTTCGGTTCATTTTCAGGTTTCTGGTGTTTAATTACCACTTATTAAACAGTTACTGGATGCCCCTCAGATGAATGTCCTTTTGCATATATCTCATTTAACCACCACGACCAATTGGATAGCGGATATCCGCATTTTAATTTAGCAAACTGAGACTCAGAAAGGCTAAGTGACATTCAGAATTGAGTAAGGCGTATGTGGCAGAGTCATTATTTGAGTCCAGGTCTAGCTGCGTAGCCCCAGATGACTACATGATCTGACTTAAAGATCAATGTCAACGGAATCTAGGAAGGGGGAGTATGACCCCTTGACTGGAGGTAGGTTCAGTATCTCTTGTCTGTATCTATAATGTGGTTGGCTCTTTTCGTTTTTTATATGAGCATGGTGTGACATACATATCCTCCACTCAACTGCAAGAGCTCCCCAAATGGTTCCTTATCTGATGACGTTTACTATCAAAAGCCAGCATAGCATGAGAGTATAACAGGGATCGAACACTCATTTTTCTATGCCTAGGTCTGTGACCTCCTTAGGCAAGTTATTGCATGTTTTTGTGCTTGCGTTTCAGCATTTGCAAAATGAATATTACAACCAAACATCCCTCCTAAAGTTGTTGTGAAGCATTAAGCACCTGGCACAGGGCAGTTTCATTACCTCTCCAGGTTGCCCCAGTGGCCTTTATTCAGTCCTTGTTCAAGGATATTGATGACAGTCCACTATATGTCAAACACTGTGCTAGTTTCTAAGAATAAAAGTGTTCTGGTTATCTAGTACTGCATAACAAATTAGCCCTAGGCTTGATGGCTTCAATGGCAACATTTTATTATATCTCATGATTTTGGGGGTCAGGAATTTTGGCAGAGCTTACCTGGGCAATTCTTTTGGTATTTAGTTGGTTGCTGGTTATTCTGGAGGGTTATTCAAGATGGTTTCACGCATGTGCTTGGTTGGGTCAGCTGGAAGGCTGTGCTTGATTAGGCTCCTCTCTCCCTCTCTCTCTCCTTTCCTCCCTCCCTACCCTGGAGTCCAGGGCCTCCCACATGGTCTCTCTAATAAGAGATTACAAGGCTGATAGGTAGTGGAGCCAGGAATTAAACTTGAGTTGGGTGAATCCAGAAACAACCAACCTATATCTGCAACTTAGCACACTCTTTCAGATTAAGTCTGGCACTATTTTCTGGGTTTGCATACAACCCCCTCCCCCTGCCCCCAGCCACCCCGAGTCTTCACCAGGGGAGTATATCATGGGGGTGAGGAAGCCTGAGTTCCGGACCTACCTCAATTGCTTCCAGCCACGTGATCCTTGGTGAACCACTTCTCTTCTCAGGCCACCTTATCTCCATCTATAAAATAAAGGCACCTTCTTTCCTTGCCCATTTCTCTGGTTCACTTGGAAAACTATATTTGTAGCAAAGGTATCACGGGAGTAAGGGCACCCTCTTTTTGTTCTTGACTCGTCTCACTTGCTCTGCACATTGAACAAATGTTTCTTCATTTCTGTAACGCAGATTTCATGCAATAGTCTTTACAGGTTCTTGCAACTCAGATTTCAAGGAGGATATCGACAAAAACACCATGAACAAAGTCTGTTAAGCTGAAAGAGTGTATTGCCATGATTGAGGTTACGTGGGATGGAATGTGTTGAATGTGTCTTTGAGAAAGACCTATTTCCCTTGGGATGAGCATCCTGGAATGCCATAGTTAGGGACAGCACCTGTAGGCTTACATCAGAACAAAACCAATGCCCAAACCAATGGGAGGATACTAATGACCTTAGCTTGGTACCATGGAATGAGCAGCCAACCCTCTATCCACTGAGCATTTCCATATACCACTCGACATCACAAATAGTAAGTTTTTAAAATCATTGGCTAAACCATTTGAGTAACATGTGTTTAAAATTAAACAGAATAGTCTAAGCCGTAAGACTAGATAGTGAATGATGAAATACATTTGAATCACTTATAAAGGAGGGACTTTTTTGTTTACGCACATTAGTATCCCAAATACCTAGAACAGGGCCTACTAGCACCTAGTAAGCACTCAGGCATTGTCACCAAATAAAATGAATGATTAATGTTTAATGGAAACATAATTGAGTCCAACCCATTATCCATGTAATGAGACTCTTTAAACTGGTGCTTATGTAGCAGCAAATGTCATTTACAAAAAGCCCACTTCAAACTATTTTATCTGCTTAGTTGGTTATACTAATTGATTCTTAATTGAAGGAGATAGAATATAAGAAAGAATTTGTACTGTAGGCAGGCCGAGGCCAGGAGCCAAGAAGGCTTTGTCGCCCATGAGAGGTGGGCCACAGCAATGCTGTGCAATGCCCAGTGAACTTCACCTTCTGAGTCCTCAGTTGCTACCTCTGTAGAATTAGAAAAAAAGTTTAAAGTTCGCTGCTGCTCTAAAAGCCTATGATCTTTAAAAACCAAATCTTGTTTTGCCTACATGCAATGTGATATGACACAGATTACATGAGATGCATTCTCCTCAAGATAAAATCTCGTACAATAACAATGAAAAAAGGATTAGCCTGGGGTTATTAAGCTCAAGTTTTAGTTTGGTTCTTTCATTTGCAAGTCACCTTACCTCTCTGGGCTTTATTATTCTCATTTGTTCAATCACCTACATGAAAGGTTTGGGGGGATAGAAAATTAAATAATAGAAGTACCAATGTCTTCTACATGAAACAGATTCCTGCCTGTCTCTGTATGGTCCTGTGGGATAATTTTGCTGAGTCTTCTAAGATTTCTGATGAAGAAACTAAAACCTAGAGAAGGAAATTGATGTATCCAATGTTAAACAGCAAGTTCACAAAGACATGGGCAGATATCTTAGCTTTCTATTCATTCGGTATATTTGTTCATTGAGCATCTTAATAACAGTTCACATTTGAGGACTTCGGCAATATACTCGGAACTTTATATAAATGAACGTGTAATTTTCAACATAACCCAATGAGGTAGATCCTATTATTGTTCTTGTTTCACAGATGAGGAAACAGAGTTGGAGAGGCTAAGTATTAGGTTGGTGCAAAAGTAATTGTGGTTTCAAAGGTTAAAAATAATTGCAAAAACCACAATTACGTTTGCACCAAAATTGACACAGCTATAGAGGAAACACTGATGGTTGCTAGTTGGGAGGGGGATTGGGAATGAGGGAGAAATTGAGGGGATTAGAAAGCACAAATTGGTAGTCACAATGTTGCCACAGGATATGAAAGACAGTTTGGGGAATACAATCAATAATGTCAAGATTTTGTAGGGTGTCAGATGGGCACTTGTCTCATTAGGGAGCCCACTTCCTGGACAGTGTAGATGCCTGACCTGTACACCTGTACACCTGAGGCTGAAGTTGGATAAAATGGAATAACTATAACATTTGTATAGTCATGGGATATGGAGTACAGTATAGGAATAGAGTTTACGGAATTGTAACAGCTACATACGATGTCAGAGGGGCAATAGTTTGGGAGCAGGGTTATCACTTTGTGAGGGGTGTAAATGTCTATTACATTGTTTTGTATACCTGAAACTAAACAAAACAAAACAAAATGAAAACTAAGGACCATAAAGGCTTATAATTTATTGAATAAATAATTCATGAGATCATACTGATATCAAATAGATAATAAACCAAAAAATGAATTCATTAATAAAAATTTTTACATAGCTAATTAGTGGTAGAGCCAGGAATTAGACACAGAGGGTTTACTGTCTTAACCACTAACCTATACTGATCTCTACCATCAGGCTAGGTGGTAGAAATGCATATTCAAATATAATTTGGCACATTCCACAAACTGTTAGGTCAGCCTCAGTTATAATACAACGAAAGGATTGCTATGATGAAGGAAGTCAAAGGTTGTATGGAATTATAGGGCAGAACCCAGGGGAAGAGACTGAAAGCCTGTCACACAGCCTTCCAAGAAGTTCCATCTCGGTGATGGGGGTAGGAATGGGAATGAGACAAAAGGATGTTCCCGGCAGAAGGAACAGCATGTGTGAAGACCTGGGGCAGAGACAGAACATGGCTTCATTGAGGAACTGTAAGAAGTCTGACCAGCATGAGGAGAAATGAGAGGCTGGAGAATAGCAGTGGCTGTAAGGAGAATTGTGAGCTCTGGTTCAGAGTTTACATACCATGTTTCCCCGAAAATAAGACCTAGGCAGACCATCAGCTCTAATGAGTCTTTTGGAGCCCAAAGTAATATAAGACCTGGTCTTATTTAAATATAACATAAGAACGGGTCTTATGTAATATAAGACTGGGTCTTAAATTAATTTTGGCTCCAAAAGATGCATTAGAGCTGATGGTCTGGCTAGGTCTTGTTTTCAGGGAAACATGGTATCATCCTCAGGGCAGTAAGGAGGTATGGGAGGATTTTAGATATGGCAGTGACACACTGTGACTCATCGCTGTGATTACAATGAAGAGAATGGAAGGGAGGCATGCGAGACCGGAGGCCAGGAGAGGGGTGAAGGAGTGTCACAGTAATGGTGTGCCCCTTTTCAAATTCCCTAGACAAAAAAGGGACTGAAAACACAAGTACTGGGCATGACCTTATTATTTCCTAACTCTGCCTGACAAATCAGTTGCTCTGGCCCCGTGAGGGCCCCAGTGATGATAAATCCACACCCAAATAGTTGTTACCAGTGTTTTTTGAGACAGAACTAGAGCGTCATAATTTCCTCTTGCTCCCTATCTGCCCACAGATGTAAGAGCTGCCCAAGCCTACACAATGATGTGTTGTGAATCCATTGACATGCTGGTGGTGTCTTTACCCCAGACCATGTCCCCTGTATCATAGACAAAAGGAAAACGTGCAGTGAGTCACTTTGAAAGCTGACAGATAGAGGACCAGCGCCTTTTGGAGGCATTTAAACTTATTTCGCAGTTAATACAGCATCTGGGGCACATTTTCCTACTTTTATGCCAATTTTTATGTGTTTCTGCCACACAGTCGGAAGCCAGGATCATAAAAAATAAGGAAAACGGTACAAAAAATAAAAGTAAATAAGCACATTCTGCTTTAACACTCCCAGGAGCACTGAGTCTGGAGAGTTTATGAGTTAGGAAAGAAAAAAACCCAAAACAAAACAAAAATCTATACCGATGTATGTAAAGGAAAGGAAATACTATCCCTCAGTATTAGAGTACATCAAGCAAAGATGGAGAGGCAGCTCTGAGAAGAGGGTAGGCAGAGCAAGGTTCAGTCCAGAATTTGTCATCAATTGTCCAGTGTCTTGGAATCGATCAGACCTTTTCTCTGGGTCTGCTTCTCACTTGTAAAATGGAAAGCTTGTACTATATGGTCTCCAAGAGGCTCGAGTTCTACAATTATGCTTATCATCCTTCATGCTGTACTCGGCAAGAGAATCAGGCAGATCTATAAAACCAAATTTCTGATCTCAGTAAGTTATATTGTGAAAACAAGACTAATCTTACCTCCTTTGGAGCAGGAATTTTTCTAACTACATTGCTATGAAACAGATCAATGCTTTTCTTAAAAGCTGAATAATGTGGTTTTACTTTTAATTTGTCAAAAGTACGTTAATAGATAGCATTTTCAGTGTCGAGGACTCTTAGGATAGATCATTTCTATATCTCTGTTTGTAATATATGAACTAATTAAAAATGTTATTTGATTTACCAGAAAGGGGTACATGGCTATTTTGATTTAACATAACATATTTAATGGCTTTCCATAAATAGCTTAGACTTTAAAGTAGGCAACAGCTCAGGGGTTAAACCATACATTTCTGTGTTATGCTTGAATTTGGGTGCAGGCTCTAACATTCGAGCTGTAAGGCCTTCAGAAAAGTTATTTCAGAGCCCATTTCCTCAACTACAAGACGGGAGCTATAATAGTACCTACCTCACGTAGTTATCGTGGGGATTAAATCAAGGAAGGATAAAGCATTTCGCATGGGGTTTGGTTAAAAGAAGTGCTATGGAAGTAGTAGGTAGTGGGGATGCCTAGCATGAAAAAATAATGAGTTTGAACCGGGCCCTGAAGGAGGAGAATTTAAACAACTTAAAATCCGGAAACAAAAAATTCCATTTGGCAATTATGGCACCTTGCGAAAACAGCCCCAATTCTCCATCACTTCTTATATTCATACTCTTTGTTCTATGATTTTATAGCTCCTCCCAGGAAGAGATGGAGTCTGAGTCCCACCCCTTGAGTCTATAGCTTTCTTCATGATTTGCTTTAGCAAGACTATGTGCAGAAACAATGGTGTGCCTGTTTCACGGCTGGGCCTCATACAGTTTTGATCATTGCCTTGGAACTCTGCCTCTAAAAGTAGAACGAGTTCAGGCTGGCCAGCTGCAGGACAGGGGTAATGTGCTGAGTCAGCCAAGTTGTCTATTCTGAGGTCCCCGACTTCTGAGAGACCTACCAGAAGCCGCTAACTGGTTTCAGTTGACCGCAGATGCATAAATGAGTCCTGCCAGCCCATCTCAGGTCAGCAGAAACACTCAGGAAACCCGTAGACTTCTGAGCGATAAAAAAATGATTGTTGTTTTGAGCCACTAGGTACTAGGTTAATTTGTTACACAGAAATAGGTAACAGATTCTGTGTTAATAGTGGTGGTAATAGAGAAAAAGGAATGGAAAACATGGTTTCAGCCATAGGAGAAGAGTAAGCTGAATTAAATGGATGTCACACATCTCTGAGCTGGAGAATATTAGGTTTTGTGGCAGAAATAAAGATAAGTTATGGAGTATATTAAAGTGCACACAAAAATAAATAAAAAGCCATTTATTGTAATTTGTATGAAAGCAAAAAAATATTCTGAGTGAAAATCATGAATTAGAGTATAAGGACAAGGACATATAATGTTTATAATAAGTGACATTAAAGATTAATACCCATAGTATATAGAGCTTTAAGATATCTATCAAGAAAAATGAAAGCCCCTGGAAACCACTAGAAAATAATTTCCCTTATCTTAGAGCTATTGTTCACACTGTGCTCAGTCTTCTCTTTCTATCTTGCTACTTTTTATTCTTATTTTTAATCTCGGTCTCTTCCTCAGAAATGTCTTCCCTGAACATGCAGATTACAATAGGTTCTTCTGATATATGCTGTCTAAGCAACCCGCTCTTCCAATTTCACTCATCATCATTTGCTTAATGTCTGTTATTTCCACTAGATTGTAAATTACATAAGGCATGAATTGAAACTGTCTTGTTCACCTGGCATCTGGCAAAATACATGACATGGATAGACATTCAATAACTATTTGAAAATAAATGAGCCCTTGAGTGATGGTCATGACAAAAATTTCTTACCCCAAACCAAATAAAATAAAACAGAAGCACGATTACCAAAACCAATATCCGTGAATAAAAAGTCCAGTACAGCCACACATTTAATGAAGAAATGCAAATGAAGACAAGATATTTCATGTGACTCAAAAATAAAGGCCCCGAAATAAATGAATAAGGCTCCACACTAGAGAGGCCGTGATATGCATGTAGCACTAACCTAATTATCAATTGATGCAGTTGTTACAGGAAGTAATTTAACAAAGTATTAACTCAAATATTCACATCCTTTACCTCAACAATGGAACTTCTAGAGAAAAATAAATAAAATATAGCTCAACTTTTATGTCTGAGGATGGCTATGGCTCCTAATTTGAATAGAAACCACATGTATGCTCAGAAATATTGTATTGAGTGGCAGTATAGTTTAGAAGTTAGGGATGTGGGTTCTGAAATAAAAGAGAGAAGTTCTAATCTTGGCTCTATCACTTATCAGCCTGAGGGTCAGAGCCTCGTAATTGAACCTCTCCATCTTCATGGCTCCATCTGTAATGGTGACGCTGCCTTCATCAATCAATAAATCTCTGGGTGTTAGGAATCAGCCATTTATCTTATTTTCAACGTATACACTCATTACTCTTTGAGGAAGCAGTGGTTTGCATTATTTTAAATTCTCAATTTGCTTTTCTTTCTTCTTTATGGCCCTAAGCTTTAATGTGTTTAAGTATAGCTTAGAACTCCCAGAGGCAACGGTGACTGTGGAGTAAGAAGAGTCTACTGAATCTCCACCCCTCCCCTCCATTTTCTTGAGCTACTTTTGTTCTCACAAATGAGTTTACACTTGAACATAAAATACCCCTTCCTGCAAAAAAGAAAAAAGAAAAACAAAAACAAGCTAATGGCTGGCACTATATAACTAATAGGTTTACTGCTTTGTGTGACATTGATGTTCTTGGTAAGAGACAAGACTAAGCCACTAAAAAGAGATACCCCCCTCCCCCAAAATGAGATGTTTTGAGATATTAGGGTCATAAAACTAACATAGTATATCTCCATATTTAAAAGATGTTTCTGGAGCCCAATTTTATGTAGAAATGAACTTGGGGTTAGAAATTAAGATATCTAGCTATCACTGTTTCCAGATTTTTGTGACACAGTGTATTTTATTCAAGAGCAGACTGTAGGAAGTTTTATGTAATTCATGGTCAATAGTACTAAATGGTTTAATTTGGGGGACTTTTAGAAAATAATTTGCTTTTTATTTATCAGAGAGTTTACACTCTATTAATCCAGTGTTTTGTAAGGATAAATATTAAATACTATTGTATACCAATTGAGAAATAACTGTTTTAGTTCATCTTTTTAAACTAAACTTTTGTCTTGGAATAATTTTCAGTTTACAGAAGAATTGGAAAGATAGGACAGAGAATTTGCATATATCCCTCACTCACTTTCCCTCATTGTTACATCTTACATTACCATGGTACATTTGTTGACTATTAAACCCAGACTTTACTTAGATTTCACCGTTTCTGCATTGGTGTCTTTTTCTGGTGTAGGATCCAATCTAGGGTAGATACCACATTATGTTTAGTTGTCATCTCCTCAGTGTCCTCTGGTTTATGACAGTTTTAATGTCTTTCTTTGTTTTTCATGATTTTGAGGGTCTTAAGGAATACTGGCCAGGTATCCCGTAAAATATTCCTCCATCTGGGTTTGTGTCATGTTTTTCTCATGATTGGACTAGGGTTATGTGTTTATGGAAAGAATATCAAAGAAATGATGCATCCTCATTATCTAATATCATAAGGTACATGACATGGACATAACATGATTGACAGTGTTAATCTTCGCACTTAGTTAAGGTAGTTTTCTGCCAGATTTCCCCAATGCAAAATTACTAGTTTTCCCTTTCCCTAATCTATCCTTTGGAAGTGAATCACTCACTAAGTACAGTTCACATTCTGGGGACAGGTGGAGAAGGAGGGGGAACTATGCTCACCTTCTGTAGCAGGAGGTATCTGTATATCGTATGTTACTTAAAATTCTTTCCAAGGAAACACATATGTTTTTCAGCTCATTTAATTATTTATGCAATAATGTATCGATATCAGTATGGATTTACATATATTTATTTTATTTTATACTTTGGTATAATACAATATTATAATACTCAAAATTACGTTGTTGCTCAAGTTGTTGAAGATTTGGTTATTATGAGCTTTATTAGCTCTTTCATGTTGGCTCCTGTGTAAATTTTAAATTATTTTTTCATCATAGTAAAATCCACAAACATGAAATTTGCCAACTTAGCCATTTTAAGGGTATGGTTCAATAGTATTAAATACATTAATAATGTGGTACCATCACCACTCTCCATCTCCAGAACTCTTCAATTTGTAAAACTGAAACTCTATACCTATTATGCAATAATTCCCCATTTCCACCTTCTTTCCATCCCAGGCACTGGCAACCATCATTCTACTGTCTGTCTCTATATTTTGACTACTCTAAGTTCCTCATCTAAGTGGAAACATACAATATTGTTTTTTTTGTAACTGGCTTATTCCACTTAGCCTGATGTCCTCAAGGTTCATAGATGTAGCATATGTCAGAATTTCCTTCCTTTTTTATGGCTGAATAATATTCCGTTGTATGTATTTACCACATTTGGCTTATTCATACATAGATAGAAATTTAGATTGCTTCCGTGTTTTAGCTATTGCGAATAATATTGCTATGAACATGGGTGTATAAATGTCTCTTTGAGAGCCTGCTTTCAATTCTTTTGGGTTATCTCCGTAAGTGGTATTGTTGGATCATATGGTAATTCTATTTTTAAATTTTTGAGCAACACCCAGACTGTTTTCCACAGTGGCGATACCATTTTACATTCCTACCAACAGTGTACAAGTGTTCCAATTTCTCCGCATCCTTGCCAACACTGGTTGTTTTCTACTTTCTCTTTAATAATGGCCACCCTAATGGGTATGAAGTGGTGTCTCATTTTTGTTTTTATTTGCATTTATTTAATAATTAGTGATGTTGAGCACGTGTCCAAGAGCTTATTGATCATTTTTATGTTTCTTTGGAGAAATGTCTATTCTAGTTCTTTGCCCATTTTAAAATTGGGTTGTTTGTTATTTTGTTCTTTGTTCGAATTTTAGGAGTTCTGTATATATTCTGAATATTAATCCCTTGTCAATGATAAGGTTTACAAATATTTTCTTCCACTCTGTTAGTTACTGCATTATTCAATGAATAGTGTCTTTTGATATGCATTTAAAAACTTTTTCATGATGCTCAATTTGTCTATTTTTTTGTTTTGTTGCCTGTACCTTTGGTGTCATATCTAAGAAATCATGGTCAAATCCAGTGTCGTGAATTTCTGGTCTATAGAATTTCTGGTCTATAGAATTTCTGTATAATAAGTAGTAATTCTGTTTTTTAGTAATTTGAGTCTTCTCTCTTTTGCTCCTTAGGCTGTGTAGTTAAATTTTTGTTAATTTTGTTGATCTTTTCAAAGAACCAACTTCTGGTTTCATTTGGTTTTCATTATTATTTTTCTATTCTCTATTTCATTTATCTTTGTTCTGATCTTTATTATTTCTTCTCTTCTATCTTTGGGTTTAGTTTTTTTCCTTCTTTTTCTAATTCCCTAATTTGTAAAGTTTGATTTGAGGTCTTCTTTTTGTTTGTTTTTTAATGTCAGCATTTATGGCCATAAATTTCCCCCTTAACACTGCTTTTGCTGTGTCTCATACATTTTGGTATGTTGTATTTTCATTTTCATTTTCATTCATCTCTAAGTATTTTCTAATTTCTCTTGTGATTTCTTCTTTGACCCATTGGTTGTTTAAGAATATGTTGTTTAATTTCCACAAATTTGTAAATTTTCCAGTTTTTCTATCACTGATTTGTAACTATCCCATTGTAGTTTGTGTGATATTTATCTTTTAAAATCTATTGAGACTTAATTTGTGTCCTGGATCTATCCTCGAATATGTCCCAACTGCACTTGAGAAGAATGTGTATTCTGTTGCTGGGTAGCATGTTCTGTATATATCTGCTAGATTTAGTTGGTTTATTATTCAAGTCCTCCATTTCCTCATCTTCTACGTGGTTGTTATTATGGTTGTCCATAATTAAGAGTAGGGTATTAAAATGTCTAACTACTATTATTGACCTATTTATTTATCCCTTCAGTTTCATCTGTTTTTGCTTCATATATTTTGATAGTCTGTTATTAGGTGAGTAAATGTTTATAATTCTTATATCGTCTTGTTTTGAACCGTTTATTAGTATGTAAAGTCCTTTTTGTCTCTTGTAAACGTTTTTTTGATTTAAAGTTTATTTTCTCTGATTTTAGCATAGCCAATCCTGCTCTCTTTTCATTATTATTTGCCTATAATATATTTCTCCATCCTTAACTTTCAGTCTTTTTGTCTCTTTGCATCCAAAGTGAACCTCTTATTGAGAGCATATAGTTGACCAATTAAAAAAAAAAAAAGAATCCATCCTGCCAATTTCTTTTTTTCTTAACACTAATTTATTTTACACTCTCTTTTTTCTGTGTTTTCTTTTGCCTCAAATGGATTACTTCCTTCCTCTTTCACCCACAGACCTTAACCTAAATAATATGCATATATTTTTATTTTGAAAGTTGTTATTGACCGAACATCATTGTCTGCTTAAAGAAACACTTTTCCCTTCTTTTTGTATCTCGCTAGCACAGTGCAGGGCACACCAGCATTCTCTCAGCCTGTTCCATCCTCCACAACAGCAGCCTTTAATGAGTGTTGCTACCTGGTAGGCTGTTTTCCTAAACTTTCCATATATTAACTCACGTCATTCTCACAATAAACTTGAGAGGGAGGACTCACATAATCCTGATGTTAGGGTGAAGAAATGAGGTGCAGAATGGTTAAGTGACGTTCCTGGTCCATAGAGCTAGAAGTGGTTGTCTGGCCCCACAGCTGTACAATCTCTGTCTTTTGGTTGGATAATTTAATTCATTTACATTTAAAGCAATTACTGATAAAGAGGGAATTACTTCTGCCTTAGCCTTAGATCAGAATTTATGGCATTTTAAATAAAACCTCCTTGAGGTACCTTGACTTCCACCATTCATTCATATCATTTAAGTAATTACCATGTATCAGGCATTGGTGCTGAGCAAACAGGGCTGGCTGACTTCCAGTAATGTATCATTGTCCATCTCTCTCCATTCCCAGTGAGATGGTTAGGCCCAACATGTTGTACTTAAGAATGATCCCTATAAAAAAATTAAATTATGGTGGACTAAGCCAAAGCTCTGTTTCTAATACTTCTAGTCCTTGAAGCTTGGGTATTTCTCCATTCTGTGGATATCACTAGCCAATTTTAAGTATGGGCCAATAACTGTAAAAGAAAGGTGATTTCAGTTGGATTTAAATGCAGCATTTGGAAAGGGACTAGGTAGTAGCTGATTTGCTATTTGATTGCTCTTAGGTCTTCTCTTGAAAGAGGCAAAGTGGTCTGTTGAAAGGAAAGGGAAAAGTGTTCCAACACTTTGTTCCCTTCAGTCTCTCATTACCATCTTTTACCCCTCTGATCCCCTAAGGATTCAGGCTGTACCAAACCCATGGAAACACTAATGATGCTGAGTCATACACCCTTTCCACCAGGATTCTGTTCTCTCTTCCCACTGAGTGACATTTGCAGAAATATTAAGAGCTGGCTTTATCCACCTGCATTTTATGATGCTAGCAAAACCAGGGGTTCCTTCAGCCTGTTCCCAGCTCCCATAGTATTAGTCAGAGAATGCACATTTCAAGCCACCCCTGCTCCCCATTTCTATACATTTAGTCAAAGACAGGGCCTGACTTGGGCATTTTCATTACAACCAAAGGCTTCACTGGCGCTGCAGGGGGCCCAGGGACACTTGGGCACCTGCTCTTGATTTTTAATTAAAAAGATGTAGACTTAATTCCCTGGTTGCCACTTTTCAAAAAAAGTCCTGGCCTGGCATCAAGATACCTCATTTCTAGTCAAAGTCAGCCCTTAGATCGTGAGTGCTCTAGTATCTTGACAACCTTACAACTTGTGGGAAGAATAACTGAAAGTTGAGAAAATGCTTTTATTTGCCATAACAGGATTCTAGCAATCAAATTCTGGCCACCATCAACTATCAAGGGCAGCCTGGAATTGTGATGTTTGAGGACAATTGCTGGAGTCCTCAATTGGTCCCCTGTTTCCTGCAGTCCCTCATCCACATTATCACTCGAGTGATCTGCCTCAATGCCATTCCACCTGGAAGACTCATTCACATAGTCTACCAAATCCGATAGCAGTTTCTCAAACTTGAGTGTGTGTTGGGGTCACCTAGGGAGCTTGTTAAAATACGAATTCCTGGAATTCAAAAGGACTGGAATGGAGCCACTCCTAACAAGTACTCCATGTGTAGCAGGTGGCTTGAGAGCTACCCCAAACAAAGCTACCACAGGATGAAGTCCAAATTCCTTATCCTGGCATTCAAAGCTTTTCTAAATCTGTTCCCAACTACCCTTTCCTCATGTGATTTATTCCACATCTTGGTTAGCTTGGCAACTAACAGGAATAAGGAATATAGAACTCTCTTCTTTAAGAATTATGCCAATGTCTAGCCTGGCCTCAGTCCCTACACATTAGGATATATGCCCAGCCCTCAGCAGCCCATAACAATGTCTCCCTCTGCTGAACTTCCATTGCGTGAGAATTACTGAATCAAATTTTTGGAAAGAGGAAGGGAATGGCCATGAGACAAGTTTTCCTAGAATTACAATCATTTGAGTTGGGACTATAAGAAGGAAAAAGATTTCCATCAGGAGAGTTCATACATACATAAGGAGGAGGCATTTTAGGTGGAAAATTCAGCACAAGCAAAGGTGGGTTCTGTGCAGCTTTTAAATCTAAGTGGTCTGTGTCTAAATTATGTTTAACAATAATGGAAGTTGAAGGTGAGGCCAAGGCCAAGTCGAAAAGAGGACCTTAAATGCCTTTCAAAATACCATGGACTTAGTTCCTGTCAAAGAGAATGGTTGACGATTTGGGGGCGATTTCGATGCTCGCATACAAAGCACCCATCTCATGCCTACTCAGGAGAGGCAACAAAGGCTTCTCGGGACACTGCTTAGGTGATAATGTCAACTTGTCTATTCCGCAACGATGTGATCCTGGACCAGTTACTTTGCTTCTCTGAGCCTGTTTTCTCATCTGGATTATGGTAAAAAGAATCGATTTCATTTTCTAGTTTTCTTCCATATGCATATGGAAATGAAAGCAGACCTTAGTAATTATACAATAATAAATATTTAATACTCCTATAGCTTACAGGAAATGGGTATTATCCCTCTTTCCCAAAATGAAAATAGTCAAATAGGTAATAACTTGTCTATAGTAATACAGCTAATAAGAGCAGAATTGGGCATTGGATGGGACTGTTTATTTCAACTCCCTCATTTCATAGCAAAGAAAACTGAGGATGAGAATGGTGAAGCAATGTGGCCAGTGTTACCCAGTAAACATGGTGAGCACCTCCTATTGCTAGGTCGTAAAGGTGAGCAAGACAGTCCCTGCTAATAAAGAGTTTTCAGGCCAGCAAGGGAAATACAAGTATGGCAAGCAAGTCTGAACAGGAAGAAGTCTTAGGACCTGGGAAGGTCAAGTGGAGGTAGTTGCATGTGCACCTTGAAATCTGCCCAATAGTCTGATGAAGGAGGGCTAGAGGTCAAGTCAGACGATAGTGGAAACGACAGTACCTTCTCAGCAATATACAGTCCAGTTTTTGGAAGAAAGCAACATTGGAGCAGCCACAGCCTCTTCAAACTGCTATGGATAATTGTGTTTGCTTAAAAAATGAAAAGAAAAGAAAAAAAACAGGAGCAGCAGGGAAAAGATTCCTGTAGTGAGACCCAAAGCCTCCCCCTCCCAACACACACACAGTTCTCCAGGGGCACATGCAGTGACAGCTGTCACTCCCCAAACAACTTCAAATCCTGAGGTGGCCTTGAAGCAGAGAATAGAGCCAAGGAAGCTGCCTTATCCGCCCCCACCAGGGTGGCCTCACACAGTGTGCTGGCAGCTGCCTTTGAAACACAGCCTGGAAACCAGAGGGCCACTGGCCTCAGCAGTGCTCTCATTCCCCTGACAGGGAACTGCTGGGCTTCAGTTTAAGCCCTTCTCCCAGCTGATGAACTCTAAGACAGATCTGAGGGCTAGAATCCCTCTGCAGAGCCTCGTGGGGCCACCCCCTTTGCTAATCACTGCCATGGCCTTCTGGGAAAGCAGGGTAGACAAGGAGGATTGGTCATTAAAAAGAGAGCTTGCTGAGATGAGGCTTCTGGAGATGAGCCCATTTGTGCTGGTTCTGGGAGCTGGCAAGCCACTTGTACAGTTCAAGAGATCCTTGATTCAAAAGCGGCTGGCATAGGTTAAATGCATGACTCAAGGAGGAAAAGCCCAGTAAACCCCTGGGTATTTGACTTTTTGCTGATGAGAGGGAAATCCCTCTTCCCCTGTGGTTTGCTCTAGTGCCTAAAATTCTAACAGTAAGGGCAGAGGCCTATGCTCCCCGAAGGTTTTTCTGGGAATGATAACCCTTACAACAAGCTTTCGTGATCAGCTAATACCATAAAGAGGAATTTTACTTTGGCTTCCTTTCAATATCTGATCATCAGTTGAGAAGGAACCAGCCACACTGATCACCATGCGGCCTTGAGGTCACCTTAGGAACATTGAGTAGGCAGGTGGTAGGTGCCTTGGTTATATTTCACCACGGCCACACTTGTGTCTCTGTTACTGGACTCAACAGGAATCAGGAAGATTTTAATCAGATCCAGCCTCTATCCATCTCTTCTGCTGGCTACACTCTGTCATCTCAGGTGCTTTATTATTGTTTGCTTGTAACCACAGAGACTGGCCATCCAGATTGTTCTTTTCAGAGCACGTTCTGACCTTTACTCCTGCACATCCTTTGAAGTCCTCAGTCATGTCACCTTTCCCAGGGAGCTTTTCCTTCCCATCAGCAGCGAGTGACAAGGAGCTCTTTCTCTTCCAAAATGAAAAAAAAAAAAAAAAAAAAAAGTACCATAGCACTTTGTATCACTCTTAGAAATCCAATACAAGTTGGATTTGTTTTAAAAATGAGGGATGCTCCTTAGCTGGATGTATACTGCATTTTTTCCATTCTTAGAAGTTGGTATGAAAAGCAAAAATCATTAATCCCAACCTTGTATTAATTAGTTAACCCTAATCAACTCAGTGTCTATGCAACCACTTCTATTTGCTCAATCTACACCAAAGGTTGGCACATTTTCTTTTTCTGAAAAGAGCCAGACAGTAAATATTTTGGGATTTGTGGGTCATATAGTTTCTGTCACAGCTACTCAATTCTGCCATTCTAGCATAAAGGCAGCCGTAGACAAAATAAACATGAATGGGTGTGCTGTGTGTCAATAAAACTTTATTTACAAAAACAGGCAGTAGGCCAGATTTGGTTCCTGGACTGTAGTTTGTTTACCCTAGTGTAGTCCATCATGTGACCTTCATTTGACATTTTCCTGTTGATTGTCAGAGTTTAGAGTTACAAAACAGTGCAAAGCAGCTAGCTACAAAGTCATTTTGCAAATGCAGGATTTTATGGTATCTATGAAAGTGATGTGGGATAATTGCTTTAGTTACACTTAAGCCATGTACAAATGAGAATCTGACAGAATTAGACCAGTGAGAGAGGAAAAAAAATCAATAAGTAGCACAACTATATAAGAGCTTCAAGCAAGAAGGAGTTGAATGTCATAAGACGTAGCAAAGCCCTTGAGAAAATTAATGAAGCATCAAATATTTTGTAAAAATGACTCATTGTATGATTGTATAAGACTCCGACACAAGATGGTATATCTTGCTACCACAAAACTACAGAAAAAAATGTGCCAACAGATAATGTGGTTCATATTTTATGCATCCTATAAATTACGACACTGTTGCAACTTTAAATTAAATGCTGATAAATAAAAATAATAACCCTGCTTTTATATTTCAATTTTCAAGATCAGTTCCTGGCCAATTGTTTCCTCTCATGTAGTTTCTATAAAAATTTAAGAGTACTTACTTTTAAGGGACATTTTTTTATGTGAATTATCCTGACATAATAAATCCTTCCTTTATGTGAAATCCTCATCTTCTTAAAGGAGACCCTGAAATCCTGGAAGGTGATAACCATGTCTAATTCATTCTTCTTTCCCACAGCTCCCAGAACCAGATTTTATAGCCAGTCTATACAAAATGAATGGGTGCTCCTTTTGTGACTTATGTCACTTAATTTCTTCCATTAATATATATATATAAATATATATATGTGTATATATATATATATGCATATATATATATATATATATATATATATATATATATATATGCAGTCCTCACTTTAGATGATAATATAGGACCATAAAAATTACTGTGGAAATTGTAGCCATGCAAAGCAACCTTTATCACTGCACTAATTATGGTTGTTCTATGGTCTTTAAAATTTTTTGTTAAAACATTAAAACTCTTGCTCTTGGCTATACATATATAGGGATATGAAAAAATGTAAAAGTTAATATTTATTTGTAGACTATAATTCAGTTATTAGAAACAGGGAGCATGAAAGTGTGTTTTTCTTCATACGCAACTTAGCAAGCATAGTTTGAACAGTGCTCTTGCCGCCTTCTCGTATAAGTTCCTGTACGGGGCGAACATGCTGTCTGTGCCCTGGAGAAATGTCATCCTCCTTTCTAAGTTTGGATTAGCTTTTAACACTTTATCCTTTTCTCTTTCAATGTCACGAAACGTCTGCAACAGTTCCTTTAATATGAAGTGTTTTGCTAGCACCACTTTCTCGGGGATATCTTCACCCTTTTTGTCAAGAACACTTTCTCGTTAATGTTGACAAATTCGTCTTCGCTAAGTTCCTCTAGCTGCATATTCAGAGTCTCTGAATGCGGCAATGCCAGCGTTCCTCAGGTCAGGTCAGCTGTTTCTTCTATCAACTCCATGACATCTGATTCACATTTCACTTCCAGCATCATCCCTTCGTTGTTGCACTTTCATCTGTGTGGGCCAGTGCCCTTTTGTGATTCTCCATTTCTATAAAATGTCCCCTGAGCTTAGCACTGGAAGACAAAACCGCATCACAGCTAGCCACTTTACTGTCTGTGTATGCCTACCAGATACGCAGTGACCAATTACTGACAGACTGCAAACAGTGACATGACGGCTCGTGTACCTGTTATTTAGGTCGTGAGTTTTAGACGGGAGAGCCAGCAGCAAAATTTGCACTTTCTTGTTATTCGCAGTTAATATATTGTAGCGACTAAACTATAAACTGTGTTGTTGGGGGACTGGTGTCATCTAACGAAACGGGGGCAACGGAAATTCATGCCCATTGGAACTGCAAAGTGAAGGCTGCCTGTATGTATGACACAATTTATTTTTCAACTATCTACCTGTGTTATCAATCCAAAACCTACATAAACGTTTTTACACATCATTACTTTCTATACATATACCCTAAACAACTTCATGGTACCATGAAATTTCTGTGCATTTTTCATCCAGTGAAATCCAATTTTCTTTTTGGACGGTGATCCATCCTAGGCCTCGCAATGGGGAACACAGCTGTCCTGGTGCATGAGCAGATGGTTCTGCCCCACTTTCTGCTGACCCAGAACAAAGGAGCTGGCCTGCACCTCCCTCCTGGGCCCACACCCCAGAGTGAAATATCTGATTCTGTGGAGCAGGAAAGGGAGGTGTACCCATGCTGGACATGGTGGGGACTAACTCTGCTTTTGGGAAAGGGGACACGCTGAGTAGAAGGTCAAGTACACTTCACAGTAGCTCACACATTATGCTCTGAAACATGAGCTAGAAGGCCTTTTGACAGTTTGTACCATTTGACTCCATGGCGTGACACTATCAGGGATTGTTTCTGTCTCTAGAAATCCACAGACAAGGCCCACAAGTCTCCTGACCCTGAAGATTTTACTGACGTAACACCAATACTCTACAACTCACATATATAAATCATTGCATCTTTTTTTATAACAGACCAGAAAGGGAAAGTACATCTGTGTGTCATATGATTTTCCTTTCAGAAGAGGGAGCCAAGGTTGGAAGGTATGCAGCAGGCCCAAAGCCCCACTAAAATCTCCCTGCAGAACCATGACAGATGTAGTTGCAGATGCCCTAGAAATAAGCTAAAGGACAAGATTTCTCCTGGAGTCTCCCCGTAGGCTCATGGAAGACATTCAATGATGGAACTGCATCGTAAAGTAGGAGCTACCTGGAAGAAGGTGAAACTTGGTATTAAACAGTAGTCACCAAAGAACATTCCTCTGATCCCCGGTTTCCAGGGATGAGAGTTTTGATGACTCCTATAATTTCTACTATGTGGTAGTTTACAGTAAAGATAGATTAAAAATGAGGTCGTAGAATGATGATTCCGTGAGCCCCCACCCTAGAGAGCTAATAATTTACTTACTCATGGGTGAATGCATGGATGATTCCTTGAGGAGTTTCTAAGAGCAGACCCAACTCTGGAGAAAAGCCTGCAATAATAGGTCTCAAAGTTCTGATGTATCTACTGCGGGATCAAAAGTAGGCATGTCAGGGGAAGGTGGTGCCCCATGTGACACCTGCAGAGGTGGTGATGAGATTAAAACAGTGATTTAACAGAGGGACATTTATACTAAAAAAATGATCTGCCTTTCTAGCTGAACTAGACCTCTCTCCCTATTTCCATAACAGTGTACATTCCCTCTTCTGCTATAATAGCATCTTACTTTCCCTTTTGGAGAATCCTCCCACCCCTCTCTCTCATTTCACCTAATGACCTCTGGAGACCCAAGGATGACAATAATTCAGCCATAGCTAAAACAACCTATCCTTCTGGCCACAGTTACTGTCCAGGGAGAGGAGCATAACTTATGCTGAAAATGGCGAAATGGGATATATTATCTCACTGTACCAGGATTGGACCTGGGAAGATGTACATTTTTAGCTGGTAAGATGTGTCATTCTTAGGTGGTAAGACTATCAGAGGAAAGCAAAGCCAAGTGTTGGGGAGTGGTGGCATTGTGACAGTATTGTTGGAGCCCCTGGATCCAGCCATGCCTGATGTTATTCCCTGAGCTTTTCAATTACATGATCCAGTAGTAGTTCTAGGGAAGGGCTTTACTCACAGTCACATGGCTGGTGTGTGGCAGATTCGGCATAACAATCTAGATCTTTAGATTCTAAGTTCAGGGCTTATTTAACTCTTCTGATATAGAGACGAGGGAAGCAAATTAAGATTGTGAGGAAGTTAGCAAAGTCATAATTCGGGGTAGTAATAGGAACACACAAAGGCTAGTACCTGAAACCATATAACACAACTACCAGAGCGCAAGTCAGAAATTTTACACTGTATTTTTGGTCATTCAACTATGACCAAACAATGTGATTAATAAAGCATATATTTCTGGCTTCCGGAGCCCAGAGCAAACGTTTTATGATTTATTCAAAAATCACAAAGTGATGTAGTGAGGACTTTGAAATGTAGGCATTTACATTTCTCTACTGTTCAACTCTGATGGTAACATAAGGGGAAAAAAATCTAATTCACTAATTCACTGAAAGATAGGCTTTGCCTGATGAATGGAAAGCCTGAGAGGACTAAGACTGATTCAAATAACCCCCAGTGTTACCGTTTAGACTTTTAATGACTTTTAATTGTTTCCAAAATCATTATATTGGCCCTTGTTCTCAAGCCTTCAATACATTCTAAAAGATCATTCCATGTTTCCTTTGGATTGTAACTGACAAATTCCTGCAAATTACACAAAAATGTGATTGAATTAGGGGCATCCTAAAAATGGTTCCTTGGTATAAACACATGATGAAAAAGAGAAAGCCAGAGTTAAGCATGTCTTTTCTTTCATGGGCTTTCCTGCCCTCAGTCTTTCCTCTAGAAACCCAGAAGGAACAAATGACAATACTGTGGTTATATCCTTATCACTCTTAGGAACACCTCTGTGTCATGTCTGCCATTTTGTTTCCAAGATAATCCTGCATGATGATAGGAGGTTGAGTGGCAACAAAACATTTATATTTTTCTTCAGAACAGGAAATTCAAGGAAATGATTGCATGAGTGTGGTGACAGAGAAAGCCCATTTTCATCCATATTTTTTCTCTGATATCCTGATAATGAGAACAATCCTTACAAATCAAACGGCAGAATGGCCATTGTTAGTGAAGAGTGAAAACTCAATATCTGAGAAGGAATGGTAAGAATTCCTCTGAAAAAGTTCAGTTTTCCTGGCTTGGGAGAAAATACACTGAGAGAATTGTTAAATAAGATTACTGAACCGCTGACTAGTTTTTGAGGAACTCTGTTAAAGTAGAAACTGTCATAGATAATTAGATAGACAAGGAGTGTCAAGCAACTCCTAACCAATGGGGACAATGTCAGTTTTGGAGGAACATTTACAATAAAGTATTTGAAGATGTATTTGATGTGTTTTGTAACCCCTTTTCAGAAGTTGCAATTTGTGAGAGCCAGCATGGTTTTACTCAGAATTAGTGATTTAGCCTTAAAACATAAATAGAGAGCCATAATTTTTCTGGACGTTCTTTTGGCTACCTTGTTGAATTACTCAAGTTCCTGTTTTCATATATCTAGTGGGAGTGACACAGAGACAGACAAATTAATAATGAGATACAATACATTCTGTTAATAGTAAATATTACAAGGAAAATATATTAAGTTTAGGACATAGCAATATAAATTAGCTCCCTTTGTATTATTATTTATTTATTTATTTATTTATTTTTAATGATATTATTAGTCTAGAGCAAGTGATTCTCACTTGGGGACAGTTTTACACACCACCCATGGATATTTGACAATGTCTGGTGACATTTTTGATTGCCACAAATGTGTAGAGGAGCTACTGACATCTGGTAGATAGAGGTAAGAGATGCTGCTAACCATCCTACAAAACACAGGACAGCTTCCACAACAAGAAGTTTTTCGGCCCGAAATATCAACAGTGCTGAGACTGAGAAACTCTGGGCATTCTCATCAGGGTCATTATTTCCCCAAGGGGGAGAAAATTGCTTTATAGGGAGTGAAATAACCTTTCTATATTTTTATGTATAAAGGACAGGTACACATATAGTACAAGAGCAGATATATAGTATACCTGTGGTATTCAAATTTCCTGGGGCTGGGTGATTAGGAAGAAAAAAGTCTCAAAAGGCTCCTTGGGGGGATGATAATGAAAAAAAGGTTGGGAAACACTGGTCTAGAGCAGGGATCAGCAAACGTTTTCTGCATAGGGCTAGATAATAAATATTTTTGCATTTGTGGCCAAACAGTCTTTGTGGCAACTACTCAACCTATAGTGCAAAAGCAGCAGTAGACTATACTTAAACAAAAAGGGATGGCTGTGTTCTAATAAATTTTGTTTAAGAAAAAAGAGAAGGGCCACATTTGGCCCATGGGCTATGGTTTGCTGAATCCTAGTTTAGAGCATCAGGATAAAACAATAAAAATAGAAGATACATGCCTTATTAATTAGCAGGTGTAGCAATGATAATTTTATCAGTATTTGTGTGTAGGTATGAACATTAAGGAATATTCTGTTATATGATTGAGCAATTAAGGGGATTTTCCCTTTACATTCAATTAAATAATTGTCCTCCAAAATATGATGACTGGATGGGTATAAAACTTGAGGGAAATCCCTAATGATATGCCACGAGATAGTATGACCAGCCTTTTAGCTAAAAACATAAAATAAATTTATAAGGCAGGCTTAGCACGTAGTAAAAGGCTGGGTGTGAAGAAGGAGGAAAACTTCATTAAATAGCATTTTAGGGACCACAACAGAGAGACATGGGGGACAGATTTGAAGCAATATGATGAGATTTCAGTATTAAAGTGCAGTCTCCAAGAGCACCTGGTTTTTCTTGCAAGATACCGCATGGTATAAGATCCATCAGCTTTAACTTATAATATTTACATTCTTTATCTACTCCCCAAATGCTAAATCATTGTCATATATTCTGGGTATAGTTTATCCAGAGGTAAAGTTCAGCAGATAAATACAAGGAACTGACACAAGTAATAGACTGTTGATCTAAATGCATGTAATGGTCTCAACTTAACTGTGGCTTAAATAAGGCAGTGCATTTCTCTCTCATGTAATTGTCTAAAGGTGGGCAACCAAGGGTATGACAGATCATCTTGGCTCTCTAAGAGCATCCGGGAAGCCCAGCTTCTTATCCATGAGCCTTAATTTTACCTTATCTGTGAAATTTTAATAACACTTTTATACTGTATATTTGTTTATGTTCTTAATTTGTTGTCCTGCCATCCCTAGGAGGTTGCCCCTCTTCTGTGTAATCTAAGATGGCATGTCACCAGCTCGCAGAATGAGAAGAGGGAGGGAGACGAACTCCCTTTATGATCATGACTCAGAACTGGCATATGTCACTTTCATTCACATTTCATTGTATGAAGTAACCATAGTCATGTCTGATACAAAGGAGGCTGGGAAATGTAGTTTTTAGCTGAGAGTCATGTACTCACATTATATCAGAAATGGTATATGCACATTGAGGGCCAACCAGAAGTCTCTACCACAAATGTAAACAAAATCAAGTAAGTTTTTGAACAGCTGAAGGACGGAAATCAGTCCCTTATAGGGAATTGAAGCCATGCCATAGAAGGAAGAAAAGGATACTTGTGTTATAAAAGAAAAGAAATTGAGGAATCATGAAACCAGCTTTCAAGTGCATGGAAAAGAGATGGAAGCTCTCTCTTTTTTTTAAGATTTTATTGGGGAAGGGGAACAGGACTTTATTGGGGAACAGTGTGTACTTTCAGGACTTTTTTCCAAGTCAAGTTGTTGTCCTTTCAATCTTAGTTGTGGAGGGTGCAGCTCAGCTCCAGGTCCAGTTGTCATTGCTAGTTGCAGGGGGGCAGCGCACCATCCCTTGCGGGAGTCGAACCAGCAACCTTGTGGTTGAGAGGATGCGCTCCAACCAACTGAGCCATCCAGGAGCTCAGTGGCAGCTCAGCTCAAGGTGCCGAGTTCAATCTTAGTCGCAGGGAGCACTGCCCACCATCCCTTGCGGGACTCGAGGAATTGAACTGGCAACCTTGTGGTTGAGAGCCCACTAGCCCATGTGGGAATCGAACCGGCAGCCTTCAGAGTTAGGAGCATGGAGCTCTAACCGCCTGAGCCACCAGGCCAGCCTGGAAGCTCTTCTTTACATAACCTGTGAAGTGAGTCCTAGGATCAATGGCTGGAAGTTAAGGAAGAAATTAAGAAAAAAGAAATAGAAGATATCTTTGAGTTCAAATAAAGTAGAACTGGCTAGCTGTAAAGGAGAACATACGCTCCATCATTCAAATTTTCAAACATTATTCTGTAAATTAAAATATATATATTTATTGAGTCCCTGCCTTATACCAGGCACTCTGTGTGTGTGTGTGTGTGTGTGTGTGTGATGGGATAAAGGTTTGTATAGTAAACTGGAAGAGATATTTGGAAATTTAGGCACAGTATTGGGTATTTTTCTACATACTCTTAAGATGTCTTTATATTTCAAAGAGATATGAGTCTCTCAAATATAAAGTTTTTCATTCTCAAGTCCTACCAACCAGTTGCCTATAGATCAAAAGCAAGAAATAGTTTAAAAGATGGTAGCCTTTATTTAAAAGATGGTAGCTGGATATTTAAAATACAACAATTCTTGTTTGTTTTAAAGACTTTAAATTAAACACAGTATCGAGGGAGTCTAATTGGTGGTTGCATTTATTTGCAAGTCTTGGCCCCTTTCATCCCTGCAGAAAACTATAATCCTCATGTTGGAGCACTCTGCAATCTGTTGCTGGGAGGGTCTGATACCCAGTGGGGAGCAATTTCAATGCTCGGGTGCCCTGGCAGGAGCAATCCCATGCCCATAAGCACTGCCCCGAGTCCCTATAGGAATACGCTTTGTCAGCTCATGAGGAAATAAGAACTCATTTACAGAAAGAAAATCAAGAGATGTTTTTCAGGGAGTGGGAGGAGATACATCCAGAGTAGCACAATGAAATGTGGCCGAGGATAAAATGGGGACTAGATTCTATGTCAAACCCCACCACTGAGAAATGCTACAACCCTGGAAGACTCGTTTGCTTCTCTGGGCTTCAGTTACGTCACCTATAAAGTAGGGGCTCATGATAGTAATCCATCCTGCCAATATCAGTCATTTAACTTATACCCATTTCTTTAAATATTGGCTGGAAAATCTATAGACAGGATGTGACCTACACAATACCCACAGTCACCACCACTCCCTAATGCCATGCCTGGGCCCACTTTACTTCTACATATTACCTTCTAGCTTTGCCAGGTATGTGAGTTTGGGACCTAAACTCATAGTAATTGAACACTTTCTATTTGCCACACATTTGTAGGCATTTATATATGTTATCTCACTTAATCTTCACAACTATCCCCTGAGAAGTGCATTTTACAGATTAAAAAACCTGAGCTTAGATAATTTAAGTAACTGGCTCAAATGTATGCATCTAGGAATTAGTTGAAACGAGATTCAGATCTAGGCAGTTTGTCCTCAGAACCTGTACTCTTAATCACTATGTTCTGTTGTCTAAAAAATTGCAGAAGTCATGAGATCTGCCGGTAGTGAGTGAGGGATTAAAGAGTTTGGAGAGCTAAAAAAAAAAAAAAAAAAATTACTTCTGAATCCAAATCCAGATTGCCTCACAACTTACCTACGTATCTTGCGTGGCTCTTGCAAATTTTAAATGAGTCATAGTACGTAAAAACATTCAGCACAGAGAACTTACTCAAAAGGTAGCCATTATTATTCTAGAAATATTCTCTTGTGATGTAGATATAAGAATAATTGTTGAATGGATAAAATATCATATTATTAGCCCAAAAAGTATGTCCCAGAGCTGATGTTTCCTTTACAAGCCGGTTATTGGCCTATTCTGTAGTGCTCTTCTTTGTCTCGTTTCTTTTATGTTAAAGGAAAATAGCCCTAGATTAGTGGCTCTCAACCAGAGGTGATTTTGCCCTCCATAAAACAGTTGGCAAAATCTAGAGACATTTTTGGTTGTCAAAACATGTGTGTGTGTCGGGGGTGGGGGTGGAGGATGAGTTGCTGCTGGAAACTAATAGGTTTCAGCAAGGGATGCTGAAAAACATTCAGTGAGCAAGACATTCCGCCACGACAAATAATTATCTGGTCCCAAAGGTTGGTAGTGCCAAGGCTCTGGAGTCTTGATCTCCTAGTGCAAAACTCTGGTCTTTCATCTAGTTGGGTAGACCAGATGTTACCCCCAGAAGGCCATCCTGTGTACAATGTTGCTATGTTCTCCTTGCCTCCTTCAACCTGAACCTGGCTGGGGCCCATAGGTTACTACCCCAAGGCTTTTCTTGTTTTGAATTACACTAGATAATCACCAAATCCCCATTTAACTTACATCCATGTTGCCTCTTTTATAAAAAGCACAGTGCTATGCACACAGGGAAATTTCAATCCATGGGAGAGATGGTGGAGAAATTACAACTTCCAAAAATATACATGCATTATTCACCTATCTGGCCTCTATCGTAAGTACTCAAATTTTGTTACCCAAATCTAGAAAAACCAGCATTCTGTAAGCACTCTCTCTTTCACTTGCTATTTACAGATTTTCCCCCTTTACTGTATATTCCTGACTTAAGAGCTCTATAAAGTTCATAACTTCAAAGTGGTCTTTTGAGATAAGAACTAGAGTTGTCGGAAGCCAGAGAAATACTCCAGTTTACTGTGCAACCCATATGAAGACTAACCTCAGATGCCTTTTATTACTTGGTGGATTTGATTCACAAATTATTTCATTTAAATAGAATCCCCGCCCCCCCAAAACAAACAAACAAACAAAAAAACACTCAGCAAATTTAATCCCAGTGGCATCTTAGAATATTTTAGAATACACAGCTGTAAGTTGGTTAACCAAATGAAAGATGACATGTTTTATTCTAGTGTTGTAAACTTCAGAATGTCCCTAGTAAAAAAAACATTAAAGTACCATTATAGACATAAAACAGACTCTGTTAAAACTGGTATCCTGGTGTTTCATATTTATTCTTTCATTGTGTAGCATTTGAAATCAATTTTACTTTCTGAGACTTAAGCCGTTTTCTCTGTAATTGGTAACAAGGTATACACTGTGGACTCCGAGAGCAGGAGAGTAGAGGTTGGAAGACACTATGAGATCACCTGATTCGATCTTGTGCTTTTACAAATGAAGAAAATGGAGATTGAGCTAAAAATGGAGTTATGTTGTAGCCTGCAACAAAAATGCGGACTGTATCCCAATCCTTAGGCAATAACTTTTCCTTCCCTACCAAACATTCTCTAATAGAAGAAATTCAAGGTGCCTTTAGTCACCTTATCACATATTGATTGGCTTGACCTTGGAATTTAACTGAAAGATAGAAAATACTTGTATGAACTAAACTCAGGGATGTTATTGATGATAAGGCGAATTCTGAGTAGCTCATTATTCAACTATTTATTATTCATTGAACTATCTACTTTTGTGCACCTACATCTACTAGCAATTGTGTAGGTCAAAGGGATATAGAAACGCAGAGGACCAACAAGGTCCCTGTATTAATGAAGCTTACATTCTACTGAAAGAAACATAAAATAAGTAAAAGAAACATAATAATCATGGAGCTTAATAAAAGTCATAAAATAAATAGATTGTGATGAGATTGAGATTATCTGGAGGTGCGAGGTCTGCGGAAATAAAGGGAGGCAGAGCTCTTTCAGAAAATACAGTCCAGGCCTTTCTGGAGAGGTGATATCTGACTAGAAAAATGAGAAGTTTCTTCTGGGTGGGCGGAAGGAGAAACCAAATGCAAAGGCGGTGATGAGGTAATAGGTTAGGGTGTTTGAGGAATAGAAGGAGAGCCAGATGAGCCATTCAGTTCAAAGTGAATGAGGGAAAGCTAGATAAGAGATCACTTTTAAGAGAAAAGCAGGGGATGAAATCATGCAGGCCCTTCTAAGCCATGATAAGTACTTCTGATTCTACAAACCTATATAATCTATACAAACTATAATTTGTATAGAACAGACATAGAAGTAATTTGTGACATCAGAGAAAATAGTAGAATAAGGACTTTTGAAAATCCTCTTGTCCATAAAAACAACAAGAATGTGGAGAAAACTGCCAGCGTAACTTTTCCAGAACTCTGGAAATTAACCAAAGACCTGTAGAAATCTGAGTCACATTTATTCAAGAAAAATGACTGAATATTGGTAAACATAGTAAGCTTTGTGGAATTTTAATTTGCCCTATTCCCACCTCAACCTCAGCTGTACATTAGCATTGAAAATGAGCAGACTGCAATGACGATGAAAACTAGTAACCTGACAGCCACAAGAGGGGACAGAAGAGAGTTGAGCTCTTTGAAAGCCCCACTCTAAGAGGACTAAGATCATTTTGCTTCTCTGGTGGTTTCCTGGAAGAACTGCTTCACAGTACTGTCTTTATTAGACCAGGCTTGGAGCTTACCAGTGTGAACAGCCTTTACCCTGAAAGTGTGTGCTGAAAACAGAGGCATTTTTTTTTCTTTTTAAATCATTGCAACAGCCTAAGGTGCTGAATAACATTTGGGGCAAACAATAAACTAACCAAAAATGCTTTTTAAAAAGCTGAAGAATGAGATGTTCATGGAGGGCTTTGAAAATCTCTGACATATTACTGGGAACCTAGAATGAGATGTTCATGGAGGGCTTTGAAAGTCTCTGACATATTACTGGGAAACTAGAAAGCCATACATGCCACACACATGTTCAGGAAAGATCTGAGAAGAGTCTAAGCTCCATCTCTGATTGACCTGCAGGCTATGCGTAAGCAGGACGTGAACACTTAGGCAAAGTTGTAAGTTGCCTAGCGGAGTGTTCAAGGCATGCCCCAACATACCCACAGAACTCCTCAGCACAGACTCAGAGACTTGTCGGTTTGATGCATTTAAGGGAATCTCTTTCCAAACATCAGCTACTACTAAGATAACTGAGAAGATATTTCAGTAGCCACACAAAGAATATAGGCTTTAGAGAATTAGATCAGAAAAGTCACTAAACAAACAATGAACAAACAGAAACATCAATAACAACAAAAAAGCATCAAAAACAAACCCTAAAAAGGGGGAAGTAATTCATTTCCAAATATGCCACTTCGTGTTATTTAAAATGTCTTTTAAAAAGTGTTCAAAGAAATTATAAGACATACCTAGAAATAAGAAAACTGTGGCGGGCACACAGGGGACTAAAAACAAATGTCTCTGAAGAGCCCAGACATTGGGCTTATTATCAGCTATCAGGACCTAATATCAGCTATTTTAATTATGTTAAAATAGTTAAGGGAAACCATATCTAAACAATTAAAAGAGAATATTAGAACAATGTTTCAGGAAACATCAATAAGATGATAAAAGTTATTTTTAAAAGAACCAAATAAAAATTCTGCAGTTAAAAAGTACAATAACTGAAATGAAAATTTGACCAGAGAGGCTCAACAGCAGATTTGAGCAAGCTGAAGAGTCAGCAAAGATAGGTCAATTGAGGTTATCTAGTGTGCAGAACAAAAAGAAAAAAAAAAAAGAATGAAGAAAAATAAACAGAGCTCAGAGACCTGTGGGGAACTATCACAAGCTCCACCATATGCATAATGAGAATCCAAGAAGGAGAAGAAAAAGAAAGAGGTCAGAAAGAGTATTTGAAGAAATAATGACTAAAATTCCCCATATTTTGATGAAAAGCATTAGTCTACATACTCATAAACACAATGAACTCCACATAGGATAAAATCAGAGACCCCGCACCTTGACACATCATAATCAACCTGTCAAAAGACAAAGACAAAGAGATAAGTCTTGAAATCAGCAAAAGAGAAGTGACTCATCACAGACAAGGGCTTCTCAATAAGATTAACTGTTGATTTCTCATGAGAAACCATGGAAGCCAGAAGACAGTAGGATAACATATTCAAGGTGCTGAAAGAATATGTCTGTCAACCAAGAATTCTCATATCCAGCAAAACTGTCCTTCAAAAATAAGAAATTAAGATATTCCAAGATAAGCAAAAACAGAGAATTCAGTATCAGTAAACCTGGCCTGCAAAAAAGTCCTTCAGATAAAAATGAAAGGACACTAGATAGTAACTCAATTCCATATGTAAATACATAGATAAGTATAAAACAGCATAAATGCATTATTTGTAACTCTTTTTTTCTTCTACATAATTTAAAGTAAAAAAAAAAAACTGCATGAAACAAAAATTGTAAATCTGTGTTGATGAAAACCCAATGTCTAAAGATGTAATTTGTATGACAATTACAATACAAAAGAGAAGAAAGGAAATGGAGCTATATAGGAACAAACAGCTTGTATACTACTGAAATGCAGTTGGCATTAGTATTTCAAAGACACAAATACAAGATGGGATCATGAAACATGGTGAATGCTGCTGCCAAGTGCCATCCAATGGAAAGGCAGGGAACTTCAATATGGGAAGCAGTGCATGGAACCTTCGTAACAGTGTGTGACAAGTTTCAACTTGTTTGGTGCTTTCAGTCGAGTGTGAGCTATAGTTGAGAGAAGGTGGTTTTAACGTGCCATAAATCATCCTCCATCATGACAACGCTCCTTGTCACACATCGCTTCTGCTGTACTGCAATTTCTGTCAAATAAAAACATGACAGTGTGTCCTCATCCACCTTATTCACTGGATCTGGTACCATGAGACTTCTGGCTCTTCCCCAAAGTCAAAATGACCATGAAAGGCATGAAAGTAAATATTTTCAATTAGTTCAGGACATTGAGGCAGCCAAAAAGTGCAACTAAAGACATTCATGAAAGAGGACTTCCAAACTGCTTCAGAAAGTGGCAAGAACAATGGGATAAGTGTGTTCAAAGTGAGGGGAGTATTTTGAGGGGGATTAATGGCAATGTTTCTTTTAGTGTAATAATTTTTTATTTAAATATTCACCATATCTTTTGATCACACCTATTACTGTAAAACTCTTAGAAGAAAACATGGCGGTAAATCTTGGTGACCTTGGATTTCATAATAGTTTCTTAGATATGACACCAATATTAGAAGCAACCAAAGAAAAAATCGTATATGACATCATCAAAATTAAAACTTTTTGTACGTTAGGACACTATCAAGAAAGTGAAAAAGCAACCCACTAAGTGTGACAAAAATTTTCAAATTAGATATCTGATAAGGGTTGAGTAATCACAAATATAAGAACTCTTACAAATCAACAATTAAAAGACGATAATCAAACTAAAAATTGGGTAAAGGATCTGAATAAATCGTTCACTAAACATGATATGCAGATGGCCAACAAGCATGTGAAAAGATGCTCAAAGTCATTGGGTTTTAGGGAAATGCGAACAAAACCACAGTGAAACACCATTTACACCCACTAGGATGACTGATGAGAATGTGCAAAAATTAAATCCCTTATACATGACTGGTGTGACTGTAAAATTGTGCAGCTTTTTTGGAAAATAATTTGGCAGTCCCTCAAAGTTAAAACATGCAACCAGTAATGCATTCCTAGGTGTATATACCCAAGAGAATTGAAAACATATACCTTGTAAAAATTTGTACATGAAATATATGCATGAATTTAGATAGTAGCATTATTCTTAATAGCCAAAACTGGGAACCACTTAATGGCCACTAACTGTTGAATAGATAAACAAAATGTGGCATTATACAATGGAATATTATTCATCTGTCAAAAAACAAATGAAGTACTGATACTTGCGACAATGTGAATGACCCTTGAAAACACTGTGATAAGTGAAAGAAGGTGGACACAATTGGCCACATATTGTATGATTCCATTGATATGAAATGTCCAGAATAGGCAAATCAGCAGTCATAGAACAGGTTCCTGGTTCTTAGGGGCTGGGTGGGGAAAGGGGAGAGATGATTGGGGAGTCACTGCTCATGGGAATGGGGTTTCTTTTGGGGGTGATGAAAATGTCCTGGAATTAGATATTGGTAATGTTATACAACTTTGTGAATGTACTAAAACCCATTGAGTTGTGCACTTTAAAATGCTGAATTATATGGTAGGTCAATTATGCCTTATTAAAAAACAAACAAACAGAAAAACCCATGAATACACTATGGGAGCTTATCACTGAGTCGCTCCAGGAAAGGGTTTTCACTAACATGTTCACTGAGATGGACTGATTCTTCATGGAATCGCCAAAGAAATCGCGTGAAGATGGACAAATCTGGTTCCAATGTTTTGTAACTGAGGCGTTTGAATGGTATAATCAAATTAATATGATAATTGGGTATCCTGGATTCTGTTTAGCTCAGCCATCAGTAGGACCTGGTAAACAGATTTAAAATGTCTTGATAATTCTAATTGATGTGAAGTGGCTGCCTGGATCATTGTGTTGAAAAGGATTCTGAGACTCAATTCAGGCTTTACAGGGAATTGGTGACGATTGCCAAGGGATAGTGGTGGGACTCATGTCAGCGTTGCTGCTTCCATAAGTCATTTTATGACTTGAAACATATCTTCAAAACATATGGTGGACAGGTTCTCAGATAGGTGTGCTGAGTCATCTTTAAGCACCACTTCATTTTTAAGGCTTTGTGATAACATGACATAATGATCCAGTTGCCACATTTCTTTCAAAAACATGGCTTATACAGTTTTGAAATTAAGGATTGAAAAAATAAGCATGTCAGTAGCAAGCACGCCCCATCTGAAGTATTTGAGCTGGAGGAGGATATAAATAGCTGTGGCCAATGATCTTGCCTTGTTCTCTTCTAAATACAGTGATTTTCAGTGCTGGCATTTAATTATGCACCGTGCTTGGATAAAAGTGGGCATTAGGAAAGATTAGCTTTTATGATGGATATACTCGGTCCTAAATATGGCTTAAATCTTTGCTACTGCAATTGGAAAACCAACAAGCCACAGATGAATGCTCGTTTCTTATGGAAGTGCATTGGGATATATTTGCTCTTGTATTATATTTGAGGACAGATCCATCTGCATTCAGGACAAACTTTTAACACATGACAAGATGGATACTGCAGTCTTCTAAGAGGTCTCTATTTCGAGCCAAAATGCCCCACAAATCATTTCAACTCTCTTGCCTTGTCACTCTCTTGCTAGAAATTACACTTCCGTCCACTGCTTGCTTGGAATAACAAATTTCAAGATGTCTTCTTCCTCAATATATGGAGTGGATGATATTCAAATGTGTAGGTGATACACTGCCATCAGGATATGCACAGATTTGTATGGGGATACATTTAAATACAAACCTCTTCCCCTAATTTAAGAATGACATTGATAATGGGAATTACCAATATCTATGTAGCACTTACTATATGTCAGATGCTGTTGTAAGAACTGTGTATATTAATTCATTTAATTCCTAATACCCTTGTGAATTATTATTATTATTATTATTATCCCAAATTTTATGATGAGGCACAACTCTAGGCACAAAGAGGTTAAACAATTAGTCCAAGTCATATATCTAAGAAGCAGTGGATCAGAGATTTAAATCTAGGCTGTCTGCTCAGGTAACCATCTTTCTAACCACTTAGACTATACTGCCTCTTAGATGCATGCTAACAAGAGGGTTGTTATTGTAAGGATGACTATAAATCCAGCTTAGTGCATAAAGAAACAAGGAAATAATTTATAAGCTCTGGTAGTTTATCTACTGACAGCAGTCATGGACCTCATATACCACCTTACCAAGGACTGCAGCCCCAGTGTGTCACAATATTGCGGTTCAGAAGCCATGGCTTTGAGTAGCTACAGCCACATCTCCATCCTGGAAGTCCAGTACTCATCCATCTAACAAAGTTTTCTTGTTTATGGCGTTCTCCACCCCCCATCATCCCTTGTGTCAGTGAGCCTTCCAATTCTAAATAAGGATGGATTTTTTTACTGTCACCAATGTTCTTGACTATTCCCTTTTGTTCCAGGGATCGTATCCCTGATCAGCTTATCGTGTTTATTGTATAAGATGTACTTATCTGACTACCAGAAGGTAATCTTTGTCCATTCCACCACAGTCCAAACACAATAGGGACATCATATCCAGCGAAGAAGCAGGTTATTTATTCGTTCCGCTGTCCGTAGTCACCTTTGTAGTCACCTTCATGTTAGAGTTACCTGTTCCTTCCTCCTTCTCATAAGCCTTTTCCTGATGTGCCCTGATGTGACTCTCTCACCTGATCAAGTCTTCTCAGTCAATGTTCTAGAGATAGGAACGCGATCTAAGTCAGACCAATTGCAGTTCTTCCCCGAGGTTTTTTTTTTTTTTTTTTTACCTGAAATTGTCTGGTAGGGAAAGACTCTGGCCACATAGCTCTGAATATGAAAGCTACATGAAAATGATTATACGTTCCTGGGGATATCAGATTTGAGAATGAAGCCAAAGCCTACTATAAAAAGCAGAAAAGAGAGAGAAAGAAACTATTTGTCATTTGCGTCCCTGGTTCCAGCTATCTCTAAGGCCAGATCCCCCTCTTTCCTTCTGGAAATTTGATGACATGAGACAACATTCCTGTTCTAATGCATAAACTGGTTGAATTTGGGTTTCTTTCGCTTTCCACAAAGAGACATAACCAATACAACTGACACTAAAAAGGATATTGATATACAGGAGTAGTCCCCTAATGGTGCAAAAAGTGGAAAACAAGACCACACAAAAGACTGAAAGGAAACAGGGGTGTTTAATCAGAATACGAGATTGGGAGTAACTACCTTTCAATCCCAAAGGGTTCAGCACTAAATATCTATGCTGTGTAACAAATGATTCCCCAACTCAGTGGCCTGAAACAATCAGTATGTACTATCTTCCCCAGTTTCTGAGGGTTGGGAATCTGGGAGCAGCATAGCTGGGTGTCGCTGGCTCAGCGTCTTTCATGAAGTTGCAGTTAAAATGTTGGCTGTGACTGCAGTCATCTGAAGGCTTGGCTGGCAATGGAGAATCCACTTCCAAACTAGCTCACTCACGTGGCTTTTGGCAGGAGGACTCAGTTCTTCGCCACGTAGACCTCTCTGTAGGGCTTCATGAGTGTCCTCACGACATGGCAGCTGGTTTTCCCTGGAGTAAGTAATCCAAGAGAAAGAGACAGAGTTGGAAATGACTTTTATGACCTCATCTTGGAAGTCACATTCTGTCATTTCTGTAATACTCTATGGGATGTGTGAGTCAGCCCTCTTCAGTATGGAAGAGGACTACACAAGGGCCTAAACACCAGGAGGAAGGGATCACTGGGCATCATCTCGGAGGCTGGCTCCCACGGACTGTCGCTGGGAAGGCCTGGAATGTGTTTCATAGAGATTCAGAAGGCAAGCTGGCCACCAGTGAAAGATTCCAGCAGGTTCTGACTTCATATAAGTGAAGTCGGTAATGTACAGGGATGACTCTGAAGCAAAACAAAACTATATCTGCATGTAATATATTTTCTGACATTGAAAGGGACAGCAGAGGTCACTATTTTAAGTGATATCAGACAAAGGATCGTAACTTTCCAAGGGTTGTAAAAGAAGGGATTGTAGCAGTCGATGACTTCTGGAATTTCTTTCTTCCTACAATGTTATGATCTGACAAGAGCCCACAGATACATCTTTCTTCATTTAATTCCTAAAACCCCTTTTAACAGATGATGTGAAACCCTGCTTATATCCCCTTGACCTACCCTGGGGGTTACTGGTAGACCATTTCCATATATGATTCCTATATCTCTTTACCTAAGGTTGTTTCCTGGCAGAAACAAGCAAACAACAAGAAAAACCCTCAACTAATGATGGACAGGAGTTATGAGATAAGTGCCCCAATCCCTGCCCCTCTGGCAGGGTATCTCTGAGCCATAAGGTCCCCAGGATCCCACAGTGATATCCCTTTAGGTAACACATTGAATACTGGCTTATATCCTTTCCCTGTCTCATTCCCCCACTCCTGATAGTCCTTGGAATCATCAACAAATTAAGCTATTCATGTCCAAATGCTTCTCTCAAGTCTCTTTTTGGGGGAACTTAAACTAAGACATACCTCTTTTCCAAATCTTACAACTGAGCACTCTGTCGCATGGTTCTAGTTGTTTTGGTATATAAATCTCCTATGCTTGAGCAACATAGTTTATGTGTTTTGTTTTCTTACACCCCAGTTATCAGCTCCACCTCAAATGGAGACCAGAGGAGAAATCCCATTGCTGTTGGTAGTTCAGAAGCAGCCTGCTGGCCCTGGATTAGAAATCAGAAGACCTGCTGTCTAGCAGTTCTGTTTCTAGCTGTGTGATCGTCTGCAAGTCTCTTGACCTCTCTGGGCATCAATTAATTGTTGATCTAAATCAGTGGTCCTTAAACATTTTGAGCCCTTTAAAAACACCAGTACAAGTTTTCTCTTTCCTGGAGAAAAACTAATGTAACAAATGTTTACAGGTAAACATAATAAATCTGTGCATAATTTCTGGTTATTAATAAGGCAGAAGTTATTAATAAGGCTGCTGAGGCCTATCCATAGCCTCTAGGTAGAGCTCTATGAACCCCAGGTTAAAATCTTCTGGTTTAGGTGCTATTTAATTTCATAAATTTCAACACTTTATTATTCAATTGGAGGAATTGATGAAAGATGTAATTATTTCTTCCAGATTGAGATTTCTCAATAAAGCAAAAATTCAACTGCTTTATTAAACCTGACATTGGCTTTAATATTCCATCTACTTGAAATTCATGCTTCTTTTCCCAGATAGTGTAGCTTTTCTAGAAAACATAGGGAGTCACCCACTGTGGAGAGACACAAACGTATCTCCAGGCGAAATCCATATCAGCAGTCGATGATTGTCTTGATCTGATGGACTACTTCCTGAAAACCTATGATTTTCTAAAAAATCATATGTTTTCACCTGACCCAACTGCTCAAAGGAAGAATGAGACAGGGAATTCAGTTTCACTTCTCAGGAGTAGAAACCTGTCGGGACCACTTTGATAACAGTCTCACTGCATGAAGTCTTTTCTCTGCTGTCCCAAAAGAAAATGATCTTAAGTCAGGGCCTGGAATAGTATAGGAGGGAACAACGTTTCAGGCCTTAGAAGATACCCCACTTCAAGCACCACGTGGCTCTCTCCACAATCAGTGGCTTTTCCACAGTCTTCTTGTTGACTCTTGGGTGAGTACATCTGAGGTGCGGGGCGTACTGTAACTGGAAGAGTTATAACAAATCCTCTGGACGTCTCAAAATCTCAGCCAAGAACGCCATTTTCTTTTTCTTCTTACAACGTTAGGCTGCCTCTTCTCTGTGGTGTCCCAGAAGAAATGCTAATCCACATTCTTGTGGAACTGACCTGCAGAGGATGAAAATCTGGTTTCAGATGTTTAGAAAGATCGTTGGCCGTAGGAATCGAACCATGGGCTATTGTGTTTCATCTAGTCAGAAGACTTACATCTTTGCTACTCATCTTAAGCAGTGTCTAAATTTTTAATCTGATTTACATGCAAGCAAAACAAGCTTGCATTGATACAAACAAAGATGTAGTATTACTAACCAGTTGTTTTAAAGCACTGGCTTATTTCTGGTAAGGGATGGGGACTTCAACATATAGCATTGGCTTCAACTTTCAAAATGACCAGTTGCCAACGTGTTTGGCCTCATTGCTTCAACTGGGGAAACTAAACATAAGATCAGAATAACATGAATTTAGAGACAAGTAAACCTGAAATCAAATGTTGGATTTATACATACCAGCTCTGTGACCTTGAATGGGCTGCCAAAATCTGTTGAGTCTCAGTTTTCTCACCTGGAAAGACTTTTGACCTTGCAGGGTTGAGGGAGGATTAAACAAGACAATAAATGTAACATCCGTACCACTGCTCAGAACACAAGCATTCAATAGTAAATGTTGTCTTCATTTAAAATATGCAGTAATTTTAATGTGTTTCTCTCTCTCTCTCTCTCTCTCTCTCTCTCTATATATATATATATATATATATATATATATAGATATAGATATAGATATAGATATAGATAGATATATATATAGATATAGATATATAGATATAGATAGATATAGATATAGATATAGATATAGATATATAGATAGAGATAGAGATAGAGATAGAGATAGAGATAGAGAGATAGAGATAGAGATAGAGAATAGAGATAGATATGTGTATATATATATAGATAGATAGATAGATAGATAGATAGATAGATAGATAGATAGATAGATAGATAGATATAGATATATATTATATATATATACCGGGGTGCCAAAAAAATATATACAAGTGGACAGTTTGGTCAACGTTGCTCAAGCAGTAGTTCGCCATAATCAGAAATGTCTGGACATTGATGGTAACCACTTTGAGCATCTCTTGTCATTGCAGAAGTCAAACGTGACTAGTAGTCACGTTTTTGTTATCGGTATATATTGAGTATTACCATTTTAATACAGTTTTCGTTTCTTAAAATGTGTATACATTTTTTTGGCCCCCTCTGTATATATTTAATATAGTAAATACAGTTTCCAAGAAGGAGATGCAGCAAAGCGCTTATTTCCACTGTGACAAAGTTCTGAGGCCAGATGGGTGGTTCAGGGGCTCGGCTGCTCTTGGCAGAGTCTGGACATGGTATTTGTGGAGTAGGGACAAGCAGGAGACAAGAACAGGTGTTGGCACCTCTTCCGTTATAGCAAAGACATAATCAGCCGCACGGGACAGCTAGAGGAGTTCAACAGAAACCTTTAAAAAATGAAGAGGGAAGTGGAACAATACTAGGCTGAGGCAGTTCTGTTGCACAGAGCACTACCTTAAGCACAGAGGACACAGGGTTCAACTCTAGGGCCAGCAAACCCCTCTCATCTGTGGGACCCTTGGTGAGAACTGGGGCTGGGCACCTTAGCATGATGCCACATGGTCATCATATTTATGAGGTTTCCTGTGAGGCTTTTGAGTTGCACAATACTGCTTATCTGGGAAGTGACTGTCCTGTTCTTCCCCACCCGGAGTTTCTTGCTTTCCTTTCTGCCCACAGAGCATTTCGTCTCTCTCTCCATTGACCGCTCATCCCAATGGCTTTAAAGGCCTGTTTACACAAACGTCTCCCTTAGACAAACGTCTCCCTTAGACTGTGAACAACGAGATCCGCCATCATGCTTGTTTTCCTCACCTCCTCTTCTCCCCACTGGTGAGGGAAGGAGTCTAAGCCCAGGGCTGGGGGGATGACTGAACACGGCACCTCTGCCACTGCTAGATGAGCTCTGTGGCAGTGCATTTATTAGTCACATATATTCAGTCTGGTGTAGCACGCTGCAGGCCACGCAGGGCCATACAGGGCTGGTGCTTAGGAGCAGCGCGAACAGCCCGGGGCTGTGGGAGGCAGGCCTTGCGGTATGAAGAGGGTGAGTACCCCATGGTTTTTATAAGAGGAGATGACTGACTTGTCCGAATAATTCTGTGGGGTAGCAGGGAACTGAAACGTGCTGCTCAGGGATAAACAGGAGTGGTACCTGGTCCCCTCCATAAGGAATGTCGTTTGGCTAGGGGACTTTATCTGTGGGAGCAGAATAGTGAGGGGAACTTGTGGTGGGGCCATCTGAAGAGCTCCTGGTCTTACCAGATGTCAATGCAGTGAATAACATGGAACCTTCATTTCAGGCCTTACTCCATATTCGTCTCCCTTTGGATTCCCAGAAAATGACATTCTGGCTGGGACCCAATAAACAACTAAGCATAGTATGTACCTCAGTGTTGACCGAACAAATGAAATCAATAAAATTGGTGATGACAGTGGTGATTATGACGGCGGCAACATAATTGTGTCATTGATCACCATCCCCGCCGTCGGTAGAGGCCTCACCATGTGCCAGGTACTGTGCTATTAATATCCATTGTCTCGTTGAATCTTTTCAACCACACCTTCACGTAGGTAGAAGCATCATTAGCCTCATTCCATAGGCAACAAAACTGAGACTTAGAAAATGACTTGCCCATGACATGTGGCTGGTGAGTGGTAGAACTGAAAATCCAGCTCTATTACACCAAAGCCCAAGATTGTTACAATTTTTGCATCAAATGATTCTTCTTGTGTAATGAATGAATACCCTGCAGGCAAATTTTTATTATCATCTATGGACCATGCACAGAATCATGATTTGAACCTAGGCTCTGGATAGTGAGCCCAGTGGCCTGTTATACCATAATGAATCATTCTGTCCTCCTACTTGGGACAATATGAGTCAGCATGCTATGGTTTCTCCTCACCTGACAGCACTGGGGCATGCATGGATAGCTAGAGATGAGACTGAGTTTGGACATGGACTGAATACGAAGCAGGTAGGAGATCTGTGTCCAAATACCTGAAATGTAACTGATGGCATAGGATGAAGCAGAGAGTAAGCTGATGAAAGCAAGCCAGGAATCAGCAGAACATCAATATGCAAATGGGTATCTTAGAGGATACCAAGCACGAGGCAAGACAAAGAATAAAACTCTGGAATAATGATAATAATAATAGTAATAATAATAAGTAAATGTCTTTGCAAAGAAAAAGCCAGGGAACCTGAATCTAGAGATGGGTTCTGGGGATCAGGAAGGGACAAATCCCAGCATAGCTCAACTAAGTCCTGAAGATGGAATCAGGTAAAGCATCACCTGGTTGAGGTGGTGAACAGGGCCAGCCACGAGGAGAGACAGACAGCTCCAGGAGAGCAGAACCTGGCAATACTCCCAGCATTCCACCAAACACATCTCTGACACTTACCTCAGAATCATCCAGAGCTTGTTGGAAATGCAGACCCCTGACACCTTTACCAATCCTGCTAAATCAGATTCTTTGGAGAGTCATGGAATGTTGGGAATCAGTTTGTAGAGAATCAATATTTTATTAAGGTTCCCCAGGTGGTTCTTTTGCACAATGAAGTTTGAGAACCCTTGCCCTACACATACTCTGGGGGTGGCGCATATGCCCTAGGCATATCTGGGAGGTGAACAGGTACTCTTAGAGCTCCAACTACTCCCCTGCAAAAGTAGAATTGACTCAGATATCAGTACCACATACCATGTGGTCAGTAAACATAGATGCTTTGTTGTTTTTGCTTATCACATTGCCCTCCTTACCCCATCCTTCACTCCTCTCCCCACCGCCCTCCCTTTCTTTTTCCTTCTTTCTATCCTTCCATCCTCATCCCTCCTCTTTCTTTCTCTTTCCTTCTCACTGTTTCTCACCACTTCCCTACTTTTTTTTCTTTTCTCTGCTTCATTTTTCTGGACATGTATTAGCATTCACTGTGTGCAGGCATTGTGCTAACTAAAAGGAGAGATACAAAAGTGTCATTTATTGGTTCCTACCTTCTAGGAACTTATAATCTACACGGGGAAATAATACTAAGACATCAGCAAATAGGATTTGAGGTGAACTGTTTCCAGAGCCTCAAGGGGAATGCATATGAAGCACCTTGAGCACTTAGAGAATAAAAAAATCCCATCTGCCTGGAATGAGATAAATGTAGACTCAGGGAAGGCTTCCTGGAAGGGGAGGCGGGCACTTGATAGAACCTTTAACTACAGGCAGAACTTGAACATGGGGAAAGGAACATCCAGAGTGGAAGAAACAGAGAGAACTTGGAAAGTGAGGGCCATATAGAACCAGTTCTGCTTGGGTCTACTAGGAATATTGTAGGGAAGTATGAGAGCCTTGGGTAAAAAAAGATTGGCTTTTCCAAGTACTCCCTAGGATTCAAGGAGAATCTGTTTCATTTGTTGCCCTAAAATGTCCTAAAGCTTTGTTCAATAATACTCCACTGAGAAGGAAAAAGAAATATAGAAAAGCTGTCCAATACTTATTAATCTGAAGTGGAGAGATTGTGCTGTACTGAGTTTTAACAAATTTTCAGAACTGGTTAGAGAAAAGAGTAGCAATGACATTTACATTAGTTGTAGCTAATGTGCATTGATTGGATTAAAATATGACATTATGAATTTAAAAAAAAAAGGCTTCTGTTGGAAAATGAAATGCCATTGCTTTCAGGGAGGGGGCGGGAAATAAAGTAAGCAGCCTGGATTGTTTTGCCTGAATGCTCTGGTTTTATTGGGAGTAGGGTCATTGATTTAGGCTCTTTTCCTAAAAATACATTAAGACAACAATTTTGAAGTTAAATAGAAGCCATCTGGGACAAGCCAAGGATGTATTATTTGTACACATAATGCATACATATACAATGCCCACCTCAATTAGTCTTAAAAATACAGTTTCTATGCAAAACAATTTACCCATTGCGCTGCACAATTGAAAAATGTCTGCTTGTTTGTACAAGGAGCTATGCTCTGTGAATCAATGCAGGTAATAAATTATAATCACTGTCACTTTCAAAGCCACTAGGCTGGGTCCCAACTTATGCCAGGGATGCAGCTGAATTGAATGTCACTGTCTCGGGGACTGGCTGTTGGTCGGCTAAAGAACCCCAAGTGGTACAGGGGACTGAGAGATCCTTTTGTTGGTAGTTTAGGGTGCTGAGGGGCAGCTGTGAAATTCTTCGCTTGTAACACCCAATGAAAATAAAAATCCTGATCATAAAAATCCTGCTGTAATGTATACCTGAAATCTATGTAATTTTACTAACAATTGTCACCCCAATAAATTTTTTAAAAAATCCTACTCTCAAATGAAAAGTACACATGCTCTTTACACTGGGTAAACATTTTTCTGAACTGGAGATTCAGATAAACATAAACGTTAAAAAGGAAACCTGCTTTAATGGTTTTTTTTTTTCATTCCTAATTATGTAAATATGTATTACTCATTCCCTTTTTTCTTCCTGGCTGCTGGCAGCTCATATACTTGAGAAGGTATGTTTTATTCAGGAGAACAAAACAGGCAAGGACCTGAGACTTTTGTGAATAGTAAATTGATTTTGACTTGGCCTTTTAGCTCATTATGAATCTTTAAGATGGTGAAATGTGCTTCTTTTCCCTTCTCTGCTGAAATCCCCAGTCATATGCTGAGATGATGGGGTAGGAACTAGGAGGTTTAATATCCTGAAGGGAAAGCTAGGATTGAAAGGAAATCCTGAGCTTGAATTCAAAAGAACAGATGTGCTTCTGTCTACAAATCCATCCATCCATCCATCCATCCATCCATCCATCCATCCATCCATCCATCCATCCATACATTGATGTGTTCTTTCTTTGTAATGGTTAAGATTATAGGCTTTGGAGCCAGCCAGCCAGAATTCAAAACCTGGCTCTGACATTTAAAATCCATGTGATATTGGACAGCAACCTTGAAGACACGGTGTCCTCATCTATAAAATGGGTAAAATTAATATCTACCTTTCAGGTAGTGAAAAATGAATTAGATATGTATGTAACGAACTTAAATTTTGTGCAGTGGTTGGCACCAATAAACTTTCAATACATGGTAGCTTCAACTCAATTCATGTTTATTACTAATCTACTCTGTGCCACACCCTAGAGTGAATGAATGTAATATGAATCTGATATAGAGCTATTACTCAAGAGCTTCCTAATTTCATATGGGAAGTAAGATGTGTATATCTATGACTTTAGAGCAAGGCTGGTAATGATGCGATTGATAAGAAATTGTCAGATGGAGATCTATGTTCGTTCAGAAGGGGTCAACCTGTTTCCATCTGTGGGGAAAGGCTAAGGCTTGGTGCAAAGGGTGCTGCCAGAGCTGGATTTAGAGGATATGTAGGGTTTATGATGGAAGAGGTTAGCAGGAAGAGGGTTCTAGCATGTATTGTCTACTTATTATGAACCGGCTACTCTAACAGAACTTCACACATATTATTTCACTTAATCCTCACTACAATTTATACTATCATTGGGTATAGTGTAGTGATAGATAATTTTATGCCATCTTGCTGCAGCTTAGAAAGGTATAATGACGTACCTAAGTTTCCACAAACAGGTTTAAAATCAATTAGGTTGGTGCAAAAGTAATTGCGATTTAAAAGGTTAGAAATAATTGCAAAAGCCGCAATTGCTTTACAAACCAACCTAATAGTTGCCTTCCTGGGTTATAGAAAGATAGTAATAGCATCCACCTCGAAAGATGTCTGTGATGATTAAATGAAGGGATACATCAGAGCATCTTGCACAACGTCAGCCCACAAAGAGTGGCTAGAATATGGTTTGGTGTTAAAGATGGTAATGGGCATTATGCAGCGAGTGGAGATGTGGTAGAGTCACAAACCTACTTCAGTCTCGTGTGACTTGGAACAATATATTCTTTCAATGGGCTTTGAAAACTATGAACACCTGTTTGAGGGAGTGCTTGCATAAATTGGTGGGGAAAATATTTCTTCCCATAGGGGATGCTGATACCTAGTGTGGGCAGAGGTCTTTCCTGAAATCCCAAAATGTCAGCAATGGGAAATGCCTCGGAGATCATCCAACTTATCATTTAGGAATTTGAGGTGCTGCGTGGCTAAGTCACTGCCCCAAGGTGACACAGCTCAAAGCACATCTTGGTTAACACCTCTCCATAGGAGAGGTTTCTAAAGGATAGATTGTCAGGGTCCTTTAAAGTTTAGCTCAACCTTCATCTCCTCTCCCCACTAATTGTTTCTCTGATAGAGTGTTGTCCGACAAGAGTGCAATCCACAAATGTGAGCAATGTAGGTTGTTGAAATACCTTTTAGTAGCCATATTTTAAAAAGTAAAAAGTAATTGATGGAATTTATTTTCATAATATATTTTATTTAATCCAGTATATCAAAAATATTATCAATATATCAATGTACATGATTCAGATGAATTAGATATTTTATGTTTCTTTTTCATGGTAAGTCTTCAAAACCCAGTGCATATTTCATAATGATAGCACATCTCATTTGGAGTAGCCACATTTCAAGTGCCCAGTAGCCACATGTGACCCACAGGGCTTTCAATCTATGGAAACTTCTGATCTTTAGAAAGAGTTTCTTCTTCTCCGATCCCCTATAACGTAGTCACATTTTGCCCAGTTCCACCTCTTGGAGCCATATTAAACAGTGCTTATTTCTTTTCCATGGTCCAGCACTTCAGAAGGGACTCATGTCCTGATTAAATGGTTTTACTTCGACAACTTTAGTTCCTTCAGTCATTTTTCAAGGACAGACAGGGCTTTGGACCCCTTCTTCATTCTAAACTCTGCTCTCAATGTGCTTTTTTTTTTTTTTTTTTTGGTCTCCTCGGCATAAATAAACCTGGCGCTCCAAGGGAAGCCTGGCCGATATAGATAGGTCTACCATTTCCTTCAATTTAAATATTCCATTACTTCTAATGCACATTTCAAAGAATTAACTTTTCTGTTTGTTAGCCTTGTCACGTTGTTTGGATGGCATTTACTGCCTATTACTAAATCTCCCTAAGTATATTCACATGGGCAATTTCTAAGCTCTGTATCTCCTACCTTGTATTTATGCTGCTGGTGTTTGGACTCCAGGGTAGGACTTTCCATTTACTTGTTGCATTTCATCTAACCATATTCAGCTTGCAATTCTGACCTGTTAAGCTATGAGGACATTGCTTCTATCATCCTGTGAATTCTCTGTCCTTTTCTGCTTGGCATTCTTAAGTACGATAAGCAAACCTGCTATAGTATCATCAAAGAATTAATTAAGATGCTGTTTGGGGCAGGAGCTAGTCCAAGAAGTTTGTTTTTGTGGCTTATATCTTCATGGTTCTTTCCAACCCACCCTTTTCCATCCTTGACACCCTGTCTATTCTCTAATGAGCATCAGTGAAAGACCAGGATAGTTGTGTCAGGACTACGCATCGAAGGCTGCGTGAGTAATCCTACTGGTCAGTCCTTAACCACTGAAAACCCTGGCCTCATAGCTCCTGAACCATCTCCCATCCATTAAGTTTTCCCTTCCCTCCGGCTCAGCATCACATAGTATTGGTATCTGTTCTTCTTCCATCTTTGATGCCTGAAGTGCCAAAAACCAACCTAAATCTCCCATTCTTCTAGATCACTGGGTCCCTCTTCAGATTCACTCAGATCATTGGGATTGAGCCTCTCTCTCTTTATATATATATATGGAAATTTTAAAACATTAGAAAAGTAGAAAATAGAATAATCAGCCTTGTATACCTGTCACATGTACTGAGACCCAGTCTTGCTTCATCTTCTCTCTACCCATTCTCCCCTCTATTATTTTGAAACAAATTATAGATACTATATCATTTTATCCTTAAGTATTTCTGAATGTATTTATAAACAATAAATACTTTAAAAACACAATCTCAACACCACAGCTAAAATGTTCACAGTAATTTTGTATGTCAGCAAACATCTCAGGCCACTTTTCTCATGCCCAGCCAGACTTCGCAGAATAAGATATGCTATGGAAGACAGTCCCTTGATCATAGGCTTGCTAGAAAACATAAAAAAGACTTCCCACTAGTTAATTAGAACAGTATAATCCAAAAAGCCTAGAAATCTATAGCTGTTTTAAATTTATTGTCTTCGCTATTAATCCATGCAGTTTGAGAGCAGAAGGCAAGGGGGAGTGGCAAGGAAAGGATATTTAAAAGTTTCATTTGTTCTTTTGGGAACACCCAGTATGTTCTATTAGCAAAGTGTGTTATAGCCCTAGAAATATCCAAGCTCTCTTTGGACCAACTCCTGGAAAATGTACGTGTGAACTGATAGCTTTTGTGAAATCTTTCCCAAACATCTCATATTTTCCCAGCAGGAACAGAATGTGTAGTTACATATCAAGACTATCAATTTGCCTAAGGCTGTCCAACAGCTGAATTAGAGGATCCGGAAAAAAGAAAGTGAAGGTGCACAGATACATTTGGAAATAACTTTCTTGGGTAATTTCACCTCATGTGACCAATGAGTTGAATGCAATCACAGATTTCCTTCCTTTTTTCCTTCCTTCCTTCCACCCTCCCTCCCACTTTTTTCCTTTCTTCTTTCCTTCCTTCCTTCCTTCCTTCCTTCCTTCCTTCCTTCCTTCCTTCCTTCCTTCCTTCCTTCCTTCCTTCCTTCTTTTCTCTTTTTCTTCTTTTCTCATAAATCTTTCCTCTGCTGTTCCCTGGCCAGACAACCATGTGAACTGAATTGACCTCCTCAATACAGCTTTACTACTATGGTCACTAGGGCCCAGCGTTGCTCCTGTGACGTCACCTTTGCCAGGAGCAATATGAGTCAAGGTGTCTACAAACCTGTACCAATTTTATAAGTCATTGGGTTTATAATTTACTAGTGCCATCTGGAAGGGAAGGAAGGCTATTTACAGTGTCATTGGTCCATAGGGAGATGAGACATACTTTCCAACCTGCTCATCTCCCCCATGAAACCATCCCACATAACCCCAGTTGGAATTAATATCTTGTTCTTCATTCTGCCATTATGTGTGGCCCTTCTATTATCACAATTTTAATAGTCTGCCTTGAATTACAGTTACTTTTATGGATATCTGTCTCTTTCACTTATGACTCTCTAAAACAGGGACTCTATCTTACTCATCCATGCATCTGTGCCCTGCCTATAATAAACATTAACAGACATTTGTTAAAATAAAATCCTGAAATGCATATTTGATGATATACGAGAGGTAAAATTAGTGCCTACATTGCAAATATAGAGCTTTAAGAATTCAGTTTAGTTAGCATTTGTTAATATCTACTATGCAAAATAAAAAATAGTGAAATCTATTGCAGGTTTACTATGTATCCAGCACTGTGTTAAAAACCTGACACATCATCTTATTTAACCGTCAGAATAAATCAATGCACTAGGACGTGATCTCCACTTTACAGGTGAGGAAAGTGAGGTGAAGCAAGTTAAGCAGCCGCCAGCTCAAGAGGCAGGCGTGGCATCCGGCAACTGGCCTGTACAAATACAGAGACTCTGCCAGAGGTCTGTATTACTGACCTGTATCGCCCTTAGTTATAGACAAGAGGTGAATTATGCATATAAATCCTATCTGTACCCGTCTGATGGAATACAGTTTATATACACTTATCCAGTTTCCCAGGATTTACCTGTGCCAGTTATCATGGCTCTCAGTACCAAAATGGTAAGAAAATCTTTGAATTTAAGACCTGGACGTGATCTCAGGAAGAATCTAGTCTAATTGCTTTCCACATGTATAGGTAAGGCCAGTGAAGCCTTACCTCAGATTAAAGCCCAGACCCTTCAGGGCCTGAGATACTCATGGCCTCCTCCTCACCTCCTCCTCCACTCTTCTTTGTTCACTGCAAACTAGTTGCACCACATGTGTTTCTCGGACACATCACCTCAGGGTCTTCATCTAGGTATTCTCTTAGCCTTGGTGCTCTTCACCCAAATATCCCCTGGATGGCCTCCCACTTCTTTTAGGTCTTTGCTCAACTCTCATTTTCTCAATGAGCCTCTGTAATGCTGTAAGCTGCCCCGTCCCCACCCTAGCACTCCGTCGCCCATTACCCTACTCAACTGTTTGTGTTCCATAGCACTCAGCCCCTGCTGTACTATGTAATTTATGATGTTATTTCATGTTTTTGTCAGTGTTTCCTACTGACAGTATCTTTGTAAAGTCCACGAAGGCAGGGATTTGAGTCCGTGTTTTGCCTCGCATATATTTCCAAGTGCTGAGCATAGTGTCAGTGCCCAACAGTGGATGTAAGAGGGAACGGTCTACGTCAGGGCGCACACTGAATCAGAGCCAGGATCTGGACTGGAACCTAGGTAGAGTCCCACACGAGTGTCCCTTCCATTCCGGCGTGCAAAAGATTGCAGCAGATTACCATTTGAGATAAAGCCAGAGACTGCATGAACCCTAGAGAAAAATAGCCTCCTCATTCCTCCCTTAGCTTTCGGAGAGAAGTTTGGAAATGTGGCATATCAGTGAAGGAGAATGGAGATCCCAGTAGAAAAGGCAGCTAACGTTTGTTGAGAACCTACTGTCAGCAAAGGCTCTATACAATACCTTTCATACTCTTCATCTCATTTAATCTTTACAAAATGTTATTTCAATTCCATAGATGAGAAGACGGAGGCTTAGAGAGTTAAGTACCTCTTCTCTGGCCACAGTGCTAATAGCTAGATTCAAATACAAGGAATTCTCTTACAATTCTCAAGCTCAAGACATTTTCACTACCCAGTGCTACTGCTTTAATGTAGTAGAGGTAGAATAGTTTAAAAAAGTATGTACTAGTTAAGACATAGGCATAAATATTTATAAATATGTAAAGCCAAGACAGGTATTTTCATATTCATTTAACTTGCAATGAATTATTGAGTTCCTACGATATTCAAAAGTCTGCACCAGGAAGTTATATGTAAGCTATCTGTCAATTAAATATTTATTAGTACCTAGAATGTGCCCGGCCTTGGGCTAGGGATTGAGAATGTTGATAGTAAAATACATTCCTACATTCAAATAGTTCACAGTCAGGGTCAGCTTCTCAATGACAAAAAAGGGAAACGAAACAACTGAAAGGCACAATAGAGAATCCATTTATGCAATAAATAATTATGGGCACTTAACATGTTCCAGGTACTTTGTTAGTCACTGCGGACAAAATGAATATGCTATGGTGGTGTCGCCCTACGGACCTACTGGGAGAGCCCATCATTGATGACATAATCCCACAACTGTTTAATTTCTAATGTTAGTAGATGCTATGATAGAAAACTCTAGGGAGCGGAGACTGTAGAACAGAGGGACCTGCTCTAGTCTTGGGGATGGAGAATAATGGAGTGACTCACTTAAGCCTTCTTTCCCAAGGAATTATCAGAGTAAGCACCATGTAGTATTTGAAGTTTTCAACGCACTTTCCCATCTCTTAGCCTCATTAGACCCACACTAAAGCTGTGTTGAGTAAAAGGAATCTTGGATTATCAACTCAGTTTTACAAGTGGAGAGTCAGACTTAGGCTGAGGACGAGAACCCACTTCCTCAAATTCCTGGCCTAGAGTGCTTTTCACTATAGCAAAATCAGAAAGCAGGTCTATTGAGTTCTTATAACCAGCCGTGGGGTTAATCTCCCTAAGGGGCAGCTTAATTATCCTTTGACAGCTTTCAGACTGCCCCAGCCATACCCTTCCCCACACACTGAGTTGTTTCAGACTCGGTCTTGAGGCTAACAGAGGGTCAGGACATAGGTAGATGTTTCCCCTAAAATGCTTATCTGCTCTTGGGAATAATTCAAATAATGGTGAGTGAGTCCATAATCATATCTTAGGATCTGTTTCAATCTACCCCCTGCCCATCAAGTTCTCCCAGTAAATTGCTTGTCTAATTTCTATTCAGTATTCAAGATCCAGCTAAAATAGCACGTCCTCTATGATGCCTTTCCTGGCTCTTCTAGGAACTTAATGTCTTGCCCTTTCTGTTTTGAAAGAAACTGATTCATATCTCCAGTGGAGCACCTACTTACTTGTTACGTTATAATCATCTGCACTTTCCCAGGTTGGCTATTCCATTTGAGAACGAACCAATAGAGTCCTGTTAAGAGAAAAAGGTATTAACTCATTTCTCAGTCTTGTTATTTCAGATTTCCCAAACCCCTGAAAACTTTCACTTATTTTTTAGAGACCGCATTCTGGGAGGTATTTCCCTTGAGTTCATGAATGAGTCCAGTCAGATTTCACCTGATGGGTGCCATCGTGTCCTCCACAACTCTGTCCTTTTCGGTAATTTTCACTTGTTGGGGTCCCCACTGGCTGTGATACTGCATGAAGCCACTTTGCCTCTGACTCCAGTGCCTTGTTGTAGGTTGGGGACTTGGGAAGCAGACAAGGAGACAGAGGTGGGAGTATAAAAGTTTCATTGGGAGTAACACCCATGAGAGAAAAGGGTGGTTACAAGAGGGCAGAGGGGGAGTTGTCAGACTGTGATGCCAACCAAAGTTCCTGCCAGTCCAGAGGGGAACTTGAGAGCAAAAATTGCTTGTCAGAGGAGCCCCACATTGTACAGAAATGGCTAGGCTTGTACCTTGCTCAGTTATTGGCTGGGGGCCTCCCTGAGAATAGCATGCCCTAGGCTTGAAAACTGAGGCAGATCTTTAAGACTCTTAAACTACATTCTTCTCATCCTGGAGTGAGTCTTTTCTTAAAGGGTCTGAGTGGAGAATCTCCATGTCATACAATCGTTATTGCCTAATTATTTTACTGCATTTTACTATTATCTATGCTCCTGAGGATACGTATGTCAATTATAACTGTGTAATTATACTATATGATGGTGTGCAGTATACATGTTTTCTGAACTCAGTGACATCATGTGGGTGGCTTGAAATTGACCTTATCGGGAGTATTTATACCATGGAAAGTAGCAAACAAATCAGGGCTTGGATTATTATTTTATTGGGTCTAGACTTAAGAAAATGATAGAGAAAATGTCAACAATACAAATACAGATTATATTTAAAAGTACATTATGTCTGTAGTCATTACATTGTGAATAGAACAAAAATTTTAGGGAAATGTCCTTCCAGTATTCAAAAACTATTATCCAATTTAGCAAAAGAAGTCATTGTTGACAAATGAGTTTTGACATATGTCTTGTTTGTTTCACTTTCATCTTACTCATTAGCAGAAGGAAAATATTAACTAGCATTCAGTTCAGAACTATGCTCGTTTGTCAATTATAACCATAGTTGGTTACAGGTACAAGAGTTCCCAAAAATCAAATGAAAGCATTCTGTGAGAATTAATTGGTTATATGGGATTTACAGTTAAGAATATTGTATATTTGATTATTAATTGCAAACTGTGTGTTGCACATTCTTAATACCAGGAAAATTTATGAAACTTGTATGTGTATATATGTACGCATACACATGTTCTTCTGGACAGCCAGTTGTTAAACATTAACCAGCACACCTCTGCCCATCAGCCCTTTGCCTGGCACCGTTACCCAATTCAGTGCTGTGGTCTCCACTGAGTACCCTACCTTAGGTGCTCTGTCTCCCAGGAGGTGCCAGTGAGTTGTGATCTCTCTTGCTCTCAGTGTGCTAAACCAAACCACAGATCAGGCAGAAGGGTCTCTGTTCTCCTTCAGTGGCATAAGTACAAGGCAATACTGCCTCAAGCTTCAATTGCTTACAGAATTTTAGTGAACACATGTCTTTCGATTTTTACTCTCCGTATCCTGTCTCTCGCTAAGGACTCAGGCATGAATCCGTGGTGGTCTGGATGAGAAAAGGGAGTTAGAGAAAGATGCACATTGTGTTAGGAATTGTCCATCCCCTCTACTGGCCACCTTTGCTAGATGTTACCTACCTGCCTCTCTGTCCCAGCAGACTTTATATTAAGCTATCCTGGTGACTTTAAAGCTGTCAATTTCCCTAAACTTCTTTGAAGCCAGTCATGTCCTAGTGATACTGTGATCTTCCCAAGGGAAGTGACCTCATCTTTCCATCTCCAGCACTTCCGTGTGGCATAGTAGTCACTGAATAAATTATTATCTAACGAACGAATGACATACAGACAGAGGAAGACAGAGGAAGCAGATAGAGGAAGACACCAGATGTATTAGCTTCCAACCCCGGAGTTTTCCTTAGTCCATACCAAGTGATGTACTCCTATCCCCAGGAAGATCTTTGGACTGAGTCCCATTTCATGAGTGAAGGCGTAATTGAGTTCGAGGTTTCATAGGTTTCATCCTGGTTGCAGGGCAGAGAGCAGGCGGCCATGTGAATCTTCCTGCATGCTCTCTCCTGGTGAGCTACACTCCCTGAGTCCCATTTACAAGCCTTTTCTCATTTTTTTAGGCTGCTGAGCCTTTTGCCTGGAAACAGTGATATTCCTTTGTTCTGACATTTAAAAACCTGCCCGGCCCTTCCTGTGGGCCAAGGCCCTCATGCTTTAGCCTGGTTTTCATGATAGCTTTTGTAATCTCTTTTAAGGTCTTCGTATCAGTGAAGGCACTGTCATATCTCTTTCATTATCGTGAGTCACCAGTTGACCCAGGATGTCCCAGATGGGGGAGGCAAACATCTCAGACAGTGTTCAGGTCATTGCTGATTCAAGTGATTACAAGGCCTGGCAAGCTCACTTTAAGATGCAGGTGCTAGGGATATAATACTCCCTAAAGGGAGGTAGTCCCGTGTCTTTTCCAACCTCATAACAGCACAAATTGTTTCCCCACTGCATACAGGTGAAGTCCCAGTTCCTTATTCCTGGCTTCCACGGCAATCACCATTTTGGTCTTGATGTTCTTATAAATAAATAATATATTTAACTCCTCTTTGGAACCAGCCATCGTACTAGAACCTTTCAGTCAAATGGTAAACAAAATATACATGATCCTTGCTTTCTTAGGATTTATAATCCAACCAGGAAAATGGATTAAAGTAAGATGAGTTCAATAAAATGAAAACCAGCAGAGCAAGTTCAGAGAGCAGGGTACCCAGCTTAGTCCTGGGGCTTAGAGAAGCCTTCTCTGTGGATATAACATTTACTCTGACTTCCTGTAAGTGAGTAGAATTTAGCTGCAATAATTTTTATTGCAAACACTTATATCGCCTTTTTATGTTGGACGTTGATCTTTGCCTTTGCCTTGATATATATATATATATATATATATATATATATATATATATATATATATGCTCATTTAATCCTCAACCACAAGAAGTAAATATAATTACGATAAAATGGATACAGAGGGAATTTGAGTAACTTGCTAAAGGTCACACTAAGGTGGCTAAGTATCAGAACCAGGTTTCAACACAGCAGTCTGGTCCCTAATCCTTACTCTTAATGACTGTCTTAAACCTGACTCTCTGGAGTATAATATGCACACAGTTATTATGTACCCAATTATGATTCTTTGAATAAATGAAGGAAAAAGAAGGAGGGAGAAATCAGCAAGTGCCAATGTCCTGCGGCCAGAGAGAACAGGATGTGTTATGTCAGTGGGATGTCATTCAGTGTGGCTGCATTGTGGAAAACAAGCACAGCGAGGTGTCCTCGGAGGCTGGAAAGGCTATAGCACCTGGTGACCCATGTGAAGGATGAGGTCTGCATTTGAGAACAGTGTGAGGTTGTTGCTTAGTTTTAGGTAGAAGAGTAGTGACCTGATCAGATATATTATTTTCAAAGATCACTTGGGCTGCAATTTGGAGAATGGATTGCAATGCAAAAAAAGGGTGTGGGGAATATCGTTAGGAAGCTACTTCAATAATCAAATGACAGATGAAAGGATCACAGTGGTGGCAATGGAGGAAGCAAGAAGCTGAAGAGTTCAAGCTGTATTTGGAAGGTAAAATCAATGCACAGCCTCCACTCCAGCCAGATGTGTGCCCCCAGCACACCACGTCTACTCCTGCTTCTGCACCTTTGCTCACATTGTTTCTGCCACCTGGAATGTCCTCTCCTTCCTCCTCCTGTCTGAACCCCTTCTTTCCTGATGACCCAGCCCAGTTACTGCTATAATAATTTCTTCAGTCCTTTGTATGTGAAGCTGATCTTTGTGTTTTCAGTTACCATCATGTCTCAGTCTAACTTAGCTCTCCATTTAGATAAGCACCTTGAGTGCCAAGCCAGCTGCTGCACCGTGTGTTCCTGTGCAGCTCCCCAGCTGCTCTTGCACTGTTTTACGGTCACCAGAGGTGATTTGGTGTGGGGAGGAAACTGCTGGGACTAGGAGCCAGAAGTCCTGTCCTCATGAGCTGAATTACCAAATAGCAAGTCGTTTTTTGCACCCCCGTTTTCTCGTCTGGAAAAGGGTACAATTTCCTCTACATTAACGACTTCCAAGCATTCAAGGGTTGTTGTTAGGATCCAATCGGACGGTGAATATGAAAATACTTTTTTATCTAAAGAGTACTTTACAACTTTGTGGGATTATGATTCTTATAAATGTATACGTCAATTTCATGCATTACAATTGAGGGAAAAGAAAATATGGGTTTTATGGGAAGGACACTGGCACTGGACTACTGTGTTTCCCCGAAAATAAGACCTAGCTGGACCATCAGCTCTAATGCATCTTCTGGAGCAAAAATTAATATAAGACCCAGTATTATATTATATGAGACCCAGTCCTATATTAAAATAAGACTGGGTCTTGTACTAATTTTTGCTCCAACAGAAGCATTAGAGCTGATGGTCCGGCTAGGTCTTATTTCCGGGGAAACCCAGTAGCTCACAAGATCAAAGGAATCAGGGCAACTCTGCAGCCTCAGGAACAGGAACCAGGGACCCAAATGCCATCATCAATGCTCTTTCAGATTCCTGTCTCTCTCTCTCTCTCTCTCTCTCTCTCTCTCTCTCTCTCTCTCTCTCTCTCTGTCTCGTTCTCTCGCTCTCGCGCTCTCTCTCTTCTTCTGTATAACCCTTAGGCTCTCCTCTTTGCTCTACTGTATCCTCTGTACTACAGATGGGCCTTTCCCACATGGCAAGGCGTAGGACCACAGGGAACACTGGGCTAATATTTTATTTCAGACAGGTGAGAGGAGAAAGGACTGCTCTGTCAGTTTCACTTGGACAATTCCTAAAAGATTGGTCTGGCTTGTGTCATGAACCCATGACCCTAGACCAAGCACTGTGACCAGAGAATGAGGGTACTATAACTGGTCACCTTTTTAGCATCTGCTTCTATGACCAAAGGCATAGAGTACTCCACTCTGTAACCCAAACCATCACTTTATGGTTGGAATGGGGTTGCTGTTAGTAGAAAAAGGGGAGAGCAATGCCAGACATACAAAACAACTCATGCCCACGACAGTTCCAAATGAGAAATGGTTGTGACATTGACTTGATGAGGCAAAGCTACTTGGTATGATAAAAAGGAAGCAAGAAGCTGTGTTAAACATAAGCAGCCTATCACAAAATTAAGTCACCTTGAACAGATGATACAAGATGATACACTCAGAATAAATGAGCAGAGATGACCTAAAATTTTCATCCAAAGACACCTGGATTGATAGCAACTCACAACAAAAGGTGGAATTTTGCTGAAGAGAATCAAGAAAGATTGAATCATGTAAGATGGTGAGGGGTAGCATGTTAGAAAATGACAAAAAGGCACAAATAAATCAACACATGCAAAGTGCAAGACTATTAACGTCCTTCCCCTGATGGAGATGGATTCTAATTACAAACAGAAGTCAGTTGATTGTGTGCAGATTTTATTTATGATCAGATCTGATTAGACAAATAATGACAAATGAGAAACACTTGTAAATTGCCCAGTGATAAGCTCTGTGTTGCTAGGTAACAAAGCAATATGATTCCCAGTAGAACCAAAGAAAAGGGAGGAACTGGGGGAACAGAATATTTTCTAGATCTCCCTTTCTTTTGTAAGGGACTTACACACTGTGCTAAGCTTCTAGGATTTCCACTTGGGTTCTCACATCTCATTCAAAGTGAAATATCAGCTTAGTTTCAGTTCTATGATGTGAAATTTCTCCCCCAAAACCTAGGTTGAGTGAACCGGAAATGAGCAGGTTTAGAAACAACATAATCGCTATCTTCAAATATGTTCATTCAATTCATCAGATGTTCACCCACCTTCTCCTATGTGGCAGGAATAGTTCCAGACACTGTGGAGTGTAGATGAAAGTATACCTAACAGTGTACCTATTCTTGTGAAATGTGGGGACTGGGGCATATAAACATCTAACAACAAGATGATGCAGAGATCTGGGCAATCAGATCTAGACACATCAGAGGCTCGATATGTGAGGAATGATTACAGGGAATACAAAGGTTCAAGTCTAAGAAGTAAAGGCTGTAGAAGGTAGGCAGGCACAAAACTGCTTTCAAATACAGATGATGAAGGAATTTTGTTCTGTGCAACTCCAAGGGAAGTACCACGACTAATGAGTGAAAGCTCCAAGGACGATCTCTCAGTTGCAAGGTAAGGACTTTCAGAGATGTCTGAAAGTAGTTAAGCTCTCTTGTGAAGTTAGGTCTCCACCCTAGTGGTGACTACCTGTCAACAAGCACCAACGTCACTGAGTGACTCAATTTCATTGAGTGTGGTGGGTGATGAGGAAATGCCTTGTGGTTTCATTTCCCAAAGTGTATCGTGCGGAATGCTGGAATTGTGAGATACTCTGTGATAAAAGGAAGAGACCCTTGTTATTTCAAAAAAAAAAAAATGTTCTTCATGTCTTGCCGAAATAGGGCTCAGTGCATGGTATTTGGGGAAAGGCTGCTTTTTTGTATGGGAGGTTAGAGTAATAACTAAGAGTTCCAAGGTGGAGTATGCCTTCTCTCATCTCAGGCCATAGTAATGACATTCTTTTATTTTGGCTCCACTTCTTTCTAACAAGGTTGTTGAGACTCTGTACTCAGAAAGGAGTATTAGGGATATGAGATGAGGGAGCTGTGAAAGAAAAGGCCCGAACTCCGTGAGATATCATCTTTTAAGAGAAAGCGAGCGACAAGATTAAAATAAATGAAGATCTAGATGGGTGGTCCTCCCGCCTGTGACACGATACTTCCCAGAGCTAAACAATCACCAGGAATCCTCACTTTGAGTGAGCAGCTCTCAGATTTCTATGAGCATCCTGACTTCTTTCCTAGCTACTCAGTTGACGACTGGGCGGCTCCACCTAGATGCTATTTACTCATCTGAAACGTACCATATCTTGATTTCTATGCACTCCTAGTATCCTAAACTTCCTCCTCCCCTGGTCATTGCCATGGCAGTAAATGGTACCATCATTATCTCTCATCAGGATAGATATATTAGTCTCCCAGGTGGCCTCCTTATTTCTGCCCTTACCTCTGCCATCCATTCCCCACATTGCAGCCAAAATAATTTTTTACAATATAAATTAATCTTGCCAATCCTCTGGTTAATAGACTTTAGTGCCTCCCCATTGCTCCTTGTACTTGTCAGTATTGCCACAGAAATGTTTCATAACAAACCACCCCACAGTTCAATGACTTAGAACAACAGCTATTCCTCTCATTCATATGTCTGTGAGTGGGATGGTTAATGCTGCACATCTCGGGTGTATGAGCTGGGGTTGGCTCCAAGGTCTAGGTTTGGTTCAGGTATGCTCCACATGTCTCTCATTCTTTTGGGGGCCAGTGGGCTCTACTAAGTGTATTTTTCTCATGGCAATGGCAGAAGCCCAAGAGCAAGCCTAACTACACAAACACATTTCAAGCTCTTGCTTATGTCATATCTGCCAACAGGCCATTGGCCAAAGCAAGTCACGTGGCCAAGCCCAAATTCAAGGGTTGGGAAGTACCCTCCTTCCACCCTCCATGAGGCTATCTCAAGGGTGTCAATTTGCAATCATTCTATATGGAGCAAAGAATTATGAGCAACAATTCCATCTACCATGCACTTAGAATAACATGCAAACTCCTTACCGTGGTCTCAAGACCCTCAGCTCTTGACTATTTATCCAACGTCATCCAATTCCACTGCCTGCTTCTTCCACTACATTCCGGACACACTGATCTTTCTTTACATTAAATATGCCAACCCCATTCCTGCCCTAGGCACTAGAATCAGATTTCCCCTTTGCGTCCCTAGTCCACACCTACAGAAGGCTGGTTCTTGCTGTCTTGCTGCTTAAACGTCACTTCCATAGAAGCTTAGGAAGTTTCCCGGCACCCTCTATTCCTTATTGCCTCCACTTGTTTTACTTGTTTCAAAGTATTTCTCTCTGCCCAATACATTGTTGTGTGTGTCTTTGTTGGTTGAATACTTACCTGCTTTCTGCCCTGGAAAGTAAGTTCCATGAGATAAGGGCCCTTGTTTATCTTGTTCAGTTTTGTGTCCTCAGCATCTAGAACAGTGATTAGCACCTAGTTTTTGAATGAGTAAAAATATGTATACACAGAAATTCACCCCAGGAAATATCTCCCCAAACAGAATAAATAGGTACTCAATACAGTGACATATCTGCCTCCCTCCTTTTTTTTTTTTTTGTTAATTTACACAAATAATACACTTCCATTATAGGGGAAAAATATGACAAAATGAGTATGCAAATCAACATTAAATCATCAGAAATTATCACTAAGAGTTAGTGTATATCCTTCCAAGCTTTTTTTTTCTGTGTAAATTATATGCAACTGGAATTATTTTTATAGGCCCCATACTGCTTTTAGTTTGTGTTTGTCGTCTTTTCACGTCAATCATCTTAGATCTACAGCTTTTATTGGTTACATATTATCTCTTGCACAGCTGGGCACAAATACCCTTGTGCTTAAAGCTTTGCATACATGTTTTGTTGGTTCCTCAGGATAAATTCTAGAAGCAGGACTGCTGGGTCAAAGGGCGTTTATACTTTCTCAAGGTTTTTGAAACACATAGCCAGATGGTCAAGTTGTACCCATATACACCCTATCAGCCGTGTATGAGAACGTGATGGCTATGTCTTTTAATATCCTGTTGGTCACTTCTAGTCTTAATTCAGTGAAAAATGAAGTTAGCGTTTTCAGTGTTCCTGGCATTTGATATACCCTGAAGGTCTGCAGAGCTTTGCAGCAGGCACACTGTGTGAGGTGTCACTCCAGGTCAAAGCTTCATTTTCATGGATCCCCCCCCCCCAAAGGGTCCTCAGATAGAATTCTAGGGCGTCATGAACTTGGATGGTAAAATAACTGCAGCTTTATCATCACTAATCCCTAGCTGTAATTGAGATTTCCTTCCACTGTAAATATAAACAGGGCACAGTAGCACTGGCAGGACCTGTTGTCACCAATAGAAATCACAGATATTTCCGTATCGTGTTTCAGTCATTACAGGTAATATCTTTTTTTTTCCTCCCTGCTCCTTTGAAATGATGGCAGTTCTAGATGTGCTGTTAGGTCTTGTCATTTAATGCACTGATGTGAGAGCATATCTAGTATTTTCAGATGTATTAGTTGAATATTTAAAATGTATATTTCATTATATTTGGTTTCTGCGGTAATCACATGTATCTTAATTTCGGTGTTAAAAGCACTATTCTGAGAATGGCTAAATCATCTTCATTATCTTGCCAAAAGGATCCACAACACAAAACAATTTAAGGACACCAACAGGTAAATGAGGCCAGGGATTTTTCACAGTCAAATGTAATTTTTTAAAATGTTAAACCTCCCTACTTTAAAATGCTGGTAGCTAATTTGATTTTAAAAATAGAACAAAAAAATCGATTTCTACAGATTGTATATGTACTCACAGCCATCAAGTTTCAATATTTGCCCAGATATGGGTGAGGTGAGTGAGACATTTCCTTTGGGTATGAAATTTAAGGTGATACCCCAAAACTCAGCAATCAAGATAAATTATGTTTTAAAGTAATATTTTCAAATATAATCAGAAAAGCAGTGCTATGCTGAGGTACATTAAAGTCTAAGGACAAAGGACAAATCAGTAATACTGACCCTGCCTTTATTTAAAACCGATGTTTTGTTCACCATGGATTTTTGGCATTAATTTTACTTTTTAAAATACTTTGTTAAAATACTATTTATCTTGATGACTGAGGTTTTTAAGTTTCTGGCTGGGTGCTGCATGCCTCACTCAAACTCGCCGTCATCTCCCCTCCTATGTTGACTTCCTACACATAAAAATGAAAGGGCTCAGGCCACATCAGTGGTTTCTAAACCTGTCTAAACCAAAATGACGGCGGGAGCTTTATAGCATTACTAATTCCTGCATCTGTACCCTGGAGCTTCTGACCCATTAGGCCTGAGTGGGTTCTGGGGAGACATATGTGTCGAAAGGGACCCCAGATCATTGATTCTGTTCAGAAACCACTGAATTGGATGATTTTTAAGCCCCTTCCAGATATAATACCATAAGATTTTACCTTATGTTCTTTTCTGGGTTTAATGCAAATCCCCCTGGGATTATGGTCCATTAAGTCAGTAACATCTCGATGTGAACTAATTTAATAGCTTGTTTTTGTCTTGACATACGGGGCCTGGAGCCCAGGACCTAGGGGAGGAGGTGCATGGGAGGAGAGTGGAGCTGAGAAAGGGGCTGTCCCCTCCCAGAGGTGTCACTGAATCGAGGGGACCAGGAATGTCCCTTGTCAACCGTGAACAACAGGAAATTGCTTTTACTCCATCTGAAAATAAATGGAAGTGAATGCCAGAGCATCCTCTCTTTGAAGGGATGTCAGGAACACTTTCAATCTTTTATCTTCCCGAAAACAGCGGGAGAAACACCACTGGAATCAGCCCTGTAATTTCTACTCAGTAATTATACCTGTCACCACTTCCGACAGAGCAGATATAAATAGCCGGTTATCTTACTTTTTTCTGCTTTTCTTTGTGGTTTTCTTTCTCCAACCACAGACTTGGGTGGCGGATGCTAATACCCGGACACGACACAAAGCATTCACAGAAAGCGTGCTGCGAGATATTAGACCAGTGTTCCAAAAAGCCATATGCAATGGATCGCGAGCATCTCATTTGCCCAAAGAACTCTGGTCTCTAAGATTGATGACAGGTGACAGGGAGAGACAGTCACCGAGGGAAGGAGTTTTGCTTTCCATTTCTAATTTCATTTTGCTCCCTGTAGGGATGTGCACGTGCGTGCCTGCCCGCTGTGTTGTGTGTGTTAGTACACCCACAAACCCAGTCTCCTCTGTGCCTGCGTGACTCACTGGAGGAAGTCAGGGCTTCTGGGAGGTAGATTAACCCTCTCGGGTCTCGAAAAGCCATGTTAGGATGTCACTGTCCTCAGGACCGGGCACAACAGAAATATGCCAGAAAGTATTCCTTGTAGTAATGGTTAGTACTACTGCTAGTCATAATACTGCTTCCCAGTCACATAGGGCTTTACTTTGCTTCAGAGGGATTTGACATCAATTCTTTTGGAAACTCCCACCAGAATAAATATATCGGAAAGAAGATAGATTTTGAAGTCAGGCATTCTAGCGTTCAAATAGCAGCCAGTGTTTCTGCTTGCTTACTATGTGGACCTTAGGTGAAATAATGTTTCTGAGTCTCAGTCTCCAAATCGGTGAAGTGGGGAAAAGAATAAATCTCAACCTCAGAGATTTTTCTCTTGGAGGATTATATCAGATAACACTATGGAGAGGTCTGCCATTATCTGTCACATAAGTTCTAAAGCTCGAGTGACATCAGAATTATCAGAAGGCCTGTGAAAACAGGAGTTTCACAGTGCTGGCGCCCATTCCCAGAGTTTTGATTTGGCAGATGCAGGGTGGGGCTGGGAATTTGCACTTCTGAGGAGTTTGCAGATGCTGGCTGCTCTTGCTGGTGCTGGGACCACACTTTTAAAATGGCTGATGGGCAATCTCGATATGTGTTCTCTTCCCTTGTTTTATATATTCAATAAAAATTGTTAAGCACTCTCCATGTTCCAGGCAATGTGCTCGATGCCAAGAAGAGGAAGACAGATATGTGTCTTCCCCTATAGGACATACTCTACTGGGGAAATCATAGCTCCCCACCCACTACCGCTTTTTTTAAAAATTGGCATATTTAAGCAACTAAGAGTAAAGGATATGAGCGAGGTGGGAGAGGGAGGCAGATGAAGTGCTGACACCCACCACACTTTTGGTCTATGTTGTGCATAGCATGAATTGTATTCAGATAAATACCCAGAAAGGGAGTCTAGTGTTGTGGAGTCTACAGCTTATGTATTTGGGGGATTCACTTTAAGAAAATGGACACAAAATTGTGAGTACACCATAGGGATGGAGCCATGGAAGGAGAGTGGGGCCCTGAAACCTAATTACCTTCATTACCTTCTTGTGCATCTCGCTCCAGGCATACTCTAACGTGTATATATATATATATATATATATATATATATATATATATATATATATATATATATATATATAGTCGGGGTCCCTGATGTCAAGGAGGCTAGACATATCTTGCAAGATCTATCCAATGTACGTGACCTAGAGCTGAGCACATCTACAAAGAATTAGAGCAAAGAAGCAGAGGTCAACAGAGGGGCCGGTTCAAGGGCTCTTGGTTGTCACAAGTGGGCAGGTGCTACTTATAATCTAATGGGTAGAGGTCAGCAGTGCTGCTAAACAGCTTCCAATGCACAGGACCACCCCAAAACAAAGATTTACCCCACCCCAAATGTCAGTAGTGCTGAGGTTTAGAAACCCTGACAGAGAGTAGGCATGCTCTCCAGGTGGGAGACCCAGGTAGCAAATGATGGAGGCTCTACTATTTTGAGAATCACATCCCTCGTTTCCCATGCTACAGAGGCCTGGTTCCTTCCAGCTCTGTCTGGAACGCTGTCCTGCAGACACTTTCGTGGCTGGCTCCCTCACTGTGGTCCGGTGTCTGCTCAGTGGTCCCAATCTCGGATGCCTTCCCTGACTACCAACCCAATCTAAACTAGCTCCTCCTCTTCCTGTACCTCCTAATCTTGTGCCCTGCTTCCTTTTTCTTCTAAGCCCTTATCACCCGAAAGCATAGTGTATTCCTTGACTGTTTATTGTTGGTTTCCCTCTTTCGAATGTAAGTCTTATCAAGTCAAAGACTTTGTCTTCTTCATTTCTCTAATCTTAGAACATTGTGGTGTTCTTGGCACATAGTGGGTGCTTAATAAGTATCTGTTGAACGGATAGGGGGCAGAAAAAGGCTTTATTGATGTGCTAGGGTTGTTGAGTAAGAGTTCAGTGCGTATAGCCTGTTATTAACAGAGTAATCAGGGTTATTGTGTCCTACTTAGACTGCAGTGTCATACTGACCAGAGGCTTCTCATTATCTCAGCTTGTGAGAGGAGGTGGTGGCGATTCTCCCTCCCCCAGGCCTGTGGCTTGGCACCAGCCTTACGTTTTTCAGTGTCTGCTTTGAGAATGAAGCTGACTGGCTCTAAAGGAACTGCCATCCATCACTCAGTCCTTCCGTCACCGGCTCTACACATGACAACCTCTGACAGGAAAGTGGGGGGAGCTGATTCAGAATGAATGCCCTGCATCTGGAAAGAGACATGTTAAGACAGCAAATATGCAGGGAGCAAATCCAGACTGTCAGATCAAGGACAGAGAGGCAAACCCAGATGCCCTCGCTGAGCTTGACTTTGCACCTGGGCAACTGCTTTAGGTAAGGTCCTCGAGTAAAGGCAACTTGGATTTTTCTTTTTTTTTTTAATTTGTCGACCCTGGGAATAAAACACTACCCAGATGGCCCAGTCAAACATGCTCCTGAGCGATTGATTCATGGGTGAAATGAACAAAGAATTGAATCAATGTCATGTATTCAACTCACATTTACTGACTGCTTGCCACCTGCCAGGTCCTGTGAAGAAAGCATTATTGCCATTTCCAGGAATGAGGAAAATGAGGCCCAGAGAAATATACTAACTTACCCAAGAAAAATCATCCACTAGGAGGCTATTCGTTAGACAATTCAACTTGTTTTCTGTTCCGAGGCTTTGCACAAGCTGTTCCCTCTGTTTGATCCCCTCTTCCTCTAGGTCTTCATGTGACTGGCTGCTTCCATCATACAGGATTCAGCTCAGCTGTCACCTCCTCATGGAGGTCCCCCTTGATTACCTTATTCAACATAACGTCTTCCTTCACTCTGTCACATAACTTTGCATTATTGTTCTTTATCATTTCACTCAGTATTTGAAATAACCTAATCTAATCTGATCTATGCATCGATTCTGTATATCTATCTACCTATCTATCTATCTATCTGTCAATCATTGATCTTCCCAAAATAGAATATAACCTGCATTAAAGCAGGGCCTTTTCAGTTTTGTTCAGTTTCCAGCACTCAATCTATTACTGGGAATGATTTTTTTCCCTGAGTTCTTGTCTCCTTGAAGGAAATAATTCAGTCGAGACAGAAGTAAAGGAATTGTAGAAGAGCAAAGTTTATTAGTAAGCAAGTACACTGTGAGCATGGAGGGGGTTGACCCGAGGGTGTGTAACAGCTTCTCCTTACATCGTGTGAGGGTTTTTATCCCTGTGGGCAGAATTGTCTCCTTACTTTCCTCTCCATTATCTTCCTCTTTTTTCTGTTGCCGTGTCCTGTCCTCCCTCCTGGTTTGCCAGGGCGTAAGTGTGAGCCCGTCAGTTTCCCCATTATTTATTTGAGAAGCCCAGTGAAGGTAACAGTCAGTGCCATGTGCGGCCCTGGGAAGCAGGATGTGCATTCTGAGAAGCGAGATGTTTGTGCCAGTCGGAACAAAGGCAAGGGACCACATCCTGAGAAGTAGGGTGCTTATGACACAGATTGCTACAAGGTGCAGGTCTCGGGTGGTCAATAACGGGGGTCTGGGCCAGGCCTAGCCCCCGCCCTGCTCATTTCTATCTTCTTGCCTACTCTATCAAATCCAGGCATAGCACTTAGGAATAGCTCAACAAAAACTTATTGAATGAATAAATTGGTGGTGATGGGACTTGAACCAGATGTGTCTGACACTGAATTCTCCGTTCCTAAGTGCTAATTGCCCTGTGTCTTGAAGAGCTCTGTGAATGCCCGCATTCAACATTAAGTGAACTTGCTCGAGTAACTTTCGCTCCTGGCTTTAGTTTCCTCATCTTCCCTCTTCTGGACTCAGAGAGTGGCTTTAAGGCACTAATAGGAAGTGGCTCTCAGACACTAATAGGAAGTTCAGGCTTCAGAATTTTTTGGTAAATATCCATCATTATGTATTGTAAGACAATATATGATCTGAAATGAAAGTATTATCTGAAAAATAGTGTGTGGAGGCTGGGGTTGTTCTGAGTTCAAATTCTGATTTCACTAATCTGTGATGTTTGGGAATTTTCTGAACTGCTTTGGTATTAGGTTTCTCATTTGTGAGATAGAAACTGGTACTTTATAATGTGGTTGTGGACATTAGATGACGTGTCACATATGTGAAAAACAGAAATTCTGGGAGTGGGGGTCAGGGGAGGGGAGAACTTCAACAAATGCAAATTGCTCTTTTAACAGAATCCAGCAACCCTGGCATGGCCAGTGTCAAAGTCCTGACGACTCACAGATGGATATGTAAATCCCAGGGCTAATCCTTCTACCAGGAGCAAACGGGGGGGAAAGGACCCAGGGGGAGGGAGACGTTAAAAGAGCATATTTACAATCACTATGAAGCACAAACTGTGTGTGCCCAGCCTTGTGGTGAATGAGACACAATCTCTACGTCCAATAGGGAAATAGGCATATAGACGGATAGTGTCTTTTTTAATTCTTTCATTTTTGTTACTATTTTTCTTGTTTTCCCCTTCCTTCTCTCTTCCTTCCTTCCTTCTTTCCTTTCTTCCTTCCTTCCTTCTTTCCTCCCTTCACTCCTTCATTTCAGGCAAGGGTAATACAGAGGAAGGGCAAGCACATGAAGAAACTGGAGGAAAGTAAAAATGTAAAGAAGAAAATGAGGCCCAGAATAAGTTAAGATATATTTGCTGATCTACACTGTAGATTTGGCTCTGAGTTTCCCAATAGCCAAAGTAAAGAGGGATAAGTGATCATTTAAGCTACTGTGTCCATAAAAACAAAATAACACTATGCTTTTTTAGTCACTAAAGCCAGCGGAGTATTCCATCCTTGGGTCAGCATAAAGGCTGCTTCTCCAAGAAACAGCATCTTCAACAACATTCCTGCTAAAATGCAAGAGCAAATGTTTAGTAAAATGTCTGTCAGTGTCATATAATGTCATAGGTCATATCAATAAAATCAATTTTTTAAGAATAACAACAAATAATCAATGCAGTCCAGATATACAACTCCCTGGTGGGCTGTTTGAGTCTGAGGGTGGGATTAGGACAGCAAGAGGAATGTCACTTCTATGTGTCCTCAAACAATTTTCTGTGTACATTCTTGCCCGGTGCAGAACTTTTGACAAACTCTAGGAAGCGAATTCTGAGGTGATAGCAAGAATGCCACTGTCACCAGTTAGTTAAGTACAGACACGTAAGTATTGATTGTTCACAAGCAGAGGACAGATTTGATATCTTCTTAAGACATTTGAAACATTTGATGAGGATGGAGGCCTCATGTTGCATAGTTCTAGGACTAGGATGGACTTGTGGGCAAGGCTAAGATTTCCTTAGTCAACAGTCCTTGGTTTGTGAAAACACTGGACACATGGGCAACCAAGACTCCCAAATTTTCACCATGGAGCAGAGTTTTAGAACTGATGTACTGGTGACTTTCAGAAGTTCTAGAGAGGTGAAATGGGGCTGTCCCCATAAGCACTATCAGCAAAGCTTTCATCTGGTGTATTGCTTATTTGTACAAATGATCATAAAACCCAGTGGCAGAAAACAGCAGACATTTATGATCTCCCAGGTTCTGTTGGTCAAGGATTGGGTCGAATCTTAGCTGGGTAGTTCTGGCGATGGTTAGTTGGGTATGGAATCTTAGCTGGGTAGTTCTGGCGATGCGTAGTTCAGGGGATGGTTTACGAGGCTGCAGTTGGGGTGTTGTTGGGGGCTGCGATCATTTTAAAGCTTGAACTGGGGAGGATCTACTTCCAAGAAACAGCTTACTCACACGGCTGCTGGTAGGTCTCAGAAAACCCACTTCCAGACTCCCTCGTGTGGGCCTTTCTACAGCATTGTTTCACAACATGGGAGCTGGCTTCCTCCAGAAACAAGGGATCCAAGAGAGAGCGAAAGAAAGAACCCAAGATGCAAGTCACAGTCTTTTTGTAACGTAGTCTCAGAAGTGACATGCCTCTACTTATGTGGTAGTCTATTCATTAGAAGCTAGTCAAGAAGTTTAGCCACATTCAATAGGAAAAGATTATGTAAGAGCCTCTCACATTACTTTATAATTTTATTTGATAAAAGTATACTGCTGCTATAAACAAATAAAAATGTTTGAGAACAACTTCTATAGGCTATGGACATGATGATCTGAGCTTAGAGCAGGGATTCTCAACTTTGGCTACACATTGGAATCCCTTGGGTTGCATTAAAAAATACTGATATCTGGGCCCATATCTAGAGATTCTTATTTACTTGGTGTGTGATGAAGCCTGGAGATTGAGACTTTTCAAAAGCTCCCCAAGGAATTCTAACATGTGGCCCAAACTGAAAACTACAGACCTAGAATATTTTCCCACGAGGTGTTTCCCATCAACCAGCATGATCAAGTAAAAATACTTGAATAGCACATTTTAATAATACCAAACTTTGAATCTTGTGAAACCACGGAGAGCTCTCAGAGATAAAATAGTTGTGAAATGTGATGAAATAATCAAATGAATTGATCTGCTCAGAGAGTTGTTCGCACTGAGTAGGCTCAACGTTATGAGGTGTTGGAGAGTATCTGCAAAAAGTCATTTTGGTTGCACAGCAGTTATGATTTGGAGCTATTTATTTTTGACAACAATTTGATGGCTGGGCTAGTGGTGTATTGAGGAAAAGAAACCCTCATCAGGAATGTTACAGAAAAATGCCCTGTGTCTAGTCACTGTATCAGGAGAACCTGTAACTAGCTTACCCAGGGAAGGTGTGAAGGCAAGAACACACTGATTTAAAAGAAGAGATCTCTGCTTTCTCCTCACTTGAACCATGTTTGATCCAACAAAAGACTTTTTCCCTCTGTGTGTCCTGCTTCTCTCAGTGGGATTCAGATGACCACGCTACATACATATAACTGGTAGGTGAAGAGGGAGGCATTATGATGAGGTCAAATAGCTCAGCTCAGTTTTTGTGGGTGATTTTAAAGGAGTTCACAAAATGAAAAAGACATGGGCAAAGCAAAGTTATCTAATACAGAGCTAAAGAAAACCAGAACGATAGAAAGGGGATTAAAGTAAAAATTAATGATAAAAACTGCAGATACCACCTGTATATTAACCACAGAGATTATATAATTATGCTCAAGAATCAGGGGGCCAAAGTAATACATGTCTGCTTCCCAGATGCCCCTCGATCTGGGAAACATGATCTTATTTAATACTTACAACACTTTTATAAGTTAGGAATTACTGCTTTCGTTGTACTCATGAGGAACTTGAAGCACAGAGAGTAAGTAATTTGTAAAAAGTCACCCAGCTATAATGTGGTAGAGCCAGGACTTCAATTCGGATCTGTTGATCTTTAAGTATACACTCTTTGGAATATATAAAATGTTATGAGGGAAGTGAGCTGAGCTATATAATTTCAGGAAAAAAATTACTTCTGTGAGCTGGGTTTAAGACCCTTTTGCCCATTCCTGTGATTCTGAGTTACTGGGTCAGGAGGACCTCAAGACTCAGACAGCCAAGTTCTTTTGGCCTCACGGTATCTCATGGTCCCTTAACTCTTGTGCACAGAATGGAAGAAACACGTGCTGATTATGTTGTCTCTTAAAGATGTATTTACAAAGTAATAAAAGTACAACCAAAGTAAACAACTAAATAGTAAGGAATCTAAAGCAGAGCTCATGCTTATGAAGAATATTGATCTGAGAAACCAAAATGTAGTGTATCAGGGAGGGAATCATTATGCATTTTAAATGAGATTTATTGTTAGCTAACCTGCTTTCTAGGCTTAAAGGTGAAATGAAAAATATGCTATATTTTGGTCCTAATCATGTCAAGAGAACTGCGGTGATTCTAAATGGTAGAATCACAGGAATGTTCTAGAAGAAGCAGTCATTTGATCTGTATGAGATTTCTAGAAGCAGATAAAAGGAGTAGTGATGTATTTAAATTGGCTCATGAGAGCTGAATGTACATATCTCTTCCCAACTCTGAATTCAGTGACATCCAATCAGTAGCTTGAAATTGGCCATAGGGAAGTATTTGCACCATGGAAATTGGCGAATACTACAACTGAAAATACAACCTAGTTGTGACTACAAATCAGTACCAACACACCACTGCAAAGAAGTGAGGAATCCCTTGTAGTTGTAGATGCCCAGGAGTGAGCATGCACGTTCAGTGAAGTCTGGTGATATAGGGTACCTGGAGGAGAGTTGTGATGGATGAAGCTGCCAAGTTAGGACTGAGTCTGATTATAGGAGTCCTTGAACGTCAGTCAAAGGGGGCTTGATTTTATTTTACAGGCACTCCACCCATCAAAACAAAAACCTTTATGGTATAATCCCATTTGTGTAGTGGGCTGATAATTCCAGTGCCAGCCACAATTAGACTGAAAAAGTGAGATATTGGCAGTGGAAGACCATTTACGAGGATGTAGTAGTAAGTAGCGCAATAGAAATCTGATGGCGATCTGGATAGGGTAGTAACAGTGATGTGGGGGAATGGAATAGACAGGGATGACGTGGAGGGGAAAGAATTTAGACAATGACAAATGACAATGGGAGTTCCTGGGGTGAGGCAGGGGGGTGTCCAATATTACTAAAGTCACTCACTGGGGGAGTGAGTGTTGATGGTGTATTTACAAAGATAGGAAAGACAAGGGGAACAGCATAACTGAGTGGAAAGCAATAGCCTTAATTGTGGACATGTTAAATTTGAAGATATTTTACACCTTAAGAAATTCCAATCTATTATCTGCAGAGAAAGATCAGAGATAGAAATAATAGGTAACAATAAAGGTCAAGGGAATGAAGGATAGAACACAGAAAGAGAGCACAGAGCAGGGAGATACAGAACATTCCAGTAAAACTTTCCATCATCCTTTCATTCATTTACTAATCCACATGTCGAACAAACATCCCTATGTGTTAGGTAACCATTTATCCTACCGTGTGTGGAACACTCCCAGCTAATATTTTTTTGACCCAGTATAGTTGTAAATAGCATCCCTTTCTACTCTCAAAAGTGTCCCAGTTTGGATGATAAATCACATCCTTAATTGTGTGCCACAAACAGTGCTTGCTGACAATCAAGAATTTAATGATTAGCTCATGTAGACCCCGGTCTTAAGGAGTCCAACTAAATATTGTTCCTTGTGGTGTGGGTTGTGCAAGTAAAGTTATGCTGTCGTCTTTCATGTAATTTATAATCTGGAGGTAAGGATGTCAGTGTCCACCTGCACAGTAATTCAAGTACTGGAAGGCAGAGTACAAGTGAGTGCCAATTCCATAGCCTCAGCCAATAATCACTAAAGTACCAGAGAAAGATCCATCAATGAGGTGAATGTCTATTTTACCCTCCTGATCTGTTTTCTGACTTCTCCTCGCTCCTGTGTCCAGGGAGCCTGATATGCATGGGCGGCATCAATGGGCTTGTTTGTTTTCTGATTTCCAGGGGGCTTGGCAAGTGGAAGGAAGCAACGGTAGGTCTTAGGAGAGTGAGTTTAGGGAACCTATTCCTCAGGGTCCCTTCATGTTATGTCCCTGTAGATTGGCTGCATTCCTCTACGAAAGCACAGCTCCATACAGGTACACGCTCCGTCCCAAGTACTCTCTGGATTTCAGTAACCACTCCCTCTCCTTATCCCTGAATGGGTAGAAGTATCAAAGCTCAGAGATGGAATTAGCATTGAGCTTCAATGGCCTTCACTTGTACCGATCCCTTCCATACCTGGTAGGGATCTCACCAAAGTATTGATATGACCATGTGCTTTTTGATACCTTGCTAAAATAAGATCTTGTAGTAGTCAGAATTCTAAAAAATGAGCCGCAAGAGTGAATGTCCTAATCCCTGGAACCTGTGAATAAGATGAGGTGTCGCTTTTGCTGTCGTGATTATGTCATGTGACACAGTTGATGTTAAGATAAGGTGGGCTTACTTTAATCACATGAGTCCTTAAAAGTAGAGAGCTTTCTCCAGCTGGTGGCATAAAAGGAAAGCTGAGAGGGTTAAAGCAGGAACAGGATGCGATGTACCACGGCTGATTTGAAGACGGAGGGTGTCACATGAGAAGGAATGCAGACAACGTTAAGGAAGTGATTGGAGGCGCCCAGTTGACTAAGGAAACAAGGACCTCAGCCCTGTAGCTGCAGGGTATTCAATTCTGCCAACAACCTGAGTCTACTTGGAAGCAGATTTCTCGCCAGAGCCTCTAGGTGAGTGCTCAGCCTGATGCCTTGATTTCAGCCTTGTGGTAGATAATCTGAGCAGAGAAGCCAGAGAACTTCTGACTTACAGAATTGTGGCCTAATAATTGGGTGTTGTTTTAAGGTGCTAAGCTTTTGATAATTTATTACGCAACACTAGAAAGAAAACTAATGCAGATATTTCAACTCATATTGAATAAGGCTTCCATCTCTTTCTAGTCTACCTTCCTGTTGTCATACTTTCCTTTGTGTCAGGTAATGTGGAATGGCCCTGGGAATTTGGGGGATCTCACTAAGGGGAACTTGAGTTGTCTATACATTCACTTCGGATTTTGTATGATATGATTTCTACATGGTTCACAGTCACTTCCATGAATAGTTATGGGTGGGCTTCCTGATAAAGGAGTGGCTTCCAGAAATACTCCTATAATCCACTGTACTGGGTCATCTGGCATCACCATAAGGAAATGCGTGGCCAGAGGTTGAACTGTGACATGTCCTGTAGTACCTGACACAGAAGTTACTGGGCCCTGGAGGGCAAGTCAAGTTTGAGATAGAGCCAAAAGCTAGTCTGGCAAATTCTTTCAAATCTTACAGGGCACATGTAAAAAAAAAAAAAAGTAAGCATTTTCCCATAACTCAGAATAATTCTAAACATTTAATTTAGATGATATTAGCTAAACAATTTATGAAGCTGAAATAAGAAAAAGAACGTACAGGTTTTCTCAGTTTTAACTTAGAACAATTTATACATCAGCACAAATAACAACTTACAAAGCAAATCATTGTCATTGGAGAAAGTAACCAAAGAATATGCAGCCAAAAATTTAGGGGAAAAGAATGATAGCATTTCATCAGGCATTTTTTTTTTATACTTGTGCTATTTTTCTGACTTTTGTAGTTTTTTTGTAGCAGTTGTCAGCTTTGTTGAAACTTGTAAATTATTATAACTTATTTTCTCCTTTGAAAATATTCATTTACATTATTCATTTTGTATTTGCCATTTTGTATTCTTTTTATTAAAGTTAATAAAGGAAGTGAGTAAATTTCAGCCCCCACAAACCCTGGATCTCCCCGAAAATCTCCTTGGTGCTTTTAGTCTTGGAGCATTGTGCTGTGTCTTGCTAGTTTCCCAAAACCTCACCTATAACGTGGTAAAAAGTGCTTTCTCAAATTCCCCTCAAATTGCCCACTGCAGTGTGCCATCTTTTTCTACATGGTACCCCAACGGATACCCTCAGTGTTGTCTTGAGTGACCTTAAAAAATGGTCAGGCTCTCATAGTGAAGAGAAGGAGGGCATGGACTTTTCTGGTCTACAGAGTTGCGAGAACTAAGGAAAGGGCAGGGAGAAAGTGAGAAGCCCTGAGCTGGGCTGAGGCAGTAATAGAGTTCACAGTGGGGAAAAGCCATATTCATATTACAACTGATAATTTTAAAGTTCTGCACCCACCCATAAACCAACACTTGCCACATTTGGGAGACTATTATTTTTGTCTATAGTCCTTGTAATTTTATCTCTTATTTTCATCTTGTGTTGCTCTTGGAGACAGTAACTTTTAACAGATTTGAAAGCTTTTTCTCCTAAATTGCTGAAAATCTAGAGGCTTATTAGGAGAATCAAAACAATATTTGTCACTGTGTGTGCTATATATACATGCATGTTAAATGTATATATAACACACATGTATGTGTACACACACACACACACACACACACACACAATCAGGTGGAGAAATCAGCGCAGAGGCCATTTCACAGAACCTGAAATAGGTCTCTTAATGGGCCATAGAGAGTGCTGTTTTTCCAAATGATGTTGAAATGTTGTGAAGGGCTAAATGAGACAGTTAAATCCTTAGACAGGACTGCTTGTTAATATACAAAAGTCCTGACGCTGAAGTTTACCATACCTTCTGTTTTGTTTCTTAAAAAAATGAAAAAAAAATGAAAAAAAAATAACTCATGTTCAGTGCAGAAAACTTGACAGTGCAGCAAAAGATGAATGAAAACATAATCCCTATGATTACCTATCTACATCTTACTACATACTGTTTGAATATTTTTCTATACATATCTACATTTTAGATGGCACTGTCCTATAAAGACAATGCTTTTGTAGCTTCCTTCTTTATTTAGCAAAGTAGAATGGATTTACCATGATCACAAATATTCTTTTCTCCCTCGATTTTAACAACTTTTATCATTTTACTTGCTACAGAAATTAAGCAGGACCGTTCTAGAAAATGTACAAATAGAAAATAAGCAAGCCCCTGCACACAAAACACACACCCCATCCAGAATTGTCAGCATCCTTTTTATTAATGATGGTCCCTAATAACATTTTGATACAACATCATTTTTAATGGCTGTATTATATTTTGTCATACGGATACACTGTCATTTAGTGAAAGAGTAATTCCATACATTAGATATTAGGCTGCTCTCAGTTTCCCACTGTTATAAATAAACCTGAGACGAATGTACTTGTTCATCCACTTTTGCATATGTATCTCTGGGTAACTTCTTGGGATGAATTCCACATGTACTGCTTGGCATGTTTTTAATGCTGTAGACATCTGAAATGACAAATGGCTCTTAATTAGCCAGGTTCCCCCGGGCTTTGCAACCTTCCTCAAAGAATAGGCTCCCTCGGGCAGCTGTATCATCATCTGTTGACTTGCAGGGAGAGCGTTGGAAGCGAAAGCCAATGATATTCAAGGAGCATAATATAGTATGTCTTAAAATCTAATTACATCTAATCTATTATCAAACATGGAGTTGGCGTTCCAAAATGTTTTCCGTAATATATTTGAAATGTGTATTTAGAGAAAATCTTATTTCCCTGTAAAATCTCTTCTCCTTTTTTTGCCTGCCCAATTCTTGCTATCCCTTAACATCTAGTTTGGTGGTTTATAATATTGTGGGGATTGCAGGGCACTTAGAGGAGAACCTGTGGACATGAACCTTGGAACCAAAAGCCCAGAGGTCCTCGGAGAGCTATGTTTCTCTGCAGTCCTTCGCTAACATCCTTCCTGCGTGCAGGAAACCCAGATCCCTCCCCATGCATTTCTGGGTCTCTTTTTGGGAATTTGTGCACTTACTGTAGTCTGGTTGCTGCTTATCAAGCACTACTCTGGACCAATGGAGACATCAGTTCCCCTCTTGCAGCTAAGAACATTTCTTCACACAATGCTATTTCTGTGATCTACTTTGACCCAGGAAGGGATCTAAGATACTCTCTTTGTTAGCAAAAGCTTATGTCAGATTGCAAAATTGACAGAACTTTATGAAAAGCTAGGGATTGGGGAGAGTTCCAGTACAGAAAGGAGGGAGAAGTGAAATTGAATCTTGGGAATAAATTGTAAAATCTGATTACTGTGACACTCACAGAAGGCCCCTCAATGATTATCACTCTCCTATGAGCCATGCTTCAGAGGCCAGTCAGTTCCCATAGATTAGAGACCCCCTCACCAAGTCTTGTCCTGAGACTCAAATATCCCTACCTGTAATGGGGAGCCAAGAATGCGGTACTCGGTAAAACGTAATTACAGGGAAGCCATAGTGTCCCTGCAAATGTAACTCTTTTATATTCAGAAACAAAATGCTGGACCTGCAGCACTAGAAATGTGTCATAGTTTCAGGGTTTTCTGAGGACAATGACAAATAGCTAAAATATCTATGACAAAATGGCTCATCAAAGTGGTCTCTAAACGAAGGACAGATCTGCATGAAGAACAAATTCTAGCTTCACTTAGAGTGCAGAACAGATTTTTGACATCTTTCCCCATGCTATTTTTGTTATAAATTCAATGATAATTTTAATAACTCACCTCCAACAGCTAAAATAAATTGCTAGCAGATTTAAATACGAATTAGTCTCGATCACACAACCACACCATTGGGCTGAGTATTTTAAAATATTTTAGACCCACCTCTGAGTCCTTCCAAAGATTCAGTTCCTAACCACTTGCTTCACCTCAAGCCTCTTTAGTTGTTTTCTCTGACCTGTACTGTTAGCCACTTCTTCTGAAAAGTTCCCACCTCACAAATGATAACTTGCTGGAGTGTTAGTCTATTTCATAAACATTAGCCGAGGTGTGTGTTTTTTTTTTTAATTGCAAACTCTGAAGGCAGAAACCTTATTTTTACTTTTATTTTTAGCAATGCCAAATACACCATCCAATAAATACTGTATTGTAGTTTCTTACTTCAAAGATGCTATTGATTGTGAGATTGCACCATTGATTTCATAAAAGCTCTTCAGGAAACAAACAAAAACCCACTGCATTAAATGTACATATTGATTGGTAAGTTCATCTCAATTTTAGAAGCATTAATGTAGGGGTGGAGGGAATAAAGGAGCTCATCTTAGATAGAGGAAATATGGCCTGACGGAATATGGACTCTTATAGCTCTGAGGACCTTCAATGTCAACTAGTCTAGCCTCTTAGCAAGTTCTTGAATCTTTCCAAAACAGGTATTTGTAGTCTAGGGTTAATGAGTGGAATTCAGGGAATATATATACTCTCTGAAATTATAGACAAAATTGTGTTTGTGTGTGTGTGTGTGTGTGTGTGTGTGTGTGTGTGTGTATAGATTTTTCTTAGGAAAGGATCAAATTATTTTATTAGCCTCTTAAAGCCATTACTAGCTTCAATATTCTTAAGAACAATTAATCTAGGTACTCCTTAATAGATGATGATCTAGTCTCAGTCTGAGGATTTCCTAAGAGAGTTCTTCAGTTGTTCAATTCTTCTCACTGTTAAAAAGCCTTTGCTAGACTTGACCTAAAACTTTCTGCCATATGTGTGGTCCTGATCCATCATATCTATGTTTGTTGGATGTTTTATATATAAATAATAATGTTTTATTATAAATAAAATGATATACATTGATTAGTAGCCTGATTGATAATATGTTGGCTTACTACTGTTTCCCCGAAAATAAGACCTAGCCAGACCATAGGCTCTAATCCTCTTTTGGAGCGAAAATTAATATAAGACCCGGTCTTATATTATGTTAGATAAGACCCGGTCATATAGTAAAATAAGACCAGGTCTTATATTAATTTTTGCTCCAAAAGGTGCATTAGAGCTGATTATCCAGCTAGGTCTTATTTTCAGGGAAACAAGGTAATGTAAGAAAGTGGAATGTGAAGATCATGAAATCAGATTGATTATTTTTCTTTTCAAACAAACTTAGGTTTTTATTCTTTTTTTGGTCTAATTTCAAATATGAACAATTTAAGAAGTAAGCTAATTTGGTGAAGAGTTGGCATATAGTCACTGCTGAATAAATGTGAACTGAATGGGTTAATTAGATACGTAATGAATGAATGAGTGAACGAAAGGTAGGCTAATGGAAATATTTGGAATATGAATTTACAAATGAGTGAATTAATGAGTAGATTAATATAACGAGTAACGTAACACACATAGGTCTAAGATTCTAGGTTTCATGTCTGTAAATTTTTGAGATTCTCTTCTGAACTATGCCAACATTATTTATAATCAGAAACAATTTCAGGGTAAGGAGTCTCCTTCTTCTGAAGGTAGATATTTTCATTCTTCCATCTGTCCTCCCCCCACATATATCTATTCATTCACACAACAAACATTTACTGACTGGCCTGCATATCTTAGAAGAAGGACATATAGTATGGTGAAACATGTTAGACCCTGAGAAGCCACAGTGCACGAGAAAAAGCCAGGCCGCCAAATAACTGCCACCAACACTGTGGCGATGGGATCACAGAATTTGCCATTTAAAAGACACAAAAAAGAACAAAGGCAGTGGTTCCTCTTGTTTAACTTCCTCATCTTACTGGTATGACAAACAAGCCCAGAAAAAGACATAACCAGTAGAAGATCTATATTTAGTCGATTCAAGGTCCCTAAACTGTAAAACAAGGAAAAGAAGATGAGTCATCGATGATCAAGAAGGCTCTTAGTTTAGGGAAATTGTTCAGCTGATCTCTAATAAACACCAGATCCTTGGAAACCTGGCATAAACTCTTAAAAAATCGACATACACGCTGAAAAATAAACCACGAACATTCACTGACACGCAAACCTACTTCTATACTTAACCGTATAACTATTTTTGTCCTGTTGACAAAAGCTAAGGAGGCAGCATGTGGTCGAGAAGCATCAGGAAGAATCCGAATGCCCAGGCGCTGGTCTTAGCTCTGCTGCGGATGTGCCGTGTGGTCTTGAGCAAGTGGGAGTCTCTCTGTGTCTCAAGTGATCCATCTGTAAACAGAGAGAGCCAGACGCAAAGGTCGCCCTTTCTGACACAGAAACATGTCAGCCCCACAGCTTTCTGGGAAGGGTTTTGTTTGCTTATTTGTTTGTTGTTGTTATTTTGGGAGCACTGCCTGGAGCTGGGGGATGGCAGGTATCAACAAGGCAAGGGAGTCTAGTCCTTTGGCCAACCATGGAACTTACTCCAGCTGTCCTGTGACCACTTTCAGACCGCACTGGAAAGCCAAGTCTAATGAAATAGTGCAATATTGAATGATGTCTCTTTCAAATACTTGGTGGTTGTTCTTTCTTTTATCTCTTGGCATATAAGAAGTCACCCACTTAGCTATCCATCTTGAGGGAGGAAGTGGGGAAAAGCTGAGGAATTCATTATGGATTTTTTTTTGTTAAACCTTATAGAGACCCCCATACGGCATTGATTGGCACCAATGTGACTGCTTTTTGCTGTAGCTGGTATTTGATGCTATTACATTAAAAGGTGAGGCTGACAGCAGAGCAATTCAAAGCAGAAAACTGACTGTGATGAGTATTTTTAAGTACTTCTTAGAGGTTGGGGTAATGGGGAAGATGGGAGGTGGGGTGTACAGCAGGAAACGTCTCAAAGATCCTGGGTCCTCTTCAGCCACTCTCAAGCCACCAGGAACAGACTTCGAAGAGAAGGAGTGAACAAAAGAGAACGAACGAATCCCTGACATCTACTGAACATGTTTAATTTGTCAGAGATCTTAGTGTAAATTCTTCGTGTCAGTAGGTGAGATCAAATTCATTCATTCATTCATTCATTCATTCATTCACTCATTCAACAAATATTCATTCAAAATATGCTACATGCCAGATACTGTGTTGAGTGATGAGCAAAACAGCCCTGACTCTCCTAGAGTTTAGCAACGGAGCTCATGACTTTTCTTTTTATTGCTTTGTAAACTGTTCTCTGAGATAGGCAAGACAGGGTTCTTGCCAAGCTGGGCAAGAATAGGTGTGTGATTAAAGAAGGGAAGTAAGCTCAAAAGGGGGGTTGTAAATAATTGGGTCACCAGTTTGGGCAAGTGAGCTCAGTCCTGCTGGGGACCCCCTGAGAGACGGGGTAGAGCACATCTCAGCATTGACCTGTGCAGGGGGCAGTGGAGCTAAGATTTTCATTCACTAGCTCTCGTCCCTCATGGAGGTTGAGGCTGCTTCAGCCATAAACTGTCTGGCACGTCAGTGTGCTCTGCACTCAGGTCTGACCTGCTGCCCCGGCCAGAGACCACAGGCAGGCAGCCTGGGGAGTGTCCAGGGATAAATGGGAGCACTGAGAGCACATGCACGGGGCACCAACAGTGTCTACCTCAATGGTTCTCCCCATTTTATAGAAAACAACAACCACCACTGAGGCTTGAGTGGTCACCCATCTCGTATTAGAGTTCAAACTAGAACCCAGTATGCTTTCACTGTACCCAAATCCTAAAACTGGATCAAGCTCTCCACCAGCCCCTGATGGAAAGGCTTGGTGTGTGACTCTGAATGACAAGGAAACAGTATCTCTGGAAGACAGCTGAGGATGGATTCAATGCCTGGGCCAGAAGGCAACCTGCCTTAGGTGGGGCCTCCCAGGCTTGCCGACCAGAACCTTTCTGAGTGACCAGAGCAACCCCAGGTTGATATTGTGACTTATAAGAAATATATATTTTGTCATTTACTTAATCAAAATATAGTTCTCGTCTTATGTCTGGTTTCCTTCTGCAGTTCCTAAGGACAGTTCTCCAAACCCGTGGAATTTCCTCTGGTAAGAGCTGTAAAGGTATCTTTTATTTTGTTAATGAGGTGATTTTTGGAAAGCCCTTAGGTAACCTAAGGAAGAAGAAGGCTGGTTGCCAGGAGAACCAACCACTTGATTAGAGAGTTGGAATTTTCAATCCTACTCCCCCCACCTCCCACCTCCAGGGAGGGGAGAGGAGCTGGAGATTGAGTTCAAATGCCAATGGCCAATGATTTAATCAGTCATGCCAGTGTAATGAAGCCTCCATAAGAACCCCAAAGGACAGGATTTGGAGAGCTTCCAGGTTGGCAAACACCTCTACACAGGGAGGGCGACACACCCCGACTCCATGGGGAGAGCTCCTGTGCTTGGCACCCCACCCACCCTATGTGTTTCTTCATCTAGCTGTTCACCTGTATCCTTTATCATATCCTTTAACAAGTTGGTAAACATATGTGTTTCCCTGAATTCTGTGAGCCACTCTAGCAAATTAATCGAACCCAAGGAGGGTATTGTGGGAATCTCTGCTATATGGCTGGTTGCTCAGAAGGTCAGGTAATAACCTGGATTTGCAACTCGCGTCTGAAGGTGGGGGGGGGCAGTCTTGGGGGACTGAACCCTTCACCTGTGGGATCTGATGCTACCTCAGGCTCGATAGTGTCACAAGTGAGTCAAATTGTAGGGTGCCCTGCTGATGTTGGAGGCTTGGTCATTGTTGTGAGGGAAACTGCCCACACCTTTGTGACCACCTTTGTGTCAGAAGTGAAGTGTTCTGTGTGAATAGTAACAGAAACACACAGGAGCTAGATTACACTGAAGTTTTGTCCTACAAGTAGACAACTGAGCTTTTCTGATAAACCGAGGCTCTGAGACCTCGGTGGGCATGGGATGAGGCTGAGAGAAGAGAATGAATGAACTTGGTTCTCTTTACTCTGAAGGTTTATAAAAACCTAACTGGAAGCCCCAGATGCTAAAACAGGATAAAAATTCAGTGGGTCAGGTGACCTGGTCTAGGTTTGACTCACTTGTGCAAGCCCTTTCATCTCCAGAAGTAAGACTCCATTTCCTCATTTATAAAAGAGAAGTATCGTCCATCTCACAGGGTTGCTGCTTAGACTGTCGTGATGATAAAATGAGATATTGTTTGTGTGCCTCACCCTGGGGTCCCTGGGAAATAAAGCCTGAGGCACAGTTTATATGCCCACAGATACTTAAGTGTTAACATGTGATTAGGGGTGGGGTTCATAACTCAGAACAGTCTGAGAGATGAAAGAAGAGTAGGCAACGTATGTGCTGGCTCTCCGTCATTCAGTCTCCCACCTCTCATTTGGAAGAAGTTGCCCTTAAGACCTTACTTAATTCCCCTGTACTTCTGAGTTGTCACCTGCCCTTCCTGGCAGCTACTGGAGGAGAGCCATCATTTGTCATTGTTGGGAAGGGGTGTAACCTGACACTTGAGCCGCAGGACTCTTACCCCTAGGGAGTGTGTAAGAGATGAGAAGGGGACAGATGTGGTCTGGGCTTTGTGACCCTGAAAATGGTATATGCTGCTGCTGCTGCTGCTCCTGGAACAGAGTTAAGAGCTGAGTCTGGGTGGGAAGGCAGAACTGAGATTTGTGCAGGTGCATGAACTGGGTCAGGCATCGTAGGTGCAAAATAATTTTATAGTGTAAAGTATAAGGCAGGCCACGATTCTAAGTGACGTCAGATCTCCAGATTTTGGTCTGGTGCCTGATTTTGAACTTTTTCTTTCTTTCCTTTGTTGTCCCTTGTCCGAGACATGTATGTTATTTTTATGTGTTGTAGTGAAGAAAAGTTTAATGAACAAATGAATGAAGAATACTATGTGAATTTATAGGCAGCTGTCTATGTGAGGGCCCAAAGATGGCTTTTTTCCTATTGTGCATTTAGTTCATGTACGGGGCAGACACCTCACATGTACCATCTCCCTTAATTCTCATGCAGCCCTATTGTTATCCCTATTTTACAGGCAAGGAAGATGAGGCTTGGAGAAGTGAAGGATATTGTTGAGTGTCCTACAACTAGTGAGTTGCAAGAAATGCACTAGAGTTTTGTGACTTCTATTTTCTGCTCAATTATTCTGTTTTTGCCTTTAGGGTTCCTAGGTTCGGTCTGTATGCTGAGGTGGCAGGAAGTGTTACTGGACATTACCGTCACGTTTCTATGATCCTGACAAAGTATGCATTCCTAAATGCTGCATTCCAAACACCTGGTTGCACATATTCCTATGAAAGTTTTGCTCTCAGATCAATGTTACAGAATGTTGAATTCCACAAGGAAAGAATCAGTTGTGTACTTCACCTCTATGTTCCCCATGCCTAGAAGAGCGTTGGCATATGTTAAGGTCATAATGCAGTAGAGCAGATCATATAAGGGGTGAACACTAGAAGGACCCTCTAAGGCAGAGGTTGCCAAAGCATGGCGCCTGAGCCAACCCCAGACTGCTCCTGCTTCTGTCAGTCTGTAGTGAAACACAATTATGTCCATCTGCTTTGAGACAGTAAGTCCTCTTTTAATGTCATCGATGAGTTCTACGACTGTAAGCGAAAGGACAAAATGCATACCAAAACCAAGTTCATCATAGGCTAATTGATATAAACAAGAGTTAGGTTCCTGTGGCACCTCATCAGCATTATAATGAAAGGATGTTGGGTGAACTGATGTTATGTGAGGATGTGCTGTATTGTCTCTGGCTGCTTTTGTGTTTGTGCTATCACAGCAGAGGTGAGAGTTATAACAGAGATCACATGGCCCACAAAGCCAAAAGTATTTGCTATCTGGAGTTTTATAGAAAAAGTTTGCCTACTTACGCTCTAAGATATGCTTGAAGTAGACTCAGAAGCTGCCATGAACAGTACAGGTGAGCAGAAAAAGATTTGGGTTGCACAGGTGCCTTTTGCCCACCCCTCCCTTTTGTCTGAGGAAAATAAAATATAGTTCTCATAATGTCATATTAGATGTCTAAAAGTGCGACCAAATAAATGCGTAGTAGTTGAGATGTGACTCAATCATTGTAGAATGCCATGCCTCCACGAAACATGCTGCCCTAGAAACGCAATAGAAAAAAGGTTACACTACAATAAATGTAAAAAAAAAATCAAAATCAAAATACTAAATTCAACATAATTCCACTTTTGTGTCAGACATGCATATACACTTTAAAATAAACACATGTAGCAGGAAACATCTGAATATTAGCGATGTTTAGCTGATAGAATTATGGTTCATTTTGATTTTTGTTTTATGCTTATCTGAATTTTCCATATTTTTCCCCCCAAAAATGCACAGGCATTTTTTCCTCAATAAAAAGTTTAATTTTGAAAACATTAGGAATAGAATCTCTCATAATGTGAGAATAAAAACAAAAAGCCCAGAAAAATTGTCTATGTGATGAAACGTGGCTGGTTAAGGGTCCAACCCAGCTTCTTTCCCCTAAATGTCTCTTTTCCCTGGGGTTTCTTTTCCATGAAATTATTACGGCCTCTACTACATTGGGCCCCAGGGAACCCTGTTTTCCCTTAAAAACTGCAAATGCATGAATTGAAACAACTTTTCTTGTTTCCCTTTGCTCAACTGAGACAGGCTGACATTTTCAAAAAGAACTTTAATACTCAGAGAACAAAAAGGCAATAATTACAGAAAATACAAAAGGCATCATAGCTGTCATGTTTAAAACATAAGCTTCTAGTTCCCTAAAGGGCTGGTTCCTCGTGGAATCAGAAGCAAACTCGGCCCCCTGCTAGAGCCTTGCCTAGTTCCTCTGAAGTTGGCACCATTGTATTTCTGCCACCTGGAATCAGTCTTGGGGCAAATAGTCACCTTGTGAGTCCAGGAAAAATATCCCTGGCTACCGCTCCACCCATCTGGGCCTTTCTCCCATGGTTCTTTTCCAGGAGACATTACGGTTCATCCAGAGCTGATTGACAGGTGAGAGAAGTCCCCCCCTTTGTCAGTTTAGCAGCACCTCACACCGCACACACACACACACACACACACACACACGCACAATTACCCAGATATACACATAGATATATGCAGACACACATGAACACACTATCCATACATACACACACACAAATGCACACATACATACACAGGGACACACAGACACACACTACCTCTGTAGAAAACGTCATTAATTCATTATTCAAGCGAGCATCTATCTCTTGCCCCATACACGCCGAAAAGTGACCAAGTTCAAGTCCATCCATTACAGGTACGTAATATGACAGTTCATGACGTTCCCATATGTGAAAAACCAAACATATGCAGTGACAGAACATTTTCAGGGTTCTCCATTTTAAAGCACAAGCTAGAAATCCAGAAGGCATCAAAACAGGAAGCTTCTCACCTTTGCCCTTGCGCAGGCTATTGAATACCCTTTGATCTCGCTTCTCCATTCTCTTGCTTCCACGAAGCCTTCTCTCTAGACCTTGGGGAGAAGTGATTCTTCTCTCCCCTGAAATAGTGAAATCTTGCCCAGATCTCCCTGTGGCTTATACCATAAAACTCATCTGCTGAAACTAATTGCATCCTTCTCTTTTGTCTCTGTAAGCAGCTTGAGGGCAAAAACTATGTGTTTTTTTTTATTATTGTTGTATCCCCTATACAGGTTTGAAAAGAATGTATCAGGTGTGACAGAGGCTCAATAAATAGTTGTTGAATAATTGAATAAATGTAATTTAGTAATTATAGAGAAAGTCTAAAGATAGCCACTAGGACTGATGTGTGGAAGTTCTCCCAGGAGATCAATTTATACTCCATTTAAAAAAGAACTTTCTCAGAGTCCACACTATATAATGTTGCAATGGATTATTCTGGAAAATACCATTGGGTGTATTCTAGTCAAGATGAAAGTCTGCTTTTGAGAAATATCATAATGGGGATTCATGTAAGACATGAAAGGTTGAATTAGATGTCCTTTAAAAATTTTTTTCCAGCTTTATCTTTCTGGTCATTCTAAACCCAAATACAAGCAAAAAATCTTACTGGAAAAGTTTTTATCATTTGCTTAGGCTGTCGATGAGCTAGGCTATCTCTGCGTTGTGCATATCCATCATTAGCTATTTTTCTTTTTCCTAGCTAGTCTCCTTTCTCAACTATAGCTGTTAAAGTATCTTACGTGACATGATAACAGCTAAAAAGCATTAGCAACCACTGAAGAGTAACTGACACTTCTTGGGAATCCATGAAATGTATGTATTTTATTTGAAGATAATTTGGCTTTCAGTTAACATATTTGCTAGGTTTCTCTTCCCATTCCTCCCTTAAAAGGCGAGTTTCCCGAAGCTGGGCCTGGGTTTCTGAGAATTGCCTTATTCTACTGCCTAGCCTACCTGCGGTACCGTAATCCTATTTGCAGCAACGAAATTACTTTCTCTGAATCCAATTTATACAGTGACAGATGGGGGATTCCAAAAGGGAAAGTTTCCATTCAGAGCCAGCAAATCATCTTTATGGGAAGAAAGTTACAACGAAACTTGGTGACATGCACAGAAATTCAGCTTCTGGAAACCGCCGTCTCCCATTTTTAAATTATTTCTCGTTAAAGTTGCTGGGCTCACAATAAGTTTGTGCCTCACTAGTTTCAGACCATTCAAATTAACCATGAATGAGTGCTGATGAATTTACCTTACTAAGCAATATTTAAAAAAACGGTTTTCATTTTCTTTCTATCTCCCTATTTGAATGTTTGTACCGTTCGTGTCACAAGCATATGACACGAACTTGACAGGGGACATAATTCATTTCAAGAAATGAAATGCCCCATTTCTGACTTCTTCCCCTTTTCCTCTTTTTGAAAAACTCACATTTACAGAATTACTTTGGTTCCAAACTATTGCAGATCTAGAATTTTTACACATAAATGATTTATTCTTAGGTCAATTTCCTCGTCTGTTAGCGTATCCTTTGGGGGTGGGGGGGTTTCCTTGTTTCTGAAAACCAGGAATGTTGTTGTGGATGCTCTTTGAACGTGAGGAAAAATCACAAGATTAAAAAGACCCTGAACAGAGGATGACCAAACATGCTCGAATTCTGTGGGAATCTTACTGCTGGGAACCCCCACAAGTCTGGTGGCGGGTGGGAACTGAGGCCCTGAGAGGGTAAGTGATTTGCAAAACAAATCACACATTAAATTGGTGACAGTAAAATGATGATCACAAACTTTATTGTACACTCGTCATGTTCCACGTGCTACGTGCTTTTCAGTTGTTCGGTCATGTGATCCAGTCAGTCATTCTGTGGGGTTGTTGCTACTCTTGGTGATACATGAGAAAAAATTAGGTGCAAAAAGGTTAAATAGTTTGCCTCAGCTTACAGAACTATTAATTGATGGAGTCAGGATGTGAACTTAAGTAGAAGGTCCCGAAACCTCATTGTTACACATTTATGCTCTTCTGCCTTTTTATCAGAAATATGTGGACTCATTCTGGGTATAGTCTATAAAGGTCTGTATACACATATATAGGAGAGGAGAAATACATATACATGCACACACACACACACACACATATCCTTCATGCATAATTGTTCTCTTCCATTGCAAAGCTCTGCGTCTAAACAGGGAAAGGATGACTCACAGTTCCTTATGGTTCGTTGATTATCATAATACAAATTCCTACAAATGGAAACCATTGCCCTAGCTAATCTTAACATCCTTACATCAGTAGCTATTTCAAGAAAAAGCAATTCCCATCTGTTACAGAAACATATTCAGTGACGGCATGTATCTCCTTGTCTTAGTACCATCCCATTGCATTGCAGTGGTGAAAACAGCATGACTTTTTTGTTGTTGTTAATTCTGGAAAGCTCTCTGTCAGCCAAAATACGTGAGGGGGCTCAGTCAGTGACTTCTTGGTTGTAATAGGTGTATACAAAAGAACGAGTACTACCTTTGTTTCTCTTTTTGAATTTACTAAATGATCAGACGTATGTCACCAAACCTTTTGGTGTTATGTGGTTATTTCAGAGTATAATGGACCTCTGTTACTTTTCTGTCCATTGTGTTTTTCCTTTGGGGAAATAGTCCACCCCCACCTGGTGGAACTGTCATTCTCTTGGTCCTGCCTTGCCTGTGATGGATGAGCTCGTAACCCAGGCTGGCCAAGCCATGTGTCCTTTCTCCCTGGATGCTGAGATTGTTTCAGGGATGGGCACAGAGCCAGAAGTGGGGCCGGCCGGGTTTTCCCCTAGACTTCTGCATGAGCCATTCAGAGAGAGGGTCCTTCCTCTCTTGGAGATTTCTAGGTATGAGGACAATATAAACCTGGAATTACTGAGTCATTGCTGGCATATGTAATAAGTCTACCTGAGAATTAAGCCAAAAAAGAGAAAATATATACATGCACAAGAGGGAGAGAAAAGAGAAAAAACCTTAAACTCTTGAATTGGGCCCTATCTGAAGCTAGGATCTAATTTTGGGTTTTCAATTGTGCAAGTTTAAGGAAAAAGGAGAGTTTCTGTCACTTGTGACCGAAAGAATCGTAATACGTGGACTCCTAGAACCTGAGTATTAGAAGGGAACTTAATGATCTAATCTCCCACCTGATAAGTAATGCCATGTATTGCACTTTTGTCATTGGTTCCCTAGGTTCCGTCTCCGCCCAAATTCCTGTAGTGACGAGAGGTTTGTTATTCTACTTGGCAGTTCATTCCACCATTGGCGGGCTCTGGTGTCTGGGTAATTTATATTTCCTCATATCAAACAAGTTGCCTTTTTATCCCTTCACTGACCTCACTGATGTTCTCTGGAGCATCACAGAAAAAGTCAACTTGCTTTTTAACATAATTGAAGACAGTTATCTTGTCTCATTTCTTTCAAACACTCCTTCAACTTTATTCGAAAGTTAACAGACTGTTCTGCTCTTCACCCTGCCCACACCGTGGTTCATAACTACCCTAGTTCCCTGGACCCCTAAAACTTCCATTCAGCCATCTCAGAAGCTACCTGGGGAAGGGCAATGAAGTTCTTGTTCAGCCCCACAACCCCTTGAGCTGGGTTTTGTTTATGTGTCTGCATACTGCCTCTTTTGGAAAAAAAAAAAAAAAAGATTGGGTAGTCACTGCACTGATGGGTTTTCAGCCTTCTTAAACTATTCCCCAATGTCAGAATTAATCAGAGCATGAAACAAAAGTCTCCAGATAAGGTTCGGTTTGCTCAAAGTTCATTTAGATTATCCGTGGTCGTGAGGCAGGGGCCATGCCTTTACTGAGAGGAGACTGGAATGACTGCTACCTCTGGGAAGCTCTGAATCCACTGAAGTTCCCACATCTTTTATTGTGCAAACAGCTACAAAGCCTGAATATTTATGTGTTTCCAATTAAAATACTGATACGAATGATGAAAGGGAGAAATGGACTAACCTTTGGATTTGAGGGTTTTAAGTACATTTTCTTGCTAACATCAATGTGCTTTATGTAAAACGAAATTAGAATACTTTTTTCAAAAAAGTCACAAATGCAACCCCCATAATAAGAAGTCAATTAATTCAGAGATGCTTAAGGAAAAACCTTAATTAATAAACTGCCTCATTGCCTGTCCTTCTATTCCCTTAAGGGAATCAGTATGAAAAGTCTGATTTGTATTCTCCCTCACCAGTCTATATACTCATGCATATGTACACATGTAGCAGTTTCCTTTTGTTAGTGTCTTTCAAAACATATATTTACTCATGGAGTCAACAAATGCTTATGGAGTTGCTTCTCACACATCAGATACTGTTCTTAACACTGGGGATACAGAGTGAACAAAACAAACAAAACCCTGGCTTCATAACGCTTGTATTCTAATGTTGGGAAGAGAGAGACAGTGCACAATATAATTGGGTAAAATCCGTGGTATCATTAGATATTGATACCTGTTAAGGAGAAAAGTGAGGTAGGAAAAGGGGCTTAGAAGTATTGGAGGCTGCATTTTAGTTAGTGTAACCTAACTAATGTCAGAACTTTAGGGTAAAAAGTTAGTTGTGTTTCAGGAAAGGGGAGAGTAGGTAGCAAACCCTTGGAGCAGAAGTGTCCTTGAGTGTTCCAAGAACAAGGGACCCAGCTCTGCTGCAGTAAAGTGACTGAGGGACAAAGCAGAAGGGGTTGAGGTTAGAGCAGTGATGGTTCCGTTCCTGTAGAGCTTTAAATGTCTTTGCAAAACCTTTGGATTTTACTCTGAAAGAGACTGATGGTTTTGATCCAAGGACCAAAATACCCTAATTTACATTTAATAGGATCACTCTGGCAGCTGTGCTGAGAGTAGACTGAAGGGTGACAGGGGTATAAGCAGGGAGCCCAGTTAGAAAGTCATTGTCATCATCTAGGAGAAAGATGATGGAGCAGGATGGTGGACGTGGGTGGGGCATAACGTGATGGAATTTTGGATGTATTTTGAATGTGGAGTCCCCAGATTTGCTGAGGGACCAGGCATGTGGTATAAGACAAAATGTAGAGCCAAGGCATCTGCCAAGGCTTTTATCCCCAAAACCCAAAGAAGGGTTGCCATAGACTCAAATGAGACAGACTGCAAAATAAGCAGGTATTTTCAAGAGAGAGACCAAAACTGAAATTTTAAGACATGTTTACGTTTGAGACTCCGGTTGGACATTATTTTAATAGATGTGTCACATTTCATAACATAATTACTCAAACCATTCCTTTGTTGCTTAAATTTGGGTTTCTGTCAGACGTTTGCAAGTATAAAGATCACTGCAGTTTTTCCAAGGCCCAATTCTTATTGGTTAATTCTCAGTTTAAATGTCACCTGCTTGGAGGGCTCTTTCATGATCTCCCATGTCAAAGCTACAGGCTGTCTAATCACCTTGCTCCATTTAGAGTCTATAGCACATTTGTCTCTGCCTGATATTTTTCCTTACATATTTATCATGAATTTTCTGTCCCTTAAAATGTGAGCTTTGTAAGATCAGAGTGTTTGTCTGTCTTTCGTGATTGGCATGGAATAGGTACTCAGTAAATACTTGTTGAAAGAATAAACAGTATGTCTGTATACGGCTCATCACGTATTGATGATTTGTTTTTATAGAATAGATTTCCCAAAAAGTGGTATTGCTGTGTCCAATTGTATTTTTAATTGTACTGATATTGCCAGATTAATTTCCTAAAAGGTTATAACAATCTATTCTCCCACCAACATGTATGAAAGCAGTCATTTCCCTGTGTCAATTAAAGCACTGGGTGCTTTTATCCTTTGATGTGTTGCTTCAACATTGCTTTCTTATTTGTCAATCCTTATGCTTCTAATGGCTTCAAGTAGCTTACATAATTCACATACAGTTAATGAACTCCTACATAAGGTGGGAAATAATTTGTTTAGGTCTCTTTGAGATGAGTCTCAATGACTGTATTCACTTTTAACTTCAGGATTGTTTGATGTTGTGAGTATAGGTGGTTTATCAGGGGTAGATTTAACTCTTTAGCCCTTTTTTCTTTAGTGCTTGAAAACCTGAAACCATGAAGAGCATGTAAGGCTTTTCCCATTGTAATACCGGATGGGTTTTCTCAGAGAGATGTATGAGAACAAGTTCTGTAAATCCATATTTTAAAATGCATGCATGTTGAATCATTCTAGGAGAGGGATATGAATAATGGTATAATTAGTGTAATAAATGTTGGCTCCATGTTAAAATAATTTATTTCTGCATAAAATCTATGAGGCTGTGAAGCCTTCCAGCTGAAACAGATTATATCTCCATTCAGAAGAGGTAGACATCGATTTTTACCCCCTTCGAATGGTCTTTGCAAGATCTTCACCCACATTATTCATCGGTGAGGAAACTTTTCTTTTGTTCTTCTACTGTCATTTGCCCTTTATTGTTTGGTTTGACTCTCTTGTTTTTATCTGGCTGTGATGTTTTGTTCCCACTCTAGGAGGAGTCAGGATGTGTTTAAAGTCCATGAAGTCTGAGACTGAGTTCAGATGCCTCTCCTGCTCTGCCTCTGCTATGTGTGATGTTAACCAAACTCCACAATCTCATTGTTGCAGTTTTTCCTGTATAAACGTGTAGGGTGCAGGAATGTCTGTGAGCTAGACAGGTGGGTTTGCACTGTTAAAGTCACAGTAACACCGCATCCCACCAGCTACCCAGAAAGCGTTACATAAAAATCTCCTTACTGACAAATCAGGTTAGCAGAAAGCATTTGTTGAGCTACTGAGAACAGACACCGTGTAAGGTCTGTTCCCAATCTCTCACCCACAATTCCAAAGTCAAAAACCTTTAAAAATAGCAGAACCTGATCTGCACTTATCTGGTGATAAACCTGACCTCAAATAACTTGAGGCTACTTATAGTCTTTATGCCAATTAAATGCATAGTTACACATTTCTCTGTAGGGATAGTAATATGTATAATTAGGAGGTATTGATCATATTTCACTTTCACATAAGTAATTCATATTACTTTTCAAAATCCAAAATATATTGGAATTCAGAAACCTAGTGGTCTGAGGGTAAAATCTTTTGGACTTCTAGGTCAATCTTTATCAATAGTGACTGGATAAAAAAAGTTAACTATCTCATAGTTATAAAATATACAGACAATTAAAGTATTTGGCAGCAGTACCTTATCAGTAGTGAAGGAGGTAAATGAAGTTCCCATGTGCAACAGATTTTTCATTGGCCAGAGGATAAAAAGCAAGAGTAATTCTCGGGGTAACCAAAGAATAGAAAATGTATATTAATTTCAGTCTAACAGAGGAAAAAAGTTAAATATAAAAACATCTTTAACAAATCCAAGGCAAGGCAAAAGGAAAGTAAAAGGAACATAAAATAAGCAAGGAAATATAAAACACACAGAAATATACATTAAATTTAATGGACCTGAATTATCCATGTACAAGTAAAATAATTATTAGAATGAACAACAACAACAAAAAACCACAACAGAATAAAAACTCATTTGGGATTTTCCTCAAAACTAAAGAGATACATTGTACACATAAAGGTATAGAAAGTTTGAAAATAAAAGGATTACAAACTATACTGCATGCAAACACTTACCAAAGGAATGGTAGTATGGTTATAGTAATGACAGAAACAATAGACCTTAAGGCAAAAAGATTTACTAGAGTTAAAAAAGGTCATTTCATAATGCTAAAAGGTTTATTTCACCAGGAAGTTATAACAATTCTAAATTTCTGTGCATATAATACATTATCAAAATATATAATGCAAAAATGTAGAAAATACAAGGAGATATACACCTCTCAGTAAGTGACAGAATAATCATATAAAACTTTAGTAAGGATCTAAAAAAATTGAATATTATCACTGAGTAAGTTGACCTAGTGGACACATAAATAAAACATTATGTTCTATAATTGCAGAACATGTATTCTTTATAAGCACATATAGAATATTTATAAAAATCATATATTGGGTCATGAAGTAAGTTTGAATAAATTCCAAGTGTTTGAAATTATATAGAGCATTTTTTGTGACCTTCAATACAATTATTCTAATACTCAATAGCTCATATATTTGGATATTAGGAAGTATAATTCTAAATAGTCTTTTGGTTAAAGAAAGTATGATAAAGAATATTGGGATATATTTTAACTGAATAACAAGGGAAATACTACAAATGAAAAATCATGGGATGCAGTTAAAACAGTCATTAGAGGGAAATTCATAGTTATAAGTGTATATAGAAGTTAAGAAAGCCAGAAAATTAATAAGCTAAGCATCCACATAATGAAGTTAGAAAAAAGAATAACAAAATAAACTCAAAGAAACAGAGAAAATAGCAGTAAAAATTTATAGAGATTGCAAATATGTAATAGAATCAGCAAAGTCAAACATAGTTTCTGCGAAATACTTCATAAGTTGCTAAACAACCTGTGAGACAGATTAAGAATAAAATTTTTACAAAGATGAGAAACAAATGCTAATAATCATGAAACTATAATATCACTTTTAATTCTGTAAATATTGAAAGAATAATGAGTCATTAAAAACCACTTTATGCCACTATTTTTTTAAAAGATCGTATGTTTCAAAATTGACCTAGAAGAAAAAAAGAAAGCTGAATAATTCTATATTTATTAAAGTAAGTAACTCTGTAATTAAAAACCTTTGTAGAAGTGAAGTCCAAGGCTAAATGACATGACTTTACTAGAGAATTCTTACAAGCATTTCAGGAAAAATGTAACTTTAATTCTACATAAACTCTTTTAATGAAAGATTGAAATTTGACAATACTGAAATTAGGAACATCTATCTATTAAATGATACCATTGAATTGTACATTTTAAATGAGCAAATTGCATAATGTACGAATTGTATCTCCCTAATACTGCGATATTAAAAATATACAAAGCTATAGTATTTAGGAATGTGTGCTTAGGCAGTAACATTATAAAGAAAATCAAGGAAGTGAATACTATGAAACAGGATAGTGGTTTCCTGTGTGAGCGGGAAAGGATTAAGTTAGGGAGATATCAGGGTGAGGAGGTAGGTGATTCTGGAGTGCTGTTTACATCTATTTCTTTACCTAGGTGATAGTAACACATATATATTTTACAATAATATATTAACTATCCATTTATGTTTTAGATATCTTCTGTATTTGTGTTATACTTCACAGTAAAAATGCAATAAAAAATTCACATAAAGGAGTGAATGAGAAAGATGATAAAGTTAGGAGTATGACAAAACTATCAGAGTCAGAAATGGGGACACACAAGCACTACTAGGAATTGAGGGTCTAGGTCTCTCCGTCAACATCAGCGCTCTGTGGAATTTCCCTTTGGCTTTTGGTTGGATTGGGATCAAATCTTCCATCCCCTGAACATTAAGAAAAGACCATTACCTGAGACAAAGCATCGAGTATACATTTTTTTCATGTTCTTTGAACTTTCTTCTGATCCATGAAAGCGTGTGCTCTAATCATGATGACAGTGCGGATGACGATGACAGCTAGCATTCATTCTCACACGCTCGAATGTAGACACAGTTCTTCATCTCAGTTAATTTTCCACACAAGCTTCCACACATAGTTGCCGATTTTCTTCTTGATTTTTTGCTTGAGAAACAGAGGATTGGGAATTTCCAGTGAGTCTCACGAAGTCCCCAATATGGAAGAGCAATGATTGAAATCTAGTCTGTCTCGAGAGTCTGTCTTTCAGTCTCTACCTTACACTTGAATAATAATTTAAAGTTTAATATGACGATGTCATGCCATGTCTATTGACTTTTGGTACTTTCCACCACTTGAAAGAGGTAGGAAGGCAGTATTAATCCCAATCAATGAGAAAGAAAGGGAGTCTTAGAAGCATCAAGCAATTATACAAGGTCACTCCTATGACATGACAGGTGAAGTTCAAATCCAGCTTTCTTGTCTGCAAATCTACAGATTTCCTTAACATCTCAGGAGGTCCCATTGGTCCCAGGGCACATTTCCATTAGTTCATTAGTTTTTTGTGTGTGTGTTTTTTTTTAACCTTGGAACCATCTAAGAGAAACCAAACTCATATATGCATTTCCTCCTGTGTCACTTGAGAATGCTTTAATTAGCTTGAAACGGGATAGCCACAGCTTACTCTAAGCTGAACTTTCTGCAAGGCAAATCCAATTTCTACTTTGCTTCTTTGAGGAGCCTTTTCTTCCCTAGGCTGCATAGCCTTTGCAGAAAGAACATTGGGTGGACTAAATCCTCTGGAGATATTTTCTCCAAGTATTCATCTCTTCCGCCCTCCCACACAAGTACTGAGACCTCATTAACACCTCCTGCAGGAGCTCATTCAATTCTTCTCTAACCACAGGGAACTCAACAATTCCTGGAGCTCCTCACCAGCCAAATAATGGAATACATTGACAGTTGTTTCTTTGGCAGCTTGATATAATTAGAGATATTTGCATCTCCTGATCGTTCATACTCCTCAAGAACAATGGGAGTTAATGACAGCTCAGGGTCCTGGTCTTCCTGCTTTCCTTCACAGGATAAAAGAACTGAAAAGAGACCTATTTTTAAGAATTGCCCCCTCTTTCTACAAATGAGGAACTAGGGACTCAGAAGTAAAATGTCCTGTTTAAAGTGACATCGTGACTGAGAAAGGATTAGGAATCAAATTTTCTGATTCTTAGGTCTGTACTCCTTCTGCAGCTCTATGTTGCATGAATTGATAAGATCATTTATATGTTGGTGCTTGTGTTATTTAGACAGTAGGGGCGACAGTTACAAAAAGAGCATGATTGTAGGAATGTCTAGAGTCTCTCAATTCAGGAATATCTCAGATTGCTAATATTCAAAGAAGCAGCACTTGTTCATAGAAATAGAATTGCAAGAAGACAGCAAAGAAATAAAAATGTTTGGGGTAGAGTGGTGCTCAGGGTTATGATATAAGAAGATGGCGAATGCCTTTAAAATTTTGAATGTAGGAATATTATTAGTCATTGTGGCAAACAGTATGGAAAATCCTTTGGGGCAAGAGTGTTCCTTAAAGCCTAAAAGTGGTAAAACCGGGTTGCATGAGTTCACCTGGGAAGTATGATTTGGTTGGTGGAAAAGGATCTGAACACGAAATGAGAAAGTGTGGCTTGTGATTCTGACCCAAAAAGTGGTGAGCAAAGATGCTTCATCCCTTTGAATCTTAGTTTCTCACTGATAAAATGAGGAAAATGGACTAGAGCTATAGTTTTTCAAATTTTAGTGTGCATAAAAATCCCCGAGAGAACTTAATAAAATGCAGATTCCCAGAGATTCACTGTCTAGGAGTAGGGCAGTAGAGGCTTCATTGTATCAAACTCCTAAGAGGATTCTAATGAAGATGCTTCTAGAACCATGCCTGAAAAATGAAAATTTACTAGGGAAAAGGACCCATCAAAGATTTAATATTTTGTAACATTTCCAACATCAGCTAAAAACCTAACAAATGATGAAATTCTCTGCCATTTAATAGCACTTTCAGAACATTACCTGTTTGCTGCCTTGGGTCATAATGCCATAAATTCAATTTATGTATCAAATTTATAGGCTTTTGTGGAGGTCAGTGCAGCCCAGCAGGAGGGCACATGAATCTGAATTCCAAGGCAAAGTATTAGCCCATTTGGCCATGACTTCATTTCCTTTGACTCCCAGGTAGAGATGTTAAAGGTCTCTGGCGCTTTTCAAATAGTTGAACAAAGAGAGACCCTTCCAATTTTTTAATTAAGTAAGCTTTGACCTTCAAGGTTATTAATTGCTCTTGACATATAACTTATTGCTTAATTAAAACATGGTGAGATACGAGACCTCGCTTCTGGAAAAATAGAGGGTCATGGTTATTTCTGTTTTATTAAAGTCCCTCTTTCATCTGAATGGTATGGTCTGAGGTGATCATAGATTGAAGTCCCATCTCAGAGAGAAAGGATACAGCAGGAATCAAACCTGAGGGGTCGTTATCTTTCTGAAACCACTAGAGTTTATGAAACTGTCAGGCGGAGAAAGAGAGAGAAAAACAAACACAAAAGCTAAATCATTCTCCTGAGTTATGTCAGAAAAAGAAACAATGAAAAATTAAGAATGATGGCATTTCAATCAGCCACTAAAAAGGAATGATTATTTCCTGGTTTTAAAAACAAATACGAAATGATACCAATTTTATTTCTTTATATGCTTTTTTCTTTCATGCGTTTTTAAGTGCCTTTGCATCCGCAGGAAAAAATATTCAAGGAGGCCTTTTTTTTTTTTTTTTTTTTAAACAGTCATTCAGGGTTTTAAATGATAGTGTATTTTATAAAAAGGCCAACATATATTTTTTCCCTTTATTTTCAGAAGAAGGACTTGTTTTAAAAAATGAGGGCAACAAAGAATGAAATTGCGAGTATGGAGGTATGGATGATATCTGTAGTTTAATCCAGGTAACTTGGAAGTATTATGCCCCATTAAGTCTATTTGGTGCAGTGTTGGGCATTACAGTGATTTACTTGGGTGTTACAGTAACTTAACTAGATAACAGCTCTGATTCACTGAAGAAGTGCCAATTGCTTAATTAGCTTGCCTGACTCAGGACAGAGTGTCTAGTGATGAAATCATGGAATCCTAACATGTTGGAGTGGGAAGAGGTCTTCGAGGTCATTGATTACAGATCTTTCTTTTTACGTGCGCGAAAGCTGAGGCAGAGGAAAGGATGCAGTAAACACCGTAGGGTGGAAGCAGAACCCGGAGATGAATGCGGACTCCGCTCCCTCAGTCTAGTGCCATTTTCCCATCACGTTAGGAGTGAGATACAATCTAAATGTCCGTGGTAGTCACTCCCTCCGGGATTTCTCTGTTGGGAAAGAGAAACAAAGCTAGTTTGTTCCTAGAAGATGAATATATACATTTAAGATGTATTTTTAATGTGTGTGTGTGTGTATCCATATTTATAGTATTTGAACCATGCCTACTTAACATTTTTCCATACAAGTTTTCCAATATTCTTTGGAAAATTAATATTCTTAGGGAAAAAATGATGTGGGAGGACTGCATTCCATTTTATCACATGGAGATAGCACAATCTCCACTTATTAGATATTTAATTTTTAAATAATATTTAATTTTTTATAGCAATGGGCACCAATTTGTAGAAATATTTGCATTACTGATTGTTTTCTTAGTATAAATTCCGAGACTCACCAAATCCAGGTCAAAGGGTAAACCCATTTGTAGGCTTTTGAAATATCTTGCCTTCAAATTCTTAAAATTTGGCTAATAAATAGGGCGTCTTTTTCCTGCTTGGGTTCTGAACAAACTTGAGAATTAAGACAGAGGATAAGGCAAATGGAGATCAAAATGTCTTAGAATTGCTAAGACTCGAGTGGAGGTTATATCTTAGCTTAAGAGCCCAATGGGCTTCCTAACCAACCCCCATGGTTAGACTTAATGACATATAGGAGCAAAGGAGAGTGAGTAACTGCTTCCTGTGGGCAGTGAACTCACAAGAGAGAGGTAAAAGGAGCAGTTGAGGGTAGCACGCGTACTTTCATTTCCCCACAATTACCAGTCAGGTAAGTCCCTCCTTTGATTCTTGGTGCAACAAGTAAATGAGCAGAAACATCTGGGAGTGTCACATGTATTGAAATTTCATCTACATGGAAGGGCACAGCAAGAGTGAAGTTTTCCCCTAAAGACTTAATTACTTCTTCATTCTACATCTTTAGTACTGTGCTCAGCACTAAAGGAAACCAGATGAATTAAGGCACAATCTGTGTTTCCAGGTGACTTTAGTTGCTCTTTCTCAAGGACCTCTCACATCCCTAATTTGATGGTGTTGATTTTATACAACTCCCTGTGAGATACGAGAACATTCTATCTTAGGGCTTGGGCACATATCTACTCGCAGCAAAGTGGGGCAGCAGAGAGAACCAGTAGCTAGAGCTGTATTGCTCCTCCATTCCTTCAAAGCAGGATGAGAACTTGAGACGTTAATCTTGTTTGAAGACGAAGTATGGTGTTCAAAGGATCTGGCACTACTTGGTCTGTCCAAATAGTAATGCTAATGATACGAGTCGCACTTATTATGTGATAAACACTATGTCAGCCTCTGTGCTAAGCCCTTTGAGAGGGTTTCTCCTTGAGTACTCTTCATAAGTCTAGGCCTCAGGGGCAAAAATGAGACTCAGAGACGTTAGTAGCATGTCCAAGGGTATTTAGCTACTGGTGGGAATGAATTGAAATTCAAGTGTGTATAGCTTCAGGGCTTGAATTTTTAACTTTTATATTTCAGGTAGAACAAAGGAGCAAGTGATTCCTCAGGTAGGGAGAGCAATCAGGAAATCTTGGGAGGAAGGATTGTTCATATGTTCAGGGAGATGATCAGTGAACACTAAGGAAGTGTCTCAGAAAGTTCCATGGTTCAGGTCAAAGATAAAAGGGGAGTTTACAGGAAACATCAGGGCACAACCCTAAGAGAGTTCTGTGGGGACCAGAAACAGAATGTTCAAGAAGAGTGTGACACAGACTTTAAATGAAGCAGAAGTTGGGTGCTTAAAAATAGACGTCTAAAATTTGAGAAGGTACAATGCTCCTTTTGTATTTGTCAGCGTGGATAAACATTTCTTCTAGCCTCTTAAGTTCAGTGACCGGGGGTGGGGAGGTCTGTGAATGAAATGCACAGAAGTCAGATTAACAGGAGAAAAGGCATACAAGGTTTAGTCATGTTTTATGTGTACTGGAGTTCATGAAAAATAAGTGAAACCCAGAATGGCTAGACTTGGGGGCGTCTATACCATTTTACCAAAGGAAAGGAGATTTGGGCTTCAAGAAATGATAAACTGTAGACAACTGATTAGGAAATACAGGGGTGGAAGTAATGGGAGATAAGGGTTATTTTCGTAAGGCTTGTTTATGCAGTCATCTCGGTGCTGACTTTCCAGCTCCAGAGATAAGAGCCACTCTCTTCTTCCTGGTACAGGAGAGGGGAATACCTTCACAAGAAAATTTGTGCCACTTTTATAGAAAGAGATTTATGCCCTGCTTTTCTGACAAAAACCAAAACCAAAAACCAAAAACAAAAACGTTTGCAGAGAACTCTTCCTGTATCTGTTGATTCTCAATTCAGTTGCATTCAGTTCAGAGTAATCTTTATGCCAAAGTAGCCTATTTTGGGGTAGCATGTCTTAATCCCATTCATATGCATATCTGTATCCTCTTTTAATAAATCTCATAAAGTTGGATTGATGCTTTATAACTGCCAACCGTGCAAGGGGGTTATTGGCCCACTTTTTCCAAGGCAGAGGGTGTATGCCCTTTGAATAGAATTCGCTGAAATAGATAATTGGCTGAGACAAGTACAGTAATCTAGGTCCTCTGTGAAGCAGGCACCAAAATGGGATTAAATGTGCAATGATTTTATTAAGGAAAATGCCTGTATAAAAGGAAGTGGGGGTGGGGAATCAGGGAGACTGGGAGAGTCGTGATGCAAGAAAACCTAAGTGAGAAAAGATAGAAGGCTGAATGAATCATCCTAAACTGCCCTGTAGTCTATGGAAGGTTCAGCAAAGCCATCCTGTAGTCTCAAAATGATGCCAGCCATCCGAGTAGTCCGGTCTCCTAGGATGGGTCTGTCTTAGTATCCTGTATGGATCCAGGTACTAGAGGGCAGCCAGAGGGACTCATGCTGTGAGTGCAAATGTGGGGGCGGATTTCAAAGTGCATCAGCTGAGACCCTAAACCACACTCCCTGTAGCAGGCGGTCAGCGAGGCACATTCTCAGGACTGCCACAGGATATATCAGACCGAGCTTCAGAAGTAGGATAGATATTTTGTTCCCGTTCTGTAGTTGAGAAACTGAGACACAAGGATATCGATCCACTTCCTCAAGGTCAAACACCTATTCTGTGATGGAAAGCGAGGTTGTCTGGATGTGAATTTCCTCTCTTAAGAGACACTCAGTGTAAAGTTCTGCTAGAGGAGTTTTCTCCAATTTGAATCTGTATCAGAGTCCCCTGAAGGGCTTGTTAAAACCGTGATTGCTGGGAACCACCCCCAGAATTTCTGATCCTGGAGATTAGGCCTGGGGCCTGAGAATTTGCATGTCCCATGGATGCCCAGGTGATGCAGACACTGTTGGTGGGGGGAACAAACTTGGAGAACCATTGCACTTGATATTTTATGCTTTTCAATCCTCCAAGTATGTGTGTTGTAATGAGGGGGAGGTGCGGGGGAGGGAGAGCAGGGGAAAATGTCTTACTTATCTTATAAACTCCTCCTCCTTGCACCACCCAAACACTGTTGCCTGAATTGTGATCAGTATGTAATAAATATGGGTTAAATTGAATTTCTTTTACTTTGGGAAAATGTTATGAAATACTCAGTAGAGTGAAGGCAGACCTGTGTTTCCAGAGGAAAATCATTGGAATTGACTCATATTTCTCCCAGAAAGGATTCCTCTTTAGGAGAAACAGAAGTTGCTTTTGTCTGTGGGCCCCCGCCCTGTGACATTTGACATCTCTTAGGCTTCAACCACAGTACTGAAGCCAGGGAGCACAAGGGGGTGGGAACAAGGTGGCAAACACAGTGTGATTTCTAGTTTGTGGAAGCTTCTAATACATATATAATTTTTGATGTGTGCAACAGCAAGCAGAGGGGAAAATGTGTTGGCTGCCGGTTTTCACGTCTGATGATAACTCTTAAGAGTTCACTTCCTTATATCGGGCTGCTGGGTTTGTCATTTCATGTAGTCAGATGATAAGCGAAGAGGCCTAGAGAGACTTAATCTTTGCCACAGCTGCTGCCTGGTGGGGATGAGTGACCTGGAAAGTCCGGTCTGCAGTGGCCACAAGTAATAATAGCACTGGGTGCCCAGCATTGAGCAAAGAGCTTTACATGCATATTTTATTTAATTACCAAAAACAAACAAACAAACCATATAATGTTGGTATTATTTTTTTCCCATTTCACCAATTAAGAGAATTAGGCAGAGATAAATAGTATGGCTTAGATATATGGCTGGGTCAGTGGTAGACTCATGATTTGCACCCTGATCTGTTCGACCGTAGCATTTTTACTCTCAATCACCAACTGTAGCAATTCGTGTGTGTGTGTGTGTGTGTGTGTGTGTGTGTGTATATAACCTCCGATGGTACAGGTTCACTTAACCCACCCAGTAGGTAAAGCAAAGAGATAACTGACACAGAAAGAAAGCAGGTGATTTCCCTGATGTCATGCAGTGAATTAGCAATAGAATCAGAAGTAGAACAAAGGTCTCCATGTTCTCTGAGTCAATGTCAATGGCTTTTCTAGTTACCGTGTTCTTGTATTTAAACATCATTATTAGTGTTTTTCGCTTTGTGCTTCACCATGACAACTGGGTTTCTTTTAGTCATCCCAATCACGACTCAATGCTGGCATGATTTGTGCTCTATCTATACTTATGTTCCCAGTCCACTCCCATTCCCTCCCACCCAATTCCTGCCAGTCCAGGGGGCCTGAGTATATTCTCCAGTTATATTCATTTTAATTTTAATTTCTCCTCAAGCCATTTATCCTGCATATTAAGTCTGAGTCAGCAGGAACTTTAGGATAAGGGGCAACAATACCACCTTGCCTATCTCATTGCTAAGGGAACGATACTGGGAAAGCTATGGAAGATCATGTGTTCACTCCTTTTCATTGTAAATATTTATCAAGACACCCAGAAATAAACTTGTCTAGGCCTTCATCATAGGGACAAACAAATGACAACATGAATCAGGTAACAATTGCAACAATACATTCCCTCATCTTCTCATTCCAACCGGCAGAAATCCTGGATAAGTTAGCTCCAGTGGCTTTATGATTACATTTTCAGAGGCAAAGAAGCTACCCAAATGAAAGGAAGTTGCTTTTCTAGTCTCTCCTAGAAACATATGTCATCCCTTTCCATCCATATCCTGTGAAAGTTAAAATCACCCTCCATTTTGCATTACCAGAGAGGATAATAGAGTAAAGATGATGTTGATAACCAATAATAGCTTGAATGTGTTACTGTTTTGGCCAGTGAGTGAAGAGAAATGAATTCCAAGCAAGGTTGAGGACTTCTTATTTACCTCATTTCCCACCAAACTCGGTCAAAATAAAATGCCTTCCATGTCTTCTTAGATTCTTTTATGAGGTTTAAATTATTCCAAACAACGTTGACACTCCCCTGTTCTCCCTATTGTTTATGATAGAGACGCTGGACCTTCTTAACCATAGGATTTGGTAACTGTTGGTCATCTGGGGCAGTGGTTTCCGAATTCTGGTACAAGAATGGGTGTTTCCATGATTTCATTAGTCCATGGCACAACGAATCAATAAATCTGTACAATGTGTAGATTGCAAAAGCTTTGACTCCCTAATCTCCTTCATGAGCTCTCCATTGGAACGTGTCTGCTTTCTTCCCCCACGGTATTTTCACCACCAGGAAGAGCCTAAAGCACAACAGGCATTCAATACATAGCTTTTGAGTAAATGAACAAAGGCAGTGTCCTATTTGGAAAAAGTTTTTCTTTATTCTGTGATTATGTCCTTTTTTTGGTGTTAAAACAATTCTTAAAGGAAAAAATAATGATAGATAGAGGTTATTTTTAATACCCTTATTTAGTAAAGCTAAGGATATTTAGTAAGGCTAAGGATTCTATCTTGGTCATCTAAATTTGATTTTTGAAATTTTGCTGGGTTGAAAATGCCTGGAAATCACTGGTATAATCTAATTTCCTTATGTTAAAGAAGGAGAATTACTGTCCAGCAAGAGGAAATAATTTGCCTAAAACCCCAGTAACTGGATTACTATTTGTCCTCCCATGTCCCCTTTTATTTTATAGAATTATAATTATAGGTTGATTCTCCTTTCCTTTCCTTTCCTTTCCTTTCCTTTCCTTTCCTTTCCTTTCCTTTCCTTTCCTTTCCTTTCCTTTCCTTTCCTTTCCTTTCCTTTCCTTTCCTTTCCTTTCCTTTCCTTTCCTTTCCTTTCCTTTCCTTTCCTTTCCTTTCCTTTCCTTTCCTTTCCTTTCCTTTCCTTTCCTTTCCTTTCCTTTCCTTTCCTTTCCTTTCCTTTCCTTTCCTTTCCTTTCCTTTCCTTTCCTTTCCTTTCCTTTCCTTTCCTTTCCTTTCCTTTCCTTTCCTTTCCTTTCCTTTCCTTTCCTTTCCTTTCCTTTCCTTTCCTTTCCCCTTTTTTCCCTCCTGCCCTCCCTCCCTTCCTTTCTTCTTTCCTTCCTTCCTTTTTTCCTTCCTTCCTTCCTTCCTTTCTTTTCCCTTCTTCCTTCCCTCCTTTCCTTCTTGTGTTTTTATGGGTCGTTGTGGTCTCTGAAACAATATTGTAAGCTCCTTGAGAATGTGGATCATGCTATATTCTTGTTTTGTAGTTTTAACACCCCTTATTTGGGACGCTATCCATAGTCCTGAACTTCTGCCTTGAAGGCTGAGCTAAGTGGTTACAGAGAAAAGCAAGGAGTTCACCCTTTATTTTTATTTTTATTTATTTTTATTTTTTGGATATTAACCCTTTATCTCATATACAGTTTGCAAAAATTTTCCTCCATTCTGTAGGTTGTCTTTGCATTTTGTTAATGATTTCTTTTGCTATGCTGAAACTTTTGAGTTTGATGTAGAATTTTTTTTGAATTTGTTGAATTTTTCTTTTATTTGTTGAATTTTTCTTTTATTGTTTGAATTTTTCTTTTTGTTGAATTTTTCTTTTATTGTTTTTGCTCTTGGCATGATGCACCCCAAAATCATTGCCAAGACCAATATTGAAGAGCTTCTTCCATATGTTCTTCTTTGGGGAGTTTTATGGTATCAGGTCTTATGTTTAAGTCTTTAATGCATTTCAAGTTAATTTTTGTGAATAGTGTGAGATAGGAGTCCAATTTCATTTTTCTGCTTCTCCAGTTTTTCCAGCACCATTTGTTGAAGGAACTGTCCTTTTCCACTGGAGGTTCTTGGATCCCTTGTTAAGTATTAGTTTACCATATATGCTAGGATTTAATTCTGGGCCCTCTATTCTGTTTCATTGATCTATGTGTCTATTTTTGTATTAGTGTCATGCTGTTTTTATTACTGTGTCTTTGTAGTGTAGTTTGAAATCAGGAAGCAGTTTGCATGTGACAGATGCTCAACCCCATTAATCAACAGGGAAATGCAAATCAAAACCACAAAGATTTATTGCGTCATACTTGTTAGAATGGCTATCATCCAGAAGATAAGCGACAACAGGTACTGGCAAGGATGCGGTGGAAGGGGAACCCTTATACACTATTGATGGGGAATGTAAATTGGTCCAACTACTATGGAAACAAATATGGAGGTTTTCTTAAAAAACTTAAAATTAGATCTACCATACAATCCAGCAATTCAACTTCTGGGTATGTACCCAAAGGAAATGAAAACAGGATTTTGAAGAGATATATGCACTCCAACGTTTAGCGCCACATTATTCACTATAACCAAGATATGGCAACAAACAAAATGCCTCTCTCAGTGGATGAATGGATAAAAAAGGCTGTGGTGTATATACACAACAGAATGTGATTCAACCATGAGGAAGGAGGATATCCTGCCATTTGTGACAACTTGAGCACATTATGCTAAGTGAGATAAGTCAGAGAAAACAAATACTGTATTATATCACTTACATGTGAAATGTAAAAAAGTCAAATTTGTGGGGGGAAAAAAAAAGGATAAAATTGTAGTTACCAGGGGATGGGGCAGAGAGATAAGACTGATGTTGTTTAAAGGGTACAAACCTGCAGTGAGTAATAAATAAGCTATAGAAATCGAATGCACAGTATAGTGAATATAAACAACGATATTATACTATAATTATGTAATATGATACATATCGCTGCAATGGCAATCATATTAAAATATATAAATGCATCAAAGTAACATGTTGTACATCTTAAATTTACACAATGTTATGCTAAATTGATTTAGTTAAAAAAGGCAAGAACCTCTTATTAAACATCATCTCTATTTCACAGTATAAATGAAGGCAAGGAAAAATAAGCCTGAACCTGATATGTACATCAAGTAAAAATCTGCTGTCTGATCAGTCCCATGGATGGAAATAAATTGATTTTTAACAGGTCAATTAATTCCTAAAGGTGGATGAAACATAGAGCATTCATCCTGAACGAGGATTTTGAGACTAGGTTTGGGATGGTGATTGATAGCCCCGGCTCACCCAACCCTCAAAAACATAAAAAGAATAAAAAGGGACACACTTTTTGCATCATTTAACACTGATATTGCAGAACAAGGACCACATTTCTAATATTTAAACCAAAGATAAAATATGTAGATACAAATGCCTAAATGAAATGAGCTTTATTAATGATGCAATGAACATTGGTGAGATTTAGAAAGAAATATCATGATTTATGTTTGTCTAGGCATTTGCCGTAGGTGCCTGACGAGAAATTATTACTACTCTTTAACTCTGTTATAATTTTGCACCTTTTTACTTTACCTTTTATTAGTTATTTATAAAACTCCAATTGATAATTTGATTGAAAGCTCCTTTTTTACCAATTCGTCAGAGTGCACATTCTTACTAAAATTTACCTGGTCTGCTACTAAGTACTGTTCTTTCCTTTTCTGGTTCTAATTGCAATTATGTTTTATTTTTTCTTCTAACTTCAGTTGTAATTTATTACATACATTTGTCCTTGTTTCTTGTACCTTGTTTCCCCCAAAATTAGATGGGGTCTTACATTAAGTTTTGCTCCAAAAGGCTCATTAGGGCTTATGTTCAGGGGATGTCATCCTGAAAAATCATGCTAGGGCTTATTTTCAGGGAAACACAGTAAAAACCAACAACCAAACAAACCCTTCTTCTATTTTACACAGAAATGTAATAGGGAAAGCTTCCTCTTTTTCCTTTGCTTCTTTGTATTATCTTAGTTTAGACTCTTGCATGCATTAATTGTTCAACTTAAAAATCACACAGTAAAAATAAAAATAAAATTAAGCCCCAATCTAGTAAAGGACCGAGTCCCTATACTTTCTGCCTGGTTCTAAATTTGTCCATGAAAATAAAACCAATTAAAACAAAATAAATTAAAACTTATTATACTTGGGGAAAATTTTTGTGTAATTTTTAATTATTAATATATCTGGGACACTTAAATACAGCCCTAAATGTTGATCGTTAAGAATAAGCCAAGCTGTCAACTTGGTTTTCACTGCAAAATGCCCATACGCCAAAAGGGTGGGGGCGTGGGTAATTCAGGCATGGCAGCTCTGAGAAGACACATTCAGTATCAATGTTCCAATCAAACACTTGGCTATGCGCCTTTGGGTGTCACTTGTCTTCCTCCTACTGCAGAATGTCAGCTGAGGAGAATCTGTTCTTAATAAGGAGAGAAAAGAGATGACAGAGAAGGAAACCATCTTTCTGAAATCTTCCTGATGCCATTCACGTTGCTCTCAGTGTAGTTACAGCCTCAGGGGGTGAAGTCGTCCATTCAGGCTCGCGCCATTTGGGGGGGGCAGAGTACCCCATCCCAGGTCTGCTTGCTGGAGCTTATTAATTTCTAAGCAAATGACAGAGCTCCTTGCGTGTACTCCAAAGCAATGGATCAAGTGGGTTAGATCCAGCTTACTCAGGAGCTTCATCCACTCGTTCTCTGAAGACTGATCCGACTTTAACTTAGACAGATTGAGAGTCCTGTGTGTGCCTGTGTGTGCGTGCGCGTGCCTGTCTGTGTGTTTAAGTGTTTGGGAGTAGGCCTGGGGTGGATTTCTCAGACAGGTCTAATGTGCAATGCCAGGGTAAGAATTTCTGCTGAGTTTGAGGCGGGTGACAATTTAGAAAAGGCTGTTTTAAGTTTTACCTATTACAGTGACATGGCACATTTCCATTTGCAAAGTGCTTTCACATTGCAATCTCTAATTTAATTCTAACAAGAATCCGCTGACATTAGTAAGCCAAGCGTAAGTATCCCTGTTCTTTTCCCAGATGATACAGCTAAGGTTACATTCCTTGCCTGAGGTCACATAATTGCTATGTGGCGTAGCCAGGTCTCCATCACAGGACTCTGATCTATAAACACTGTGCTCTCTCTATTCTCAGATTTAATGACCAGTAACCACATAACAGCTAATTTGTTTGCCTTTACTTTTACTTCAAATGCTAAATGCATCAAATAGCTGTGAAATATGGCTTATTCTTTAATGGTGAGGACATTTTCCCCCCTCTGGCATGAAAAGAAAATTTTCTTATAAATTTGCAATAACAATACTTCTGACATTCAAATTGTCATCACGCAGATTTTCTCATTTGAACTGCAGAATAACTCTTTGAGATGAGCAGGCAAGACAGAGTTCTTGTGACCGTTAATTTAGTGTCTCTAACAGTTCATTTCTTCCATATAGGAAGTGCTTCATTAGTCCATCAAATGTGCTTCCAGACTTGGGAGAATTTCTCCAGACTTTCATTGGTAGCACAATTTATTTTCCTTGATCCTGACTTCACACTTGGATAGCTTTCTGTTCTCCTTTTTCTTCGTATCCTGCAGCCTGTAAACCCTAACCTCCTACCCAAGTCTGAAATCCAGTACTCTAAACTTGATGGCGAGTTACACATATTTGGAGAAAGAGCTGGTGAATCCCATTTGACAGGCAGAGAAATTGTGTCCCATAGACTTCAATGACTTCCCAAGAGACTGCCTATAACTCCCGATCAACATAGATTTGGAACTTTGTCATTATGAAGACGCATTCTGGAGCCTCCCACGGAGGAGCTGATGTACACATTTACCATATGTCTTTGGGGTAATTCTTACACATCAAATAAGGAGGCATTCTCTTTGATTTCAGGGGTCATCATCCTTCCCTAAATAGCTTCTCCAGTGTTTGACTTACAGCCAGAATTCCACTACTGGATAAACACTTGATTTATATCTTTCACTTTCCTTAGGGGGTTGCAAATGGCATTGGGAGGGTAAACATTAATTAATCCTCTTTTCATCACTATCCCATTGACATAAAGTTTTCAGTCCCTTTGGGAAAAAGATTGAGGAGAGAGAACATAAGGATAGACTGTGATGTGTGTGTGTGGGGGGGGACTCAATAATAGTCATAATAGTAGCTACCTACGTTCCACGCAGTGTTACACAATTCTACATGCATTTTATCATCTATTCTTCAAAAGAATACAGTTCCATGATGCATAATGCAATCAGAAGAAAAAAAAACTCAGCTTATTTATATAGTAGGAATAAATTTTCATGATGTTTGAAACAGAGTTTTATTTGTTTGCTGTTTGATATGCCCAAGATTATACCTTTTCTATTACAGTGTCTGCCTCAGGCAAGATATTTTCAAGGAATCAGACAAAACAGACCATTTTTTTCTCAATGTAACAGTAACCATAGAGCTTCCTGTTATTCCAACAGAAAAGACACCTCTGCCCTACTTCTCTGTGTAGGTCCCTCTCTGTCTCATAACAGTGCCCTAGGACTCTACTCATGTATATTTCTTATCAGTTATGTTACATTGGTCTCAGCTCTGAGGAATGTAACAGCCTACTCAGCAATTTTTAGCAGGAAAGACAAATAAGGACTGCTTTTCCACTTGGTTGAAGTCAGTGAAGCCCTGAAGACTGTCGCTATAACTGAGAACAAGTCATCCCGGGAACAGTTCAGCCCACATCTGCCTTGGGGCAGACTGGGGTCAACATGAGAAGTCAGAAAGATTGTGGTCTCCCCAGGATCACTCGTTGTCCCTTTATCCTTCTCAGACTTAAATCTCCTACTTTTCTATGGAGGCCCAAGAAGGAACTCATTGTACTCTGTGGTGTATTTCTGTCTCTTTTTTGACGTGTGCCTCATTTTCTGCAAAGAAGGGTGAGGTTTTCCAGGAAAGAAATATTAGGCATTGTTGAACAGGTTGGGCAAGAATTTGGTGCTGGATTTGGGGTAGAAGGCATTTCCCACACCTTTTAAAGCTGACCCCAAAGAAGGCAGTGTGATGGTGGGAAGAGCCTCAAGCTGGGAATCAGGGACATCTGGGTTGTGGGCTCAGCTTGGCCACTTAGCTGCTCTCTGGTCTTGGAGAGTCACCCTGCGTGACCATATGCCCCCCAGTAATTCAGTGTGCGTACTGTTCAAACTCCCGGTGTTCGATCCAGCCCTGTAGGCAAAGAGTGCCATCGTTGGAGTGCCCACAGAGGCCCTTTTCAGGCTTTCGGTGCTCTAAAGTAAGTGGACAAATGTGACACAGACAGGGACCACCTCTAGAACGGCCAACAGGGACTACTTTTTCATGGATTGTGAATTGGGGAGTGACTGCTAATAGGTACAAAGTTTCTTCATGGAGTGGAGAAATTTCTAACAGGATTGTGGTGATGATTGCAAAACACTGTGAAGATACTAAAGCCATTGCATTACACATTTTAATGAATTGTGTGGTATGTGAATTATACCTCAATAAAGCTGTTATTGTTTTTTAAAGGACTTAGATATAAAAACCTGGCTTTTTTCAGTGTCTCAGACCATATTCTTCTTGGTTTTTACCTTGAGAAATATGTGCCCTTTGGATTAAGCCATGTTGCTCCCCAAATAAAGGCAATATATTCATCCCACAGAATATTTAGGTCAAGCATACATAATGGGATTACTGTTTGTGCTGCTGATAGTCTAGAAAATTACAATTTCTCCTTTGATATGACATTAGTCACACTTTTCTTGAGGCGAATTAGACATTATTTTAGGGGCACTAAGAAGGACCATCCATCCCAAATACCTGTCTCTACCCAAAAAACTCAGTTATTCAATCTTTGGAAGTAAACTTTGCAGTCTCTGGCTCTATTTGTAAATCCAAATCTTACCTCAAATGAATACTTTAAATCTTCAACTTAGAGTGAATCAGTTGATCTTATGCTTCCTATATGACAGTGGATGTGATGATTATGATAATGTTGAAATTCTTGAAGAAGGTGTTGAAAAATAAGGTGGGGACTTGAAATGGAAGAGAACCGAAAAGGTCTGAAGGCACCCCAAGCCATCTTTACTAAATGTATAGTCTATGAATTAAAGCTGCAGCAAAGGCTGAAGGGAGGAGAGGTAAAACATCAGAAGTCAAGATGACCTTGTTTCATTCACAAACTAGATGCCAGTTGAAATAGGGAAAAGAATGCTACTCAGAAGAAAAGGGACTATTTAACATATTCTTAAAAAAATGATTCACTCTACAGGTGCGTGCACTTAGACAAAATGTGTTTGATTAGGAGAGGAAAAGGAGAAAGAAAAGGAAATCGTTTTAAAAGGAAGGTAGCAACAGAGACAAGACAAAACCCATTAAAGACCAAAAATGTCCCTTTCACGTAGGGTTCCATTAACCTCAAGCTACACAGTCCAGCCTTCTCAGCAGCTCTGGTGACTCAGCACCCAATGAGATGCAGAAATTCATTGGACGGGAGATCTATTGCTTTTACACCAAGCTATCCTGCCCCTCCTAACAACAAAAGATTATTTTGGGAAAGGGTCTTTTCACAAATTCCGCTCATAAGTTTCCTGCAGAAGCAGGCATGCTTCATATGATCCCTCCCAGCTGGCCAGAACTGTCCTCTAGGAGTGAACACGTGGCTGATCTATATAAAGAAGTGTCTTACTTAGGATTTCTGGCACCCAGTAATCGTTTTCTCAATAAATGATTGAGCAAAGGTCAGTGCAGAACACATGATTTTTTTAACATGTAAGTACCCAAAGGGAACACTGAACAGAATATTTTTAGTTGGTATTTGTAATAAAGCTTGATGTTATTTGCTCTGTGGGTAATTACAGTGTATTACATTGAATTGAAAAACAAAACCAAACACACAGAACTCTAAGGCTATTGAGAAATTGATATTACAGGTATCCCCTGCTTTCTGAAAATTCACGTTATACCCCTTTGCTTTTATGGAAGACCTACATTAGTACCTGTTTTTGCTAACTGAAAGAAATCTGAAAAGGATTTTCACTTTTACAAAAAAGTTGTTTCTGTACTACTTACTTACTGTAGGTCTTTCAGAAAGTGGTAGATACAGTTCATTTTATGGCATTTCAGCTTAGGACAGATTTCATAGGAAGGCTTACTTCTGAAGAGCGGGGGAAACCTATACTAGAATTGATTTATAATAACCCAAGCCACGATAATAGACGAGTAACTGAATTGAATACATCATAAACATCCATCTTGACTTTGCTTCCTGGCTGAGCAGATGATACTGCCTTAAATTGTTAAATTTCATGATAAAATGCTTAAGCTGGCATAATATAATAATAGGGCATTAGCATATCAGAAGTAAGATCACCTTTCTGTTGCCTTGCCGTGTTATGGAGGAGAATGTGTTGCTATCACCAATGATGCTTCAGGGTCAAAATCACAGCTACTGCTAGGCAAGTATTTTTGGCATAGGAGGAGCTCTCTGAAGTAGAGAAAAGCCTGCGGGGCCTTGTTCTGTCTCCAACTCTGCCCATTTCTAGCTGTGTGAACTAGACCAACACCTTTTCCATTTTGAGTCTTGACTTCCCCATTTGTAAAATTATGGTATAAGATTAGATAAAACTTTAAGTCTTGTATGTAAATATGGTGTGTCCAGGACACAGGGACGTTGAAGCCAGACAGAACATAAACATCGTTACTGCGCTATGAATGATTTTATAGAAACAACTCACAATTTGGGCTAAAAGGAACTAGTGTGTAAATGTCAGATCTGCCATTTATTAGTTGCGTAATCCCTTTACTAAGTCACTTAGATGAGCTAAAACTCAGTTTCTCTGAAATTAAAAGTGGGTATATGTTGGTATAACATCTGTCTTACAGAGTTCTTGTAGAGTACAAATGAAGTATTGCACGTGAAGATACTCAAACTTTTTATGTTTTTAATGGTAATAAAAGTGGTAGAAACGGTAGAAGTGTTAGCATTCAAATGACTGTGATACCCAGCCATGCTTATTGCACACTAACTGTATGCTATACACTAAATTGAGCATTATACGTGCACTGTCCATTTTATTCCCATAACAATCCTTTGAGAAAACTGCCTCAATTTCCCCATCTTATAGCTAGAGAAAAAGGCTCTGGAAGTTCACGTTACTTGCTCAGTGACATAGTTAATAAATGGTGGCACTCAGATTCAAACCTGGAGACAATCTGACTCTGGAGTGTGAGTTTTTACCCACTGTGTTAAACCAATTTATTCCTCCAGTATAAAATAGATTCAGATTTATACATGGAGATTTCTACTTCCAGCAATGTTCTTTGAAATAGAGACTTCTACTGAGAATACCGAAAAAGCTATCCCCTCCCCCCCAAATCTGTTTAAAGATATTGGAGAGGCACCAGGGCAGTGGGCAATCAAGGGAGAAGAGAAACTCAGAGGTGAAACTGAGCTGAAACATTCAGCACCATTTTGGTGCTGAGGCATTCATTGACCAGTTAAAGAACTGCACCTCAAAGGCTGAAAAACTGAGTAGAACTTTTGGGAGTTTTATGGAGCTAGGAGAAACAAATTGTAGTTCAAAGTCCACCAAGGGGAGGGTCCTTGGTAATTACTCCAGGTTTTTTATTTGTGACTTTATTCTAATAGTAAGAGTGAGCTGGAAGTAGATTAAACTTCATAAAAGACTGATGTCTCCTTCAAAATCAGGTCAATCCAAAATTGTATTAAAATAATCTGTTCCTGCTCAACTGCCTGCTAGAAGCAAAAGCAAGTCTCTTGAGACACATCACATCATCCAGAACCTCAAAGGTCCTCTGAAATTAAAAAAAAAAAAAAAAAATTGAATAAAAAAGTCACTGTGTGTCATAAAGACAAGAATTCACCAATGGCTATAAAAAAAAGCATACCAGGACCAAAGGAGATTAAGATAATAAGAGTTATAAATTTAAAGTAACTAGCTAATGCACTCAAGATTTTAAATGACAAGATGGAGAATTCCCATAGAAAAATAATATCTACAAATAACAGGAAATATCTACAAAAAAGAATGAATATCTATAAAAGAGAGTAAATAGGAACTACAGTGTCTCAGTAACTCAGTCACTAAGTTTAACAGCATATTTGGCAGAATAGAGAAGTGGAAGAAAGCTCAGAAGAAAATATCTCGCCTGAAACACAGAGAAGCAGGTGAAAATAAAGAAAAGACCATAGGGACTTGGAGACGCAGTGAAAAGGTTTAACATAAGTATAACTGGAGGCCCATAAGGAGAAGAGGAAAAGAATGAAAAAGAAGCAATGCTTTAAGACAAAATGACTTAGAATTTTCCAAAGGAAAGATTTTTACGTTGTTGTTTTTTTTTTTTAATAAAAAATACATACTAATAAAAGTTTGTAGTCTGGGGGGTTATTGTTCTTTATTTTCTAGCTGAAAGACCTTTAAGGTAATGCAAATTTCAAGCCACTCTGAAATAATAGTTGGAGAAAGTGGACATTGTGGGACCAGGTACTTTGGGAACATTGATGATGTGGAATTTGAGTGAATGAGAAATGTTGATAGTAGCTAAGTACTGGAGAAATGAAGGAATTTGGGTTCAGAATCCTTGCTTCCTCAAATATGTGGAACAACAAGAAAATCATGGTTGTTGGGAAAATCAAAAGAAAATCAAAAGGGCCTGGGGCATAATCATGTGTTTTGAGAATGGATCAGGGAGCGCGTCCTCTCTATCCACCCTCTCCTTAATTATATTATTTGTCTTCTTTAAGGCTTAGCTCCCTCAGCTGAGAATAAGAATGACAGTGCATCTCTTCCCGAGTTTTTATCACAACTGACAATATATGCAAAGAACTGACCTAGTGCCTGCCATGTTCAAGGTGCTCTCTGAATGTTAGTCTCTCTGCCCCACCTTTTTCTTTTCTATATTTATTGCGAAAATCATTTCTGACATCTGTGCAAAGCCTGTGAAGGTAACAATGGTTTTCTGCCAAGCAGAACCAGCAAACAAGGAAAAACTGAGGGTTCAGGTACAAATCAGTTTTATTGTCAATAATACTGACACCCCTGTGAAAATTCAGTTTCTCAGATGTTTAGAAAAAAGAGACAAGGTAAATATTTAGAAGTAACAGGTACTTCTTGAAAAGTTAATTGTCCCAATTAGGAGGATAAGAATCAGGTAATGGATAAAACTCTCAGTCTTCAAGAACACTAGCTGGTATTCACAGGACTTTTGGGGGAGCCCTCCTATATGCTCAGTTGTGGCGGATGGTTTTTATTTCATCAGGTGATGGTTTTCCTTTCTATTTCATCTCTTGAGATCTTTCCCTTTCGCTAATAGAAGGAGATTTGATGCTTATTGTAGTCCAGTTTCTTTCTGGTGGCATAATCTCAACATTTATATTAAACATATTTGTCCTATTGGAGTTCATATTTTTTATATTATCAACCTACCGTGTTTCCCCCAAAATAAAGCCTAGCCGGACCATCAGCTCAAATGCGTCTTTTGGAGCAAAAAATTAATAAAGTTTTTAATTTTTTGCTCCAAAAGACGCATTAGAGCTGATGGTCTCGCTAGGTCTTATTTTCGGGGAAACATGGTACCTGTGACACGATGTTACATAACACGCACTAAGCTATTTTCATTCAAGTATAGCAAAAGCAAAATGATTGGTAGAGGGTGGATATGACTGTCTATCTTGGGGTGAATTAAGGTCTTCTAGTTGTTGATACCACACTTTCAAAGGTCCCAAACCATTCTAATATATATGTTGTCTTTCTACCATATTTATTCCATGGTAATATTGCGAGAACTGGATGAGGCAACCCCTGTAAAGTCTTAGAATTTAGAAAACTTAATAACTGTTAGTTATAATGACGAGGCTGGTAACAATGATGGCTGCCAGTATTTTCTAGTTGAAGGTTCAGACACGAGTAAGATAAATAGGAGAAAGTTATTCCTCTCCATGGAGGAATGTATAAAGCACGCTGGATAAAGTGGTACTACAGCTTGAAACTATATTTAGGTTTTGGGAAGATGAGATTAATGGAAACTAACTACTGAATCTACCATAGGCATTATAGAGGAGGTGATCACTGTATTTTGTGATCATGAATTTGAGTCATCCAGAATGCCTTCATCGTTGAGGGCCCCTACTCTCTGAGACAAAACTCACTCTCTAACAAAATACAAGCCAGGCAGCTTGTCCTATGGAGATGATTGAGAAAGATTATTCTCTGTGTCCTTCAATGAGACGTTGTCTCTACCCCTGGCAACTTTTGGCTTAAAAGGAGGAGCCAAGATAATAAACTTTTAGGTTCATATTTCCTTAGATTTCCACATTAATTTGTGCTCCAGAGACATGATTCTACAAACACGTTCCATAGTATTTAGGAAGCAACAGGGTACCCCTGTTAGAAAGTTAGGAAGACTGGAAAAACATAGACCACATAGGTGATCGTTGGTAAGATTGGTCAGGAAAGGGAAATGTGCTGTTCACTTTCCCCCTGAAGGAGCACTTGAGGCCCAGGCTACTGGAAATGCTATCATCAAACAGCCTGTGGCTGCCGGGACTGTCCAGGATTATGTCAGCTGTGGGAGTCACCTCCCAACGTCACATCCTTCGTAGCTGACCCACATTCAATGATCCATCAAGGTTGGGATATAATAACTGGCCATTTGGGGATAGTATGGGCCACTTTAGTTCCTGAGTTCCCTGTGGGTTGGCCAAAGATGTCATTGTGTCTGTTTCACAGCTCAGCTTCTCTCTGCTGAATCCTGTTTCTATCATTTCCCTTCCCTTTTACAGGCGTTAATTCCAAGGATACTCTCCCAACAAATATGCTGCGTATTTACCTGTTTCAGAGTCTGCTTCCCAGAAAACCTGGCCTCTGACAGATTCCTATTACATGACGTAAGTATAAAAAAATCTGGATTTGAAGACTGAAAATTATAGATACTGTCTATGCCACTTATGTGACCTTGGAGCAGGTATGCCACATCTCTCAATGGTAGGACTTTGTGTGTTCGTGTGTGTGTGTAAAATACAGATAAAAATACTTTGCTCATAGCCTCACATAAGCAATGAAAGGAAGAATGGTGTTAAAAGTACTGTAAACATCACAGGGTAATTTGTTAACCCCAAAGCGTAATGATGATGATAATTATTGAAACTCTTTATATGTTTCTTTAACCTCTGAGGAAGACCCCTAAAGATTATTGTTCCTGTATTAATACACAAATGCAAACCGACACGTTACTCTCTTGAATACTCTGGGAAAAAAAAATTTCAAAGGAATTCTTAAGTGGTCATGAACTTGGACAATACAGGGATATATGTTTTTCTCCAAATAAATAGGCAAAAATATAACAGGTAAAAAAAAAAAAAGTGGATGGCTAGGACTTTACTGTAATTACCCATATTTGTATTCACATGGCACAGCTTTATACTCTTTCATCTCATAATTGAAATTTCTATGGAGAGAGAGAGAGGAATACAGGGAGCTACTGTTTTATATTGAGTTTGAATTGTATATTTTTTTTCCATTTTCTTCATTAGAACTCTCAGTGTTTTGTATTTTGAAGATGCCACAAAGAACAAAACCAGACAGCATTTGAAGAATTGGGCCAACATGCATCTTATAGCCCTAGGAGGGAATTGGGCATCACAGAATCCAATTCCAGGGCAGAAAACTAGACTTTAGATCTGTTTTCAAGGAGCCTATGGTTATGTCCAGAGATCATTAAAAAAAAAAAAAAAGTGTACCAATTAACCAGACTTCTAATCCTCAAACACTTCTTTATGTTTAATTATTCATTAATTCGTTCATCCACAATAATTTCATGTACAATGTACAAAACACATAGCTCCCTGAAAGCGGAATTCTCTTCTTTTCTGCTACACCCTTACAGTTGGGCACATGGGTTGGCAGAGGGCGGTGCTTAAAAGTATTTGTCAAATTAGTGTCTGAATAAGGGAACAAAAATACTGTTCTGGGTTCACTAGCTGAAAGCCAAAATGGATCAGAAATAAACCATAGGTCTAATGCCTCCACTGAACGAACGTCTCCTCCTCTGCTCAGGCTGTAAATACTGCTGCTTGGCAAGGTTTCCCTCTCCTTTTTCTAGGCCAGTTCATCAGACTCAATATTTTTCTTTTAATGAATTGGAAATATTGGGTTAACAAATTACCCTGTGGTGTTCACAGTACTTTTAACACCATTCTTCCTTTCATTGCTTATGTGAGGCTATGAGGAAAGTATTTTTATCTGTATTTTACACACACACACGAACACTCAGAAAAGTGCACAGATCATAAGTGGGCAGCATCGTGATTACACTCATGAAAGCAGCCCCCATCAGGCTGTGGACTATTACCAGCAGCACAGAAGCCCCCCTCAAGCCCAGTCTCAACCATTGTTCCCTACAGTTCACAATTTTAGTTTCTATAAGATTTCAGTTTTAACCTGTTTCTGAACTTTATAAAAAATGGAAATATACACAGAATATGCTCTTTCACATCTGGCTTCGTTTGCTTAATATTATGCTTAAGATTGATCTCTGTTGTGTGCACTAATACTTTAGTCCCATTTCTGGATACTACCCATTGTATAAATATACCTCTTTTTTGTCATCCATTCTATTGTTGATGGGCGTTTGGCATTGTGTTTTCAGTTTTGGCTACAAGGTTTGATGTTGTTGTGAATAATCTGTACCCTTTGGTGCGTGTAGTTAAGCATTTTGTTGGGCGTGCATTTAGAAGGGTAATAGTGTATGCACTTTTTAGTTTAAAGATACCCATTACCAAAGAGTTCTCCAAAGTGGTTGTAGTGGAGAAGTAGTACCTGAGGGATCCAATTGTTCTACATCCCTGCCAACACTTGCTTTTTTGAGCTGTTCCGGTGGATGTGTGTTGATATCCCATTGTGATTTTAATTTGCATTTCCTTAATGAATAATGAAATTGAGCTTTTTTCATGCTTATCGGTCATTTGAATATCCTCTTTGGTGAAGTGACTGTTTGGCCATTTTCTATTTTTCTCTTGATTTTTAAGAGTTTTAATGTATTCTGACGGTGAGTCCTTGTTAGATAAATGTATTACAAACAGAATCTCCCCCTGTATTGCTTGGCTTTTCGCTCACTTGCCTCTGTCTGCTGCGTACATGTTAATGTGTCCCAGAGTTCTGAGCTGCCATCCTTCGCTGACTTCACTCTGCAGTGCTAATGCCCAAGTCGGGCACAGGTGCAGACGAGCCCCTTCAAGGAGGCAGAGAAGATACTCTTAGGAGACAGGTCATGGAGCTTATAACTTCATCAAGAGGACAGATGTGTTAAAATGAAAGTCAGTAATACTACTTTCACCCCTTGCTAGTGATTGGGTAAAGCCACCGACTTCCGTCCTTCAAACTCCAGTTCCCAAATCTCTGGGACTTCCTCAGACGTCTCACCTGAACATGTCCAAATCAAATGGATGGTCACATTTCAATGTGTCACAGCAACCAAACACTTAACAGGCTCCCAGATAAACTTATAACCCAGCCTGATCCTGTCTTACTGGATAATGCCTTAGCTCTGTGAAGGATGCCATCTTTGACCCATTTGTTCAAGCCAGAAAGCTAGACGCTCTCTGTATTTCCTTCTTGTCATTCAGTTCACACGTCACATCCTCCCCGCTGCCTCTCCCAGGGATTTTAGCTTCATTTTGTAGGTATGTGTGTGTGCATGTGTATAAAATGTTGCATACATTATACCACATTATTGTATCTTTTGGTATGTCTTCCCTGTTTACCGGCATGTAAGTTACTCAATGGCAGATACTGTTTTAGTCATCTCTGAATACCCACTACCTAGCATGGCTCACTTGTAAATATTTTTGTACCAATCTGCATATTTCAAGGTTAAATGGAATACCTATCATGGAAGTAGAATAGATGGATTTCTATAGTGGTCACCAGAAGGAAAGGGATCTCGGGACTGGGGACATCAAGAAAGGCTGCAGTGAGGAAGTGACAGTTAGATAGGATTGGACGGCTGGATATGGCAGGGGGACATTCTACACTGATAGTTTTCACTGATGTTTCTTGGGACAAGTTGTATAACATGTGTAAGCCTTAATTTTCTCATATGTAAAATGGGAATCATTATAGATGTTTTTTTTCACTATATCTATAATAATTAAATGAGATTGTGCATGTAAAGCACTTAGGAAAATGCCCGGAACACTGCAAGCAATCAGCAAATGTAACTTGTTAATATTAATGAAAGCACAACTGAAACACTAGTGGTTAGGAGAATACAGGGTGCAGGTAGAGGGTAGGAGATCTGTGTGGTTTGCAAAACAACACATGAAAGAGCATATTGAAAATTTAGGCTAGAAAGTAAAGAGAGATTTAATTTACAGAAGACAAGGAATGCCCTCCTAAGTGGTCTTAATTCTGAAACATATAATTGTCTGAATAATAGGACTTAATTAATGGAAATAGGGCAGAGGAGGCATACAGCTGGCATGCAGGTCTTCACTACTTTAATTCTGTGACCACAGCAGACAGCACTAATTGATGCCATACCCAGATGTGGCTTCCAAATTCTCAATAGATGGGTTCAGGCAGGCATTATCAATCAATCATGAACCTATTTAAAATCTCTGAGTAGCAAGTGTCTCTGTGTCTCCATTTTATTTTGCTTGTGCAGATATAACCAAAGTAAGAGGAAAAATGACACAATCATTAACCAGCGATATGAGAATAATTGAAAAAATAATTATTAGTTAAAACGTTATTTCTAGTCTGTACTCTGAAATTTCCAGGCTGTTCTTTTATCCTTGCATTAGTCTGACTCATTGGAGTTTTCAAAATCCATATACATGATTTCATTTCATCCTCAGAATAATCCAGGAGGGCTTGAAACCTAACTCACAGAATCCACTTCACAAATAAGTACACTGATGCTGTGTGATACCTTCAGAATTCTCAGAGTGAATTAATGTTTACATCAAGGTTGAAACCCTGGTCTAATTCAGGCCTGAGGGAACAGGGGGCTCTATTTCTGAGTAGGTTTTTGCCTTCTGCCTCAATGTTCTAATGTGGATCCGCTTTACAGTTAACTAACAGTCATAAGTATTATCAGAAGCACATTTTCCTTTCTTTTGTTACAATTCCCTTCTAGTTTATGTAGTTCAGCTACTGAGCTTCAGAAGTGATCTTTGAAAAGAATAGATGCTTAATTAATTGCAGGTTCCCTCCTATCTCTTGAATAGGGGGCCTGTGAAATATTGAATTAATCGATCCCAGAAGCCCAGTCATAGGAGAATAATGACTTTTCGTCAACCTCAGCCACACACACTGACAACATCAATTTAGGAGTTGGCAGTTTATGACTTGAACTCTCTTGGATCTCATCAACTTATTTTCTCGACTCTCGTCAGAAAGCAGGAATGGAGTTATTCTATATGCTTGTTAATTAAGACATGTGCAATCTGACATCATTAGAAAGGAACAACCAGTTGGAACAAACCATGTTCCAAGAGAATAAATAGAAATGGAAAGCTGTGCTTTCCCGTAAGTGGAATAATCTCCATCACCCCTTCCTGCATTATAGGTGGCAGAATTCACACTCTTCCTCGTCAAGGTTAAATCCCTTCTTTCTCTAATAGACTTGCTCTCTTTCTGACCTTTAACTAACAATTGTAAGCTATATCAGAAACACATTTTCATTTATTTTGTTACAACTCCATTTTAGTTTATTTAATTCAGCTACTGAGCTTCAGAAGTGATCTTTGAAAAAAAATAGATGTTTAATTAATTGTAGGTTCCCTCATATCTCTTTTAGGGGGCCAGTAGCCCAGATGGGGCTGGGAAGATGTGTTCTGAGCTCCTCCCTTTGACCCTATCCATCAGATGTTTAGGGAAACTCTAACTGAGTGAAGGTCAACAGTTTCCTTTCCTGCAGGACGCAGAGCCTTTGTTCTCCAGGAGGGTGAAATAGTACTCAGTGCCTCTTGTCTTTTCAATGCATTTTAACTTTTGATCACATTTTACTTCATTTTCCATTTTGTAGTAAAATGTATCTTTCTTTCTTTTTTTTTTAATATGTGAAAAGCTTCTCTCTAAAATTAACTCTGAGCTTCTTGATACCAAAAATATAGTAGATTAATTTTGTAGATCCCATATTACCCAGTGTAGTACTGAGATTACGTTATTAATTCCATGTTTCAGATGTGGCAGCTGACAGAGAATGAAGTGAGTTTCTTAGGGTTTATACTCTTCACGTGAGGGCTCTTTGGCTATACTGCCTTGTCTCAGTTTCGTTGTCCGTAAAATGGTAATATTAATAGTATCTACCTCATGGTTTTCTTAAATTAGGATTCATTGAGTTCATTTATGAAAAATTTTTGATACAGTGATTAACAAAATAAATACTCACTAAATATTATGCATATTATTATATGCAGATTAATGTATGAAAGAAAATAGAATATATTGTGACCACCCAGCAAATAAATATTGCAACTTAAGTCCTCGGCTAAGCTGTCTGCAGTTCGGCAACTGTCCTCTTGCTCCTCACTTATCTGAAATAGGAATAACTTGCTCTCTTGATGACTTGCAATTAGTTCAGGCAGCCGCTAGCTTGACGGTGGAAGACATTCTATTCAAAGGTGTTGGGTTATATAATAGTATCAAACCCTAGGCTCACTGTGTTCTAATCTAGAAAGCTCTGTTCCTGCTCTTCATGACATCCCTATAGAAAGAAACTGTTCTAATGTAGTACTAGGGACTTAGAGTGAGAACCTGATCAATTTTAGTGTATCTAAGCTTCACTGTTTTTGTAGACCAGGAAAAGTCAAATGGAAGCCTGAAAGAAGGGAATCGGGAAAATATCATATCAAAATACCGGAAGTCATTACAAGGTTACATGTGTTTGAGTATTTTTGAATTAGGAGTTTATGAGTGGTGGAGTAGAACAAGAATAAGATCTGGAATCAGAGAACCAAGATTCCAGGCTTGGTGAGATCATTAGTTTATTGAGTGTGACTGTGAATTTGTGTACCCGTCTGAAAATGGGTATGATAATAGCAGCTACCCCACAGGATTGTGGTGGAGATAATATATGGGAATGCGTCCAGTGAACATTCACTATTGTCATTAGAAGTAGAGGACTAATGTCATAATCATTGAGCTTTCTAGAGAAATGTGACACTCTCAGCATTGTTCTAACCTAATGTTCAGATACAACATAAAGCAATACGCTCAATCTACAAAAACATAACAGAAGGGTACAAAAAACTTAGAACCAATTATTTACACTGCAATACACTTCCAATTTTTTTTAACTCCTCTACATATTTACCTTGTAAATAGCGAAATCTTCCTTAGTATACATTAAAAAAAATAATAATATGAAAGAGAAAGGCATTGAAAAAACTTAAAACTGAACTTCATTGTTGCTTATTGAGAGTCAATCACAGACAATGATTAAAATAATAATATGGCCTATTCAAGCTGTGGAAAATAACATTTGATTTGCCAATGTTAATCAGATTTCCTTCCCTTTGGGGGTACTGAATGGAGGCTGTGGATAGAGTGGTGAAAAGTAGAGATTTTGGATTCAGACCTGGGCACAGTGTGTAAGTCTGCTACTTATAGGCTGCAAAAATTTGGACAAATATATAACCCTCTTATAGTTATATATTGTCCTCATCAGTAAAATGGGATATTAGTTGTGTGGGATGTAATGAGGACTGAATGAGATGATACAGCTATAGATAATTAGCTATAGATAATGCCCAGTACTTATCAAGTATCTGATTTACTTTACTCTCTCTTTTTCTTTTTCCTATCGTACCTAGGGTATTGTTGTACCTTACTGTACCATTATCTAGGGAAGCAGATTGTACAGAATACTTTGTATATCCATTACATCTGCTTGAGGTCTAGAGAGGTACAGAATGTAAGAGGCGGCCCGGGCATTAGAGATCTAGTTTCAAACCATTTTTTCTCAGAAGTTTTCTGATGCTCTGATTAGCTGCTCTGTTTAGAGCCCAGATCTTTATACCCTGCTCCCTACAGTTTTTCATCCTCTTCATCTTTGGAGGGACATCTGAAAACAAAATGGAAGGGAATGGACCTTGAGACACGAAGAATCCAAAGGGAGATGTGAGGACATTTAACCTGGTAGAAAGGGAACTTGGAATAAGTTTAGGATTAAATCCGGGCAGAAACATGCCCCGAAGCCCTCTTCAAATAAGCCATAGCCAAAAGCAATCACTTGCAGCAAAAGAAAATGTTGAGTTAAATGAATTAAAAGTTGTGTGTGCCAAGGTGGAACATAATTGCTAACAGTGAGAGGTCCATTTAATGAATATCGGCTAAGGTATAGATTTATGCACAATAAAATTCTGCATTTTACTGCTCTGCGTTTCAAGTTTGTACAAAAAGCTAATAATTTTTCTTGAGAGGCCCTTCTTCCCAAATGTGTTTAACCAGTAATATGAACAACAAAAAGGCCTCATTCTGTGCCTTAGTCTTTACAGTTCTCCGTATGCTTTTTCTATGTTTAAAATAAAACGGTTCACTGGGGAAAGGGTTTAACAGCACTGGGCATTGCCTTGAATGTGGGCGTCCTGGAATGTGAGAGCTGGAAGTGTTCTTAGAGGTCATATTAGAGGTCATTTCCAATGGGGGAAACAGAAACCTAGGTGATTTACAGCAGAAAACCAGGTTCTCCTCTAGAAATGCTTTTTAGTGTCTAGAATATAAAGCCTTACGCTTGGGAAAAGTAAGTAGGTGTTCATCTATTTGTTCTGATTGAGATACTTCATCTCTACCGACATCAAGTATAGTGGACTGATACTTGAAACTACAGAGTTTTTTGTGTCAAGCTCTACTTTCACAAAGGGGTCATAGTTACATGCCACTAGCACCAAGCAGTGCAAATATAACAGGATTTATTGAGGGAAACGTACAAAAGAATAGAGTGTGCCCAATCGCCTGCACTCTCATTTCCTGAGGCTTATACCAAGTGTAACTGTTTTATAGGCTTCATGACCAGTGCTCTGTAAGAGAGGGGCTGCGGCATAATGCTTTACCTATTACAGCTCAGAGAGGCAGGGGGCGTCTACGTGACTATTTCAGTAGTAGTCCTTTTGGGACTCCTATGATATGAATGTTACTTTAGTTGATGTTATCCCAAAGGTCCCTTGATGTATCTTCACTTTTTAAAATTCTTTTTCTTTTTGCCACTGTCTGGGTGTGTTCCACTGCTTTGCTTTCCAGGTCACAGATTCGTTCTGTTTTATCCAGTCTTCTGATGAACCCTTCTAGTGTAATTTTTAGTGAATTATTGTCTTCTTCAGCTCTGTAACCTTTGTTTGGAACCTTCTTATATTTTCTCTCTTTGCTGAAGATTTCATTGTGTTCACCCATTCATATTCTAGTCTGGTGAGCATCTTTATGACCTTTTTTTTTTTTTTTAACTCATTATCAGTAGATTGCTTATCTCCATATCATGAATGTCTTTTTCTGGGGTTTTATTTTAGTGTTTTGTTTGGAACTCATTCTTTTGTCTCCTCATTGTGTCAAACGCTCCTTGTATGTTTCTAGGTATTAGGTAAATCAGCTACCTCTCCCGGTCGTAAAGGAGCAGCTTTATATAGGCAGTGTCACATGGGGCCCAGAAATGCAATCCTCTTTGGCCACCAAAGCTAGGTCCTCCAGGGGCATCCCCTGTGTGGGTTTCTCAAGCCTGCCTGCTGTGGCCGTGGTGGGCAGGAGCTGTTACCCTTCCAGACTGTGAGGCAGCCGGGTGGGAGGCTCTCAGTGGTGCACTCTGACCGGCTCTAGCAGGTGAGAGGGAGGGTTTCAAAATGACACTTGATCAACACAGGCATTAGCAAGGTAGGCTGAGATCACAAAAATGGTGTCTGCCAGTACCCTCATCCTGGAGAGAGTCCCTCCAGTGTCCTGCCTCTCCAGAAGATACTTTAAGATTAGTAAGTAGATCTCCCTCACACATGTTCTGGGCATTTGTTGTGCTGGGTCCCAGGGTGAATGAGTCTGTGTGTGAGCCCGTTAAGAATGAGTTCTCCATTCTCTACAGTTCTGTGGTTTACCTGGACATAATCCCCCTAGATTCTCAAAGGCAGACATTGTAGGGGTTCATCTGTCCTGTGCAGGATCTAAGTAAGGGTTGGAGTGCCTGCTGGGAAGCACTAACCCCTCACTCCTCGGAAAGGTTCCATCCCTTTCAGATCCCTCACAACTCTAGATCTCCATGCTTGGGGTGGGGTCCCTCCTTTGGTGAGACCTTGGCTCTGCCTGTGCTACCCATCTGGGTTCTGCCCTTTTATCCCTTCTTGTTCATCCAATTTTCAGGACTTCTTCAAAGGACATTATTCCATACGTGGGTGTGTACTTGTGTCCGTGGGAGAAGGTGCATCTGGGGTCTTCCTACATTGCCATCTTGAACCTGCTTCCCTATATTTCCTCTTGACCCCAGTCTGCACTGTATGTACTGCCAAGTTCTTTCAAATGCTTCTCTTTGATAATAGCACTTTCTTCTGCTGAATGGTGGTCAAGGTTGACCAACAGAATATGGATCTAAGAAGCTATGCGTGTTTATCCTTCCAAATTTGGTAGAAGTCTGTATAAGTGAACCATATTTGGGTTACTTTAGTGTTTAGTATTTAGCTATTGTGTCTCTTTCATCCTCCTCAAAATCAGTTTCTCTCTCTCTCTCTCTCTCTCTCTCTCTCTCTCTGTCTGCAAAAGAAAAAAGCAAAACCGAACAAAATGTACTCAAATGATAAAAACCATTTCTGAAGCATTTAAAAAAGCTTTGGGTAAAACAAAGATGTCATATGATCAAAAGTTTAGGTACTGGTAAACTTTCCAAATACTCTTTCAGCAAGTCACAAGGAAACTCCTCTGTCAGATCTAAAATTTGCATCATTTCCTCATCCACATGTAATTTTCTCTTCAAACATAATTGATGACTGAAAAATACCATAGATTAAGCATCATGTACCAGATCTAGATAAATTACTGGTTGTTATGCCTCAGCTAATATGCCTTTTAAAATCAATTGGTGTTTAACCCGCAAAAACCACCTTTTGAAATCGTACTGAAAACCTATTCTGAGAATGTTAATTGAAATGTGTCCCTCTTTTCCTCCCAGCAATATGAGGTGTTGCTTTTTATGTGTGTTATCAGGCTCGGCAAGGGGAATTTTTCCATATCCATCTTCAGAGAGTGCTTCTTGAAAGGAAAACATGCACTGCACTCTGGTTTTAAGAAACATGATCAGTATAGTTTGCTTCATGGTGTAAAAAATACCAATGTGCGGGTTCTCCTGCAGGGTCTCCACTCCCGCTCTCCACATAAGAACGCAGGATATGGCGAGGCCAAAAAGGAACACCCATGGAGCCATAGGTAGGGGAGTCACACCACTATGGTCTCACTGGAGGCTGGATTCACATGACGTGTGTGACCTGCTAGCATAACCATGGCAGTTATATTAGTGGCCAATGGCTCACTGGTCACAGCTGATGGCCAACTAGCCACAGGTAATGGCCATCCCATCACAGTTGATGGCCATTTACTACCCGAGCCAGCACCTTTCTATGTGAGGCCGAGAGCCTGGAAACTGCTCTCTGGGGCTCTGTCCCCACACCAAAGCAAATCAAGTGTGTCTTGGGGACTGGTGTCTAATTTAGCTGGGCCAGTGTAGAAACTCCTGGACTGGCGTGGTGATAAAATCCAAGGAAATAGTGGATGCGTCTGCGGGGGACCCAGCTCTCCCATCAACCTCCCCACTATGGCTACAACATTGTTCTCATTGTGGAAATGTTCCTGGCACTAGGGTACTTCCTGCTTGTAAAACCACATGCTAACACTCTATAGCTTCATTAATGAAACAAGGATAATTGGGAGATATCCATTAGATTTCAAGGTGAACATTTGGTTTAGAACATTTGTAATTTTTTTCTTTTTCCTTTTTTTTTTTTTTTGGCTTCCAAGGGGACCCTCACATTTAATTCCAAGATGGGGATATAATTGAGACCTTCCCTGCTGACAGTATAACCGCTTTTCATTGCTAAAGCACAAATAATTACTTATAAAATAGCAGGTGGTCTGCTTTAAAAAAATCAAATACATGATCTAGGTATTTTTAGGCATCCTTTGCTACAAGCCTTTCTCTTTCTCTCCTGGATCAAGTGGCCACTCTTAAAAGAATCAGTTAGCGTGATGAATACTCTGACAGTTGTTTTCTATTGATGCATTGACCTTCATTTCTCCTCTTTCTCCACTTGTTGAAGATTGATCTTGTTCCTTTCCTAAAGCATATGAAGTTCTGGTTTTTAATTTATACAGTTCTTTCATCCAAGGACCCAATCGTGAACTTAGTAATTCATTGTGTTTTCTTGTTTTAATCAGCCAAGAGAGAGCAGAGAAGCTCAATTTCATTTGTTGAGAGAAAAGAATAGAGCTTAGAATTCAGGATATCAAGTTAGATTTAAGTGTGGTGCCAAATTCTAATGATGTCTCAAAGTTGATTTTTTTACCCATTGCACCTGGGTCTGTCCTCTATAAAAATTTCCAAATTGTTGATTATATAGGAAGTTACTATTATTAGAGTGATATCAAGAGTTATAAGCAATATAAGCCTCATCTGGCTAATTTAAGACATTTATTGAAAGGACGTTAGCAACTCAGAGAACCAATGAGGAGGCTAGAGGACCAGTTATGGACATATGCAGGAACCAAATGATACTCTGCTTTTCCCCCCCAAGATTTAAAGTTAGGGAGAAAGGAACCAATAACCCGAATTTAGGGCACATGCCCACCACCAATCTTTATCTGGGTGATAGAGAATGGCCCTGGCAGAAGTAACCTCAAAGAAGCCCTTAACCACGGCAGGATAGCTCAAGCAGGGTTCTTCATCTGAATCATACAGCAGAGAAAAATAGTTATTTGGCTGCAATATTGTGCTTTATAAGACATATATATTTGGTCATTCTGATGACCAAAATATATTTCTCATATATATTTGGTCTTCACCCATAGTTTCTGATTCATAGCTCCCTAAACCCTTGCAATTTTCTATGTGTTGAGAGTGATAAAATTATCTCTTGTTATGTTAATGAGGTGACATTCAGAAAGCACCTAAGAATGAAGATTGGTTTCCAGTGGATCCAACCATGTGATTGGAGGGTTGAAACTTTTAGTCCCACCCCCAAATCTCTAGAAAGGGGTGAGGAGCTGGAGGTTGAATCGGTTGCTCAGGGCCAATGATTTAATCAATTATGAACATCTAACGAAGCCTCCATATTAACCCAAAAGAATGGGGCCCTGAGAGCTTCTGGGTTGCTGAACATATTGGAGATTTGGGAAGAGTGGTACACCTGTAGAGGGCATGAAAACTGTGCCCCTTCCCACATACCTTGCCCTGTGCATCTCTTCCATCTGGCTGCCTTTGAGTTACATACTTTTACAATAAACTAGTGATATAGTAAGAAATGTTTCTGTGAGTTCTGTGCGCCACTCTAGCAAATTAATTTAACCCAAGGAGAGGGGGTCATGGGGACCTCTGATTTATAGGCAGTCAGAAGTACAGGTAACAACCTTAACTTGCAACTGGTGTCTGAAGTCCAAGGAGGGGTCATTGGAACCACTAATCTATAGTTGATTCGTCAGAACTTCAGGTAACAGCCTGGGCTTGTGACTGGCATCTGAAGTGTGTGTTGGAGGGCAGTCTAACCTGTAGAATCTGATTCTGTCTCCAGGTAGATAGTGTCAGCATTTAGTTAAATTGTAGGACACCCAGCTAGCATCCTGAGAATTGCTTATTGGTGTGGGGCAGTGAGGAAGCCTACCCCCCCAACCTCCACCCCACACACAGTGGAATGCAGTCAAGAAATGTTTTCAGTGGCTATTTTCTTAATTCTTTCAAAGATGGTGCCTAAATAGTACCATTCTACATACATGGGAGACATGATTATGTACAATGGATGCCTTAGGCATCAAGGTTTAATTTTTTCTTGGAAGCTTGATAGCTTGTGAAGTAGCCATCTTAATTTACTAGTTTACTAAGACAGAACTCAAGAGGGGAGATATAATTCCTCAAAAGACAATCAGGGTATTATTAGAAGTTGAGCAGCAAAAAACAACTCCACCACTTATGCAATAAATTATTGACGTCCACAAGGCAGCATGTCCCAAAGTTTTACATGGGATACTAATATCTCTCAAGCCACTGATAGGTGTTCTTAGACAAAAGAAGTCTTAGGAAAAAGAGTTTGCTATAATCCTTCTCAAGGAGGTTAACAGCATGAAAGTCTCTAAGATGTCCTACAATAAATAGTTAAGAGTCTGTTTAACTGTGTTTCGCAAACCTACATGATTATTGAATCTTGATAATATATCCCACAGAATTACTATTGCAAAGAATATTCTTTAGAAAATAGTCTTTAAAAATGTGTTCTGCCAATTTCAGGAATTCTCCAACTTGCTAGTATCACTCTAGGGTTTAAATTCCATAGTCAAAATGATAATAGCGAAAATGGAGGATTTTGAAATGATGCTTAAGTTATATTTTTGTCATCTCTTGCCTTAGTATTGACCATTTTCCCACATTCTTTCATGTGGCCCTTCCCATAAAGAGTAGGGAAATGATTTTAAATGTGGCCCCTTTCTAATACCTTGGATGCACATTGGGAATTACTGGGGGAGCTTTAAAACCTATTGTCTTCCAACCTGAGCTATGAACTCTGCTCTAGGGGAGAGCCATCATGATTAGCAGAAATATTTAAAAAATAAGCATATAGAACACCTTCGTGTTCATACTGAAATAATGGTCCTACAACTTTAGCATGTGTCAGAATCGCTTAAATATTGGACTGGATTTTGTCAAGAGGAGATTTCTCTGAACCATAACTGTTAGTTGGCTTTCAACTCATGAAACCAATGATTTCCTAATAATTTATTACCACATGTTAATTATAGTAGGGCATCAATGGCAAAAGATGAGTAATCCTCATGATAAATGGTTGCTAAGCAATTGCTTAACCATAAAGATGCTGGCCATTACCTCCTGTTATCCAACTGTCCAACGCCTAGCATAATTGGCAGATAAAAAGCTAAAAGGAACAACAAATCGTGCACTTATTAATTCTTTGGGGGTGAAGGGACCTTCAGAATCCATTTCCACTATACTTCTGATTTTCTGATTATCAGAGTACTAGAATATAAGAGTAGGAAATCTTTTTTTATGATAATAACAGTAGATATTTATTTAGCCTTTACTATAAGCCAGACACTGTTCTAAATATATATACTCCTTTAAATAATAATTTTAAAAATCCTAAAAGCTATGTAAGAGTATACCTTCATTTCTCAGATGAGGAAGCTAAGAGAGAGTGATGAGTTGCCCAAAGTTAAACTGCTAGTAAGTAGCAGATAAGAGATTCACTGAGGTAATCGGGTTCTAGAAGCTGGGCTTCTAAACACCTTTCTGTGTCCAGCGGTCCTAGAACAAGAGTAAATCAAGGGAAGGAGTTCTTAAAAATTACAGAGGCTCAGGTTTCACTGCAGACCCAATGACTTAAACTGCACTAGGGGTTCTGATATACAAACTTCTAGCTGCACCTATGCCCACAAACCTTACGATCTAATGACTTCTTCCAATATCTTTGTTTTATAACCAGAGAAAAGGAATCCCGCCTGTGCAGTAAAGGGTTAAGTCAGCAGGCTTGGGCTGCCCAAATCCCATACATTCCAAAGGTCTTCAGGACTGGTCCTTGCCTCGTTCCTGGAATATAACCTCTAAACCCTTGGAAAATCCTGCCTAGGAAGAGTGTCTTTGTATAAGTGGGGACTTGGGCCATGCCAGAGAGTTCATGCCAACAAGGTCATGTATGGAGAATGCCTGTTTTCATTCACCTGGGGCTCTGGACCATGATGTGTCAATTTGATTTCTGGGGGAAAGTAGTGAAGAATGAGTAGCTAAGGTGAGGTGCCCCATGCAGATGCATGTCTATGTGACTGATCTCCAGTCTGGACATGAAGGCTCAGGTGAGCTTCCCTGGTTGGCCATGCTTTGCACATGTTGTCACATTGCTTCTGGGGAAATAAGCACTGCTGTGTGCCTCCACTGGGAGAAGATAGCTGGAAGCTTGTACTTGGTTTCTCCAGGACTCTGTCCTATGCACCTTTTATCTTTACTGACTTTAATCTGTATTCTTTTGCTGTAATAAACTGTAATTAGGTATGTGACCATTTTTTCTGAGTTTTGTGAGTCTTCTACTAAACCATCAAAAGCAAAGGTGGTCTGGAGGACTCCATGTACCTGCCCCAACCCTCCACCTGTTCATAATTTAATCTTGATGAAGTCAGGGACCATGCTCGTTTTTCTGCTTGCTTTTTAATCTGGAATGTGGCATTCATTGCGTAATATTTGTTGACTAAATAAATTGCTTCCATAATTAGGGAAGAAATTCTGTACCTGGTGAGCCTTCAAGTTGTTCATTGTTGTCATGGTCTTTTCGTGGCCCCATCGTTTCTCACTGCCTTGGATTCGTCACCTCCCCAGTTTTGCCCTTTGTCAATACCAACTCATCTCTGCTCTCTTCCTCAAGGTTTCAGATAAATGTAAAGTGGCCTTTCTTTTATATAAAGTCTGTGACCTATAAATAATGGAATTTCCCCCTCAAACCATGTGTCACAGAAAAAGCATGGAGTAAATAACAAAGAGACCTCTGAGAGAGGTCAGTTCCAGCTGAGATGATCATAAAAGCATAGAAAAGAGATGGAACTTTCACAGGTTTCCAAAAGGTACATTGAAATTAGATATTTTAAAAGGCAGAGAAAAAGGGCCTTTCTGGCAGATGAAAAAATATACATATGAATAGTCATCAAAGTAGGAAATGTTGATCATAAATTGAAAATGTGAGGTAGGTACTATGTTTTCCCGAAAATAAGATCTAGCTGGACCATCAGCTCTAATGCATCTTTTGGAGCAAAAAATTAATGTAAGACTCAGTGTTATTTTAACATAATAGAAGACCTGGTCTTATATAATGCAATATAAGACTGGGTATAATATAATACAATATAATATAATACAATACAATACAATATAATATAATATAATATAATATAATATAATATAATATAATGTAAGACTGGGTCTTATATTTTTACTCTAAAAGACGCATTAGAGCTGATAGTCTGGCTAGGTCTTATTTTCGGGGAAACACGGTATTTGGTTTGGATAACATCTACATATGAAGCAAATAGTGTTTTAGAAACAGACTGGGATTAGTTCATGAATGGCCTTAAATGCCAAACTAAGACATTTGAATATTAAATCACTGGGAGTTAGTGCAAACTTCAGAAGAAGGAAATCAAATGGTAAAACCATACCTTCAGAAGTTTACAAGCTAGATATGGGTTTCAATGAGAAAGAAACCACAGAAGGAAAAACCAGTTGGAGGCTGGTGCAATAAAAACCTAGGGGGAAACAGCCAAATCTGCCTGTTAGTCTTTAACTTAACACCAGTTTGCAACAGAACCATGAGTTCCTGAATTATCAAATGCAGCAATATGTTCATTTTTTTTGGAGCCTTATAACTAGCTTTTTCTTCAAAGGAAGCATTTTGAACCCACTGTAAAATTATGTCAGTTGGGAACCACAGAATTCCCCTGGCAATTTTCCAAGGTCGTTAGAGGTAATAAGAAGGGTTTAGGTAAAAATCAGCATGAAATCCCCTCAATCTTAATGCATGACAAAATAAATGAGATCACCTCCTCTATCTTCCAATGTAATATTGCTTCCTACAGATGTGATGGTAGCTTTGCTGATTTATGTTGGGTCTAAACATGCAGAGTGGACATAGGCCAGAACTGAGGCAATTATTAAGAAATCCCAAGCCAAAGAATCATTCAAATTTAATAAACTGAATTTCGGAGTCAGATTTCCCAAGTTCAGTTCATGATCGGTAACTTCAAACTCTCCATTATTTTCATTCCATGCATCCCTCTCCCTGAGAACTCCTTTTCTCTTTCTAACTCACTGTCTCTCCCAGTAGTCCTTTGACCCTACCAGGCTTTCCAACCCATGATCTTACTAAATTCTTGTGATCTTTCTTCCCCTTGATGCCCTCATTATCTTCCTTATCCTGTATCAATGGTTACAATTATTTCCTTGATTCTCTTCATTTCTATGGCTTGGCAAAATACAACCTGGTTAAATCCAACTTACCACCTACTCCAGAATACACCCCCTTTTGGTTTTTCTTCTCCTTACCACTTCTTAATATCTTTTGTTTGCTCCTCCTCTTCTTCTCATCCTCTTAATGATGGGTGGTTATTCTACTAAGTACACTCTGCTCTTCGATATGTACATGCTTTTTTGTTGCTCTCATTCCATCTTGGTTTTAAATACCACTTACATTCTGATAATGTATACCTCAATCTGAGACCTGTCTCCTGATTTGCATATCCAGTGACCTACTCAGCATCTCCACTTGGGTATTGTGCTGGTTATTTACCTAGTGACTCTCAGCCCCAAATCTGTCTATGAATCTCTGCTTCTTGATGCTGGTCATGGGACTCTGAAAACTGCATTTCCCAGATTCCCTTGCAACTGACTTCCTGTTAGATTTTCCCAAATGGAGAGTTGAGAGACAATGGAAGGTGGGTATAGCCAATCTGTTGGGTACCTTGCCCCATATGCCCTTGACCCACCTTTTATTTCAGCTGCAGTGTGGTGAATAGTGCAATGCACACTGACAATGTTCTACCTCAAGGACTTGCCATTATCTTTCATCTTTTATGCCTCAGGGCTCTCTCTCAAGCCAGAGACCCCCTTAGCCTATGGACAGGTACATCACAGAATTTCAGGTGAGTCAACACTCCTGTAGAAAACCCTCAATTAATGCGATTGGCTATGAATGCCTTCTGGCCTTCATATGGACAATTCCAGGAAGAATTCTGATTTCTGGATACTTCTTGTAGGAACAACACAGTCCCAACTGCCTAAAATCAACAACCTTCATAATACACCCATATTTGCTTTTTTGTTGTTTTTTTCTTTCTCATCTCATTTTCCCCACTTGCTCCCTCCTGTTTACTGGGATCATCTCCTAAATAAACTACCTGTACCCAAATCCTTGTGCTCTACTTGCAGAGTACCTCAAGCAAGGGAGTAGGAGAATTTGAAGGGGTGCCCTTTTCATTGTTATGTTTTCCTCTAGTCCTCTCAGGGCCATTTCACAGGGGCAAAAATTGACCCAGGCTCTGGATTCTTTCAGCACTGCTAGGTCATTCTTCATCTACTCTTTCCTGTTTTGTTTTTTAAATAGCACTTGTTACCTTCCAATATGCTATTTGATTTACTTATTTTTTACGTTTATGTTTGATCTACCCCACTCTAATGTGAACTTTTTGAGAATAGGGATCTTTATTTTATTCACTGATGTATCCCAACCGTCAAAAAAGGGTGTCTGAACACATCGTAAGCACTCAATAAATATCTATTGAACACAATAATGAATGCCGTGGCCACTGAATTGTTCAACTGGAGAAAGTTATCTAGCCTCTCAGAATTCAATTTTCTTAGCTATAAAATGTGAAAAATAATAGCACCTTCTTCTCAGGTTACTATACCGATTAAATGAGTTAATAAAAGCAAAGGGCTGAGCACAGTGCCTGGCATATCGTGAGCCTTGCCACATGTTGGTGATTATTATTATTTTTCTTAGTTCCAGGCGTACAAAGCAACATAATAGTAGACATTTACACCCCTCACAAAGCAATACTCCCCGACACACACACCGGTTATTATTAGCCTGTTTGAGTGTTGATACTTCCTCCACGGCATCATAGAAATTGGATAATCAGACACACCATTCATGTCTCCTCAGGCAAAATGTAACATCTAGAAAGATAAGTTGCTTCATCACGGACAGTCAGCATGGTTTATGCAAAGCCAACCAGCTCTGTCACCTCCCATTTCCTCAACTTGGTTCCCTATTACTTAGGAAGACATGCTGCTTCCCTTGGAGTTCAGTTGAGAATTTATAACTAGGAATACTCAGGTTTTTCATGATTAAAATTGAACCTTCGATTCACTCTACCTTCAGGAGAAATTGGTTTATAAATAAAGGTTCCGTGCCAAGCAGCCAGATAAGAAGTTAATTAATTGAATGTTCAGCATCTACTATGTCCAGAAATTCAGTGCTTTATAGAATTTTTTTCCCTTTTGATTCCATTTTTTTTTTTAAACAGCCATAGACCATTAAGTTTCTCTGCTGCAGTCATGGAGCCACTGAATATGAGGTTGGTGTTCCAGATACTCTAGATCAGAAGTGTTATATACCCTGGGGTAACACGATGCATCAGAAATAAATCGAGCTCCCCAAAGGGCACAGACACATAGGATACAAAAAAGAAAACAGAGACTGTATAAGGTGAACTGATTTTTCGAAACATGACCAGCATATCCATGGTACTGTCAGATTCGGACACCCAATTACCTGATCCCTGATTGACAACCATCTTTCTGTTCCCTCATCTTGATGGAAATGTCACATGCAGTGCTAGGAAGGTCAAAACCACACAGAAAGCAGAAAATCTGCTTTCTCCTCTTTTCACAAGTCTTCTTGAGCCTTCTTGAGTCCTTGCTTTTGTTATGCATGGAGGAAAATGCTTTCATCTTTCTCCTCCCTCTCCATTGGACTTGCTGTCTCTTACATTTTTTAAATGTAGACTTGCTGTCTCTTACATTTTTTAAATGTAGCATGAAGAAGAAAAAAAGTTCCCCAAATGGACCACATGCTGACAAGCTCCTGGTGTTATCAAATGGAGCTGGAGCATCATGTTTCAATATTTCCTGGATGAGAACCCTGCCTTTGGCAGTGGTGCTTTCAGTGTGGGGCACTAAATGTTCTCTGGAGAAGGAGGTCGAGGGTTGAGGAGGAAACACTGGCCAGATGGAATTAACTAGCAATTGAGAGCCTCTTTGTTAGGAAATGATGCCTTTGCTAACCTGGACTCTTAAAACCAGACTCCAATTTACAAGTATTTTAGGATCCCCCCCCCCACCCATTGGGAACAGAAAAATAATTTTTCTAGGCACATCAGCAGATGGAATTAAGCTGGAACTGTTGTCCCATCAGCTGTTCTCATCTGACAGTGAAGTTCTCCAAGCACTTACTAGAAAAAAGCATACGATGCCCTATAAACTCTCAATTTTGTACCCACGTTGAATATCAAACTATGTTTCATAACTCTTTCTTGTCAGGTCCAGCCATGGTACATTTTTTTTTGGTAACCCCTCCTATGGCCCATATTCTGTACATAAGGGGATTCTTCTTCCTAGAACACTGACCACCCTCATTCCGCCCACCATCCATCTCCTTGCCTGGTGGTTGGGAACACTGCTCCCTTAGTTCTCACCCTAGGTCTTACATGTACTAGTTGTGTAACACTGTAGAGAGAGTACTAAACCTCTCTGAGCCTTGGTGTCCACATCCCCAAAATAAGAGTGTCTGATAAGGTTGTCATGAGAAAGACATGCGGAATCCACCCGTGCAGAGCATGTAGAACAGTGACTGGCACATGGTAAGCTCTTCATAGATCTTAATCTTGGTATTTTATGATCATTATAAAAGTGCGTGGACTTTGGGGTCCAACACACTTGAATCAACTCTCATTTGCATCTTGGCTTGGCCCCTTACTAGCTGTGGAATCCTGAGCAAGTTACATATGTTTCCTCTTCTGTAAAATGTGCGTCATCATCCCCAAGCTTATCCATAGACTATTATAAAAATGAAATGAGTTAGCAGCAGGCCAAGAGAGTAATTAATATTAATACTACTTAATTCCACACTTAGTAAGTCTACTTATTCTTTTAAGTCTTAGCTTTGTTGCTGTTTTATCCAGAGAAAATTCTGTTACCGTTTAGGTCCAAGTTATATGTCCCTTGACTGAGCTTCCATAGCACCCTGAACTTTCTCCTGCTCTGCCCTCCTCGCCATGTCGTAATTTCCGTGTTCCTTGCTTGTCCGCCACCCTCGACTCTGAGCTTCACTAAGGCAGGAAAACTGTTTAGTTCATTCCCCTATAAGATCCTAATCAGCCAGCGTGAGACCCGGTACACAGTAGGTGCAGTGAAAGAATGAAAGCCATCGGTTACACCACTCTCCTCTCATCCCGTTGTCTTCTTTCTGCTGATGACAACGGTGCACATACATATGTTTTTAAGGACTGTGCCAAGAACTGGCAAGACATGAGATTACCGAGCTTTTTTTAGGCAACGTAGATTTTAAACATTTTGGATTAAGTTATTAGTCATCTAAAAGACAGATTTGTAATCAAATCAAGATTTCTGCTTTCTCGTGAAAAAAAAATACAAGATTTGACAAGATTGAGGCACATATATAAGTTCCACTTATTATATATGTTCAAAGTTTAAAGTCCCACCTTGTAATAATAGGCTAGGGCCAAATAGCAGCCTCCCCTTTTTGGATGGTTTTCTGAAGTCTTCCCTCAGCCTCTTTCACTCATATGTGTTCTCCTTCTGGCCTTTATAAGCATTTGACTTTGAAACCTCTGCTTTAAAGGTTCTTCTCTTTGGCTAAGTTGAATAAGCAAACTGACATTGGATTCATGAGGGGTTAGGGGGTCAAAAATTGATAAAGTAAAATCCCGTGATCAAGAAGGGTATTTTTGTATTGAAATATATTTTATATATAGCATTGTATAATTTAGTGTGTAAAACATGTTAACTTGATACATTTATGTATTCTAATAGCCATTGTAGTGATAATTAGCACCTCTATCACGTTTCATAATTATCCTTTCTTTTTAGTGCTTGTAATCATTAAGTTCTAGTCTCTTAGCAAGCTTGGTGATTTTAATACGCTATTGCTGGCTGTATTCACTATACTGTCCATTTGATCTCCAGGGCATATTTACTACTTGTTAGAAGTTTGTACCCTTAAACAATCTGGTAATCAACATTTTACTCTCTGACTTTTCTCACTTAGCACAATGGGCTAAATAATATTGCATTGTACATATGTACCACCTCTTCTTTATCCATTAATCCATCCATGGGTACTTAGGTTGTTTTCGTATCTTGGCTATTGTGAAGAATGCTGCAATAAACATGGGAGTGCATATATTTCTTTGATGTCCTGTTTTAAGAGTATTTTTTCTTAACCTAAAAAAAATGAATTTTCACATTTTTTAATAAAGTGAATATTTATTGAGCTGCTCTACTCTATGTAAGGCAAAGTTATGTAGTAAGTCTCTAAAAATTGCAATGTACCTACTTCCCCTCATAGGGCTTTGTGACTTTGTGTGAATGGTATTACTTTTATGGCCAGTGTTTTCATCTGAAAATATGGCTAATGCTGTGTCACCACCAACACACCACTAGTATTTTATACAATACAGGTCAGTTTAACATAAATGTTAAGAGAATCTGGAACCCAACAGACTGAGGTTCAAACTATTTACTAGGAATGTGATCTGGCAGTTTTAAATTTTTCTTTAAATTCAGTTTTCTCTTTGTAAGGTTAGGATGATAGAATTATTTGCCTCAATGTGTTATAAAGAATAAATGGGATAATTCATCAAAAGAACCTCTGTGCTCAGAAAAAATAGTAAACTCAGAAAACATAGGTGTTCGTAGCAATTGAAGCAGTATAAAAGGATTAGTTGCTGAAGAGTTTATAAAGAAATAAAAAAGATAAGAAGCCCCCAGAAGCCATGCACTTTGTAGAAGCAATGCTTTTTGAAGTAAATGCAATGACCATTAGAGGACAATAATATTGCACTTCCATAAACCATTTCCTCTGATCCCTTATTTATGGAAACTAATAGAGTAGTATTTATATTACGATAAAAGAATGGAAGGCTAGGAAGCATGGTTTGTTTATAACTAACTTGTTGAGCTATGTGAAGACACTTATCTTGCCTTTAAAAAGATATCTTCCAAGTAGAAATATTTACGTAATAGTTAAGATAATGAGCTTTGGAATAAGATTACTTGAGTTTGAATTCTGCCTTTACTACTTACCAACTGTGTGATCTTGGGCAGGTTGTTTAAATGCTCTGTGCCTCAGTTTCCACACAGGTAAAACAGGAATAATAATGGACTGTGTCAAAGAGTATTGTATGGAATAAATTAGTTAAAACAGGTAAAACACTTAGAATAACATTGTAAATGCTTAATAATGTTTGGCTTTTATTGTTATTATTCTATATTTAAAATGAATCTAACCAGAGTTAGCATACAAATATTGCCAGAAAATTGTAATCTTAATTAATGCACACAAGAATTAAATTCCTTCATTTGTATTCTTAATTGTCGTTTTCTTATTCTTAATGTGTTTCCTTCAAGTGAACCAGCCAGGAAAATATGCCTAGAGTTATCCTAGAATGTGGAATAAGGACCTAAATTCAATTTCAACTTAAAAAGTTTATTTTAATCAATACAGACTATTACCAATAGAATGAGTTTCCCGGAAGGCTGGTAAATCATTAGGTATAAAAGCATTTGTAGGAGGATAAAATGATTGTTCAGGATAACATGATTATTAAGACTTAACAACCTTAAGATTTTATGTCAGCATCTACTGCTGACATAAAAAAGAATGATCAGACATTGAATTGTTGGACAATTTAAAATTTTTATGAGGAAAATTATAATGACAGTGTATAGACAGTTTTCAGAATTTCTCCAAAATACCCTATAGAAAAAGAGAACTAGGGTAGGAAAACAGACCATGAATAATATCTACAATAAACAGCAAATATGGAAGGCTGGAGACAAACCACTAACAGCTACAAATCCTGTGTTTGCCCTGTTAGGATCTGTGCAGCAGGAAGCAGAGGGAAGTAATGGGGTGATGGATGGAACTGAGAACAGGAGAATTTGAAAATCACAGGTAGAAAATCATTGGAAAATATGCATATTAATATAAGAAGAACAGCAGGCATCAAAGGATTCTTTGCACACTCCAATTTAGGAGTACAAGGGATTGATACCAAGGTCTGAGGAGACTAAAACAAGGTGAGCCCCAGGAGTACTCAAGACTGACCAAATAAGCTCCCTTCCAGGACTAAGGAAAATTACTGAGTGTAGAATCCAAATTGAGTAGAGTAGGTATGATAGAATCAAAGGGGGAAAAAAATCTAGGTGAAATTGGAGAAGGTCAACAGAGGAAGAAGATCTTGGAAAGTACAAGATAGATTTTGGGCATATGAGGCAAAAAAACAGCAGAAGAAGGAGGTCTGGATAATTAAAGCCAGAAAAGGAATCCTGGCCCACTCTTTCTTCTTAAAAGTATAGAAAAACTCACCTTATGTGAATTTTTGTAGAAATGAACAACAGGAAAGAATAGCATTCAAAATCCCATACAATGTTTTTATAGGAAAAAAGGAGCAGAGAAACACCCCTACACACACTGAGCTAAAATGAATAAATAAGATGACACAATAAATATAAGAACCATGTAAATTAGAATAAATTTTTTTAAAATAGCAATGAGATGATACATTATAGGACAGAATTATAAGTAAAAAAAAATCATTTCAGAAATGAGGGCTAAACTAGATGGCACATGAGAGCAAATAAACACAGCACAAACAACTTAATGGGAATTGAAAGTTGAAAAGAAGAAAATTATGAAAATTTTAAGGAGTAAAGAAAAAGATTTGAGAGAAAATGGGAGTTTTAGGAGCTAGGCTAAGAATATCTAGCATAATATAAGATCTCTGAAGCAATGAAACAAAACAAAAACTATATTTCAAGAAAATTTTCTTGAAATAAAAGCAAAACTTGAACCTACATATTGAAAAGACACACTTACATTACCTGGGAAAGTCAACACAGAGTGACTAACAAGATGTATTCCTATAGATCTACTGAACTTAGGAAAAAATGGAAAGAAGATCCTTTGAGTACTTTGGCACTTATAAAGGAAAGAAAATCAAATTTGTTATCAGACTTTTCAGTAGTAAAACTTTATACTAGAAGACAATGGAGTAACATTTTCAAGGTTCTCAAAGAAAGAAAATTTAAGCCATAGATTTTATACCCAGCCAAACTGACTTTGAAATATGAAGGCCACAAATATACCTATAACCTTCGAAATTAAATTCTGAATGTTTGTTGAGTGAGCAGCTGTCTGTGTTATATTGCCCTGAGAGCCTTTGTGGTGGTGGGCAAGAAACAGGAACTTAAAAGTCTTAGAGACTGGCACATGCTATTTACACTGCATTGCACAGGTGCTCATTTAACGCAGTTGTACAGGGCGAAAATGGAAACACAAGACCACTGTTACATTTTTATCCTCAGGGCAGTAATAAATTTCATTGAAACAATGTTTTACTCCAAACTTTCCCAAACCTCAAAAATCTGACAAGAAGAAAATACTTTTCACCAGAGAGAGAAAAATGTTTTATAACATCAAAAGAAAAAATCTAACGGCAAAACAGTAATGAAATAACATTCAAACTGCTCTTTAAATTGTTTTTGTGTCTGTATACCTGCAGCAATCAAATTACTTCTAAAGTGACTTCAAGCTCTGAATTCTGTTACCTTGTGAAAATCTGTAACAGTATTAATATTAGTAAAGAACAATAACTAATGTCATTTGCCTTATTTAACTTAGTGTAGTTTATCATAGTTTGCAATACCTAAATAACTATAATTTCACCTATCTTGAAGTCTATATAATGTAGATAGCCCTTTAAAAAAGTGCAATTTTCATGACAAAACCCTATTCTTCCAGCAAATATTTGTGCAGTACCTACATACAATATGCCAATAATTTCCATGAACACTGAGATACAAACATGAATAAAGAAGTCTTTCCTCTTGATGAATTTGGCATTTGAGCAAAAAAGAAGACATTTTAAAAGCACTAACAAGCTAGCTAATAGTAACCAGAAAAATCACGTAAAAATTATTAAATGGATGATATTGGCTTAAAAATATAGTAGAAGCTGTCTTACCAGTGGTGAACTAATGGACCTACCTAATTATTCCATATCCTTTATTCTTTTTGTAAACCACACTAACCATTGTCCATAGAACTTGGCTTCAAGGCTACTTTCGAGACATCTTTGGACCTCTTCTCCAATCAGCTGAATTGTGTACCTGAGAAGAGTAAGTTGTGTGTTCCCAAACCTGTTTATACCTGTTGGACTTGTTATTATAATTCTGAAATTGAATTCACTATTACACAAACTAATCAACTATGAGTGCCAAAAGATAAAAATAAAATAAAATAAAAAATAAATTCTGAAAATAAATGATTTAAAAACTCAATTCATAAGCTAGAAAAGGAAAACAAAGCAAAGGAAAACAGAAGAAAGTCATAAAAGCAGGCAGAATTCAGTTAGAAAACAGAATTAGTATAATTAATAAATGAGTCCAAATGCGAATTCTTTAAAAACAAAAAATACAGACAACCTACTAACATAAATAGAAAATAAAAGACAACACTCACGTATATGAAATTAGCAATGACAAGGAGGAAATAAGCTTCAAAACAGGATACTTAAAATAACTAGAGACTGTTTTTCACAATTCTATGCAATTGAATTTGAAAACCTAACTGAAATGGGTAATTTTAAAGAAGAATATAATTGACTAAAATTGATCTCAGTAAAGACAGAAAATCTAAAACGATTAGAAATACATAGACAACGTTGTTCAAGAACTCATCTCCAAAAGCCTCATGCCCAGTTTCTTCCATTATGTGACACTAAAAATGGATTGAAGCCAACTTGAAGAGGCGCTCACTGGCCAAACGTGGGACAATTTCAACTTCCACAAAGATAATAACTGTAAAGGACTACAACATATCAAAACTGTCTCGACTGTGAGAAGACCAAAACAAATAAACCCTAATTCGTCACTATTGGAGGATCCATAGAAACCTACCCATTGTTTTGAAAACTGGTAAATAGCAGAGAAGAATCACCATTTGTCCTGTCTTTCCTGCATGGACTCTATCACTTGTTACACAAATAGATGGTAAAGGCAGATTTCACTTTAAGAAGTATTATAATTAAGAAATGAATATAATCAGTTAGCAATTTGTAATGAATTAATGGATCACGGTACGTGTAAGTCTGCTAACATCACAGAGAGGTAACCAGACCTCATGTGCGTCTTGACATAGGAATATAATACTATTTGTGAATGTCTTGCCAAAAATAAAAAATAAAAAATAAAAAAATTAGTCCTCAATCTGATCAAGCCTTCGGGCCAAACAATTTGTAAAAAGCCCAGGGAAACAAGCAGCAAAATCCAAACTTCAGGAGCCTGTATAGGACAAATGATCTGGGAGCTTTATTAAACAAAGTGGAAGGACAAAAAGAAAGAGAAGTGAATTTATAGATTAAAATAAATTTAAGGCACGCATCGACCAATCAATATATGGACCTTATTTAGATCCACATTGGAATGATAAAACAGAACATGAAATAATTGGAAATTGGAACACTGACTGGATATTTGTTAATATTAAAGAATGATTAACGTTTGCTTGAGGTGCGGTAATGTGCTTTGTTTTTAAAGAGCCCTTGCCTTTCCAACATAAGGACTGAAATGTTTACAGTCGAAATGATGTCTTGGATTTGCTTCAAAAAGGGGGGAAGTAGGAGGAGAAGTTGGGAAAACAAGATTGGTCATGAGCTGAAAACTATTAAAGCTGGCTGGTGGATATAGGAGTTATTATAATATTCTGCCTATTTTTGTATATATTTGCAACTTTTCATAATATAAAAATTAGTAAAATATTACTAAAATTAGGGCATAATTCTCGTGAACATCACATGGTTATTGTTAACTAAACTGAGAGAAAGTGCTCCATTATCTCTGCTGTACCATGCGGTTAGATCACTCCAACTGCAACAACAAAGAAAGTCTATGTATACGAACAAGGGGGATGCATTTTCTTTGCTCCCCTGATTCTTCCTCTGTTTCCAGATATTCATTCAGCTTGTAGTTACAGAGCTGCTGATATTGTAAAAATGTTGCTTAGCAACATGTTAATGGGGAAAAACACTCCTTAAAACATTAGGGTTTTTGTCTTTTGAAATGTACTAGTTCAGCATATGACACCTCCCACAGCTCAATTTAACAAGAGGAAAAATATCAACTCTCTGAACATAGTTATTGTGGGTTTTTTTTTTTTTTTTTAATCTTCTTAGCTGGGTCTGAATTTAATAAGAATATACGAAATGGAGTAGGACAAAGATCTCAGACTACGTAGGGTTCCATTGATTCCTTAGGTGAGAGTGGTTTAGAGATGACAGACGATACCAGTCTGCCCCTTACCTAGTATCTGGAATTAGAGTGGAGATGGCGAGGCCAAGAGGGTATGCATGGAAACCCCTCCCAATTATCCTCCACTTGGTATTATCTTCTAAAGACAATGTATCAAGTATTCAAGGATCTCGAAGGTGGGCCCAATGAGTAACTCTTTAAACTCCATTTCTTTTCCAGGAAATCAAGGTATTTGCCCAAATGCTCTTAAAGAGCATATTTTTATAGCTCTTAAACTAGGTAGAAGAACTCCTAGGCCGGTGCTTCTCAAGCTTCAGTGTGTCAGCTCTGCCGTTCCGGGGCATCTTATGAAAATGCAGATTCTGAATCTGCCTGGTGTGAGTGGGCCCTTGAGATTTTGCATTTGTAACATGCTCCCAGAAGATGCTGATTCTGCTGGTCAGGGGGAATCACACTCTTATAGCAGGGCTCTTGGCCAGTCGGAATGAGCAGAGATTAGAAAATGTCACTTGTCAGCCTTGACAGGGCGTATGGTTAAGGGGACAGCTTGAGTGTCAAAGAGACTTAGCTTCAAACTCTGGCTCTGTCATTCGGCGTGTTACTGAGCCACCCTGGGCTTCACATTCTTCATCCGCAGAATGAAAGCGTGGGCATTTCTTGAGAAGATTGAATGAGATAAGATCACTTGCAACATTCTTAGCCAAGCACATAGTAAGTACTCTGTAAATATTAATTATTATTGGCATAAAGAAAAACAAAAGAGCATGGATGAAAGATCATGTTTCAGTATAAGTCGCTATCTCCCTTATGAGTGAGGCAGTGTGAAAGATTGGAAACTGGGCTGATTCAAAGAGTAGGTACTTCTTGTCACTGTTGCAAATGTGGCAGTCATACCCTTTACTGGGCCTCAGTTTACACACTTGCCCAATGAAAAAAATGGACCCATTTCTTCCTGCTGCCAATATCCTAGGAATGTGTTTTAGCTCCTCTAAATGACTAGAGCTGCACCGACAAGCCCCAAGGAGTCAGCTGCCCATTTAACAAGCTGCGAAGGGAAAGGAACGATGGGTAGCAGAAAGCTAATCAGAACTGGATGAAAAGCCCAGACCCTAAAGAATCTGCCACACAGGGATCTATTTTAAAACCCAATCCTTTTTAGCATCAGAGAGCCAGGGCACAGTGATTTAATTACTGATGGGCTACATCAGAGACAAAATTGGAGCCAGCATGCCTGATCAGGGCAAAAAACAGATTAACTAGCTCTGGGGGGACAGGTCTTTGGAAACTTCCCGCTACCTTTCTCATTCTGATGTACAGAGCTTTAGATTTTTAAACAAATGTGCTTGGGGCTCCATGATTTTGTCCATTTTCTGAAGGATTTTCTAAGCCTCTGCCAGCTTCTGTCTGAATCACACCTAAACGTGTGTATGAATCACTTCCTTCCCAGTTCATGCCACAGTCCCCACCCCCACTCATTCACAGACGTCCTCATAACCACCACCATTTGGAAAGAATAAGTGAAGGAACTGGGGATTTTGTGCTGATTTTAAAAACCACAAGTAGTCAGAATCACTTCCCCATGAGAGAGGTTCTAGGGGGTTCTTCAGGGGTGGGGCTGGCACTGGGAGAGCAGCTCGTTCTAGAGAGGGTTGGACAACTGACATGACCCCTCTGAACCAGAAAAGGTCTTATTGGTCTCGTGAACCTCAATGTGATGGTTAAGAAAATCCTGGATTCTTAGAGCGGGAAGACATCGCAAATGAATGAAATCTAAATAATATGGTAACAGACAGGCTTTTGAGTGGGATAGCTTTGGCTACCTTGTGAGACCTTCCTTACCTTGGTCACTGATGGACGGAGCAGAAGCGAACACCCTGGAAGCAAACCAATGAAATTCTCACTCGCAGAAGTTCTGAACTACAGTAGTGAGAAGCTGGGTCTGTGGCTGATGACGGCAGCACTGACACGAAAAGCTCCTGCACAGTTGGTCTGAGTGGAGGTGGCAGGAGACAAAGACAGAGGCCATGCAAATCCAAGTTCTGGAGGAGCACATGTTAGCTGGAGAAAGTCATTCTGCTAAGAGAAATAGGAAAACAGAGGAGGCTTGCAGAAATGAGCAGTGGAAACAAGCATGCAGCCTCCCAGAAAGTCAAAGGGCATCCATTCCTGATGTTCCAGTCCCTGGAGCTGGGAAGACTGGTTGTACATGCGTTGCCATCTTCAATCACTCATTCTTTGCTCTTCTTCCTTTTATTTATATGACACCATCCTCTTCTATGATTCTCCCGCCTGTCAGACTACTTTTCTCAGTCTCCTTTGTTGGCTTTTTCTCCTACACTTTACCTTGTCAAAATGTGGAGTTTCTTGGACTCCGCTATAAGGTCTCTTCTCTATTCACATTTACCCTGCCATGGACTAAATGTTTGTGTTGTGTCCCCCCAAAATTCATATGTTGAAATCTAATCCCCAATATGATGGTTTTTGGAGGTAGGGCCTTTGGGAGGTGATTAGGTCATGAGGGTGGAGCCCTCGTGTATGGGATTAGTGCCTTATGAAATAGACCCCAGAAAGGGCCTTCACCAATTTCACCAATGAGGCTACATTAAGAAGATAGCTGTCTGTGAACCAGGGCGCAAGCTCTTACCAGACAGTGAATCCACCTGTGAGTTGATCCTGAACTAACTTCACAGCCTCCAGAACTGTGACGAATAAATGTCTATTGTTTATAAGCAACCCATCTATGGTATTCTGTTATGGCAGCCTGAATAGACTAAGACACACACTTCAGATGATCTCAATTTAATACTAATTATATGCTGACATATCCCAAGTTTTTATGTATATATTCATTATTTTAAAAAATTGTTTGATTCCTTATTAGAATGTGGGATCAGTCATCTTGGGCAAACTTCATCTTTCTGGTTCACAGACGTGCCTGACACAAAGTCGACAGTTAATGAACACGTGTTAAATGAATAGATGAATGAATGCATGAATGAATGAATGAATGAACTAGATTTGTGTCTCCTCTCCAGACCTAAGTCATTCCCCATGCTCTTCACTGAGCCCCTGAAACACTGCGTGAGTCTTAACCTCTCTGATTTTCCAAGCTCTTTCCTGCCTTAGAGACTTGGAGGACGGCTTCCTTCAACCTACAAATCTTTCCTTGGGTTCTTCCTTTAAGTATTGGCTTCAAATCTTCCTCCCCTCTGGTATCCCACCATTTCCCATGCACTTGCTGTAATTATACCTTATTTGTTACATGCAGAGCCTCAGTTTCTTAATTTGTAAATAGGCATAAACTTACTTGTTTACCACGTATTTGCTGGTTTCTCAGCTCGCTTTTCATTTTCTTTTTTCAAATATGCTGTTAACTTCTTGAGCCAAGGATTTGGCTCATCTTAATATGAATCAAACACCCAGCACAGTTTCTAGAACAGACTAAGTATTTAATAAATACGTTTATGTGGATACTCACGTGGATACTCACGATATGCTTTATTTTATCCTCTCCACAAACCTCAGTTTTACGTGAGCAGGTTGATTTGGTTTTGATCTCGTGGAATCGAAGAGTTTTGACTGCGACAATTAGAGTGATGAACAGAAATTTCTATTTTTCAGGTGATGTTTGCAATTACCCTATTGATAGACTTGGAAGACACAACCCTCAAGGATGACCTCGTAATGACATTAATCATGTACATTTTTATAGTTTACAAAGTATATTTACAAGTATTATCACAGTTAATTATCACAACAGTCTTGTACAGCAAGACAGTTGAGACATAGACGTCACAACAGTTGATAACAAACAGCAGCACAGCCATTATTAGAGTCCACGTTATCTGTTTGCCAGCCCCCATGGACTCCATTGTTAAAACTTATATTGCTGCCACTGCTGCTACTACCAGCTATGATTTACTGAGCATTCACTACATTCCAGGCCCTCAGCTGTGTGCCTTCCCTTAATTCGATCAGTTAAACTTCATGGCAATACAACGGAGTGGATACTTTTATTACTCTCTTATGACAGATGAAGAAATGGAGACCTAGAGAAGTCAGAGAGCTAATGAATGGGCTAAGTCAAAATGTGAGCCCAGGTTTTCCTGATCTCCCAAACTACAAACTACTCTCCCATAGTCCTTCTTGCTATAAAGAGAAGCGCAAGAAAAACATCTGGGACTTTGGAAGTCACTCATGCAAAATAATCCAGGGCCATGTTGTAGTTAATCATTCACAACCCTTTCAGGTACAGGGAAGAGTTATCGAAAACCTTACAAGAACAGGAAGCACAGAAAGATGCGACTGAATGTGAGCCACTTTATCAACATCCCTTCTGACGATGGGACTTAATTAATGCACTTAATTGTGGAGAGATATGTAATAAGATTATTCCGTCTTGGCTGTACACTTCTTTCCTATTGTTCACTATGTTAATTTGCAATGGTGCTCAAGATGCTTGCTGAATAAAACCAGGCTAAATGAAAACTCTATTTTTTTCAGAGTCGGAGAGAAGGTAATCACACTGGGTAATTTGATTTTGATGTACTGCATTTCCCTCTCTTTTTAAATACACATACTCTTTATAAATAGGTAGAGTTGTGTGAGCATTTGGTGAGTGTAGGAAGGCTGATTATCCCAAATGTGACAAAGGGGACTCTGTCAAGCTTTCCTCCAGGTGGTGGATTCCTGGATTATCTTCCATTTAAGTAAAAAAGAAAGGAGGGTGGGATAAAGGAAACATATTGAACGAATATAGCTCTGTGTAAGGCATTGTGTCAAGATCTTTTACACCCGTTCTTTTTTTTTTTTTAATTAATTTTATTGGGGTGACAATTGTTAGTAAATTTACATAGATTTCAGGTGTACAATTCTGTATTACATCGTCTATAAATCCCATTGTGTGATCACCACCCAGAGTCAGTTCTCCTTCCATCACCATATATTTGATCCCCTTTACCCTCATCACTCACCCCCCACCCCCTTACCCTCTGGTAACCACTAAATTATTGTCTTACACCCGTTCTTTAACTGAATCTTTAGAAGGCTCATGGGTATAGCGTTTATACTCTCATTTTATAGATGAAAGGAGCCCTCGACTTGATTCCTTCTGTGATAGGAACTGAGAGTATAGTTAAAATACCCACTGTCACATCTAGGAATATACCAAAGGGACAGATTAAGAAATGTGGGAAATAATAGAAAAAAAGAATGTGGATAATGTTGAGGCTGTGGAGATGGGATTGTGGTATATAAGCATTAAAAACCCCAAGTTCCTATATTGCCAAAGCAGATTTGATTATGATTGAATTAGACAGTCAAGCAAATGTTTATGTGGTTTAAAATATATTCTGTTACCTAAGTCAAACTTCCAGTAATAGTGATGAGGATAATAAGTTGATAATAATTTTTAAGTTTAAAAAAACATTTAAAAAAAAAAAAATTCCCCCCAATTGGTTTAATCACATGTTAGTACTTCTTTTGCCCTTCTTTCAACCTTCCAAATCTGAGGTTTGGTTAAAAAGCGAATTATAAAGGGCTCAACTCTCTCCATCTCTGGACTTCACAGGGAACGGCTTTTCAAATAATTTTTCACTCAGTTCACACTCTGAAAGATCAAAGAACTAGCATGCTATATGCCCATTCCAGAAGTCCCTCTGGGATTAGCCCATCATGAATATAAATCATTATGTTTGTTATGTTTCCAAAATACCCATTCATCATCCATCTTAGCATTGTTCAAAGAGACATGGGGTCAGTTCAGCTCTCACCCTCACAAGGCTTGAGCTTCTGTTTGTGCAGCCAAGAGAGCGCTGGAGACAATTAGCTACTCCTTGCTGTGGCTGCAGCCAAAGGTCTCCCCCATGGGGATGAGACGAGACATCCTCAGGAGGGAGCTCCATTCAGGCATCCTATGGCTCTTGGCTGAGGAGGCAGCGACTCTTTCTACCCTCCAACTCAGGTTCTCTTTTATGTAGCAAGACAAAGGCAAACAATGGCCACCTCCTCTCCTGGAGGTGACAAGCCGGAAGGAAAGTGTAAAGCTAGCTTTTGAAAACTCAGTCATTGAACTTCCCACCACCCCAAGAACCTGCCCTGAATCCATTTTCCGCCAACCTCAGGAGGCTATTGTCCCTTTCTTTCAGAAGCTGTCAGCTTGGGAAGAGACCACCAAGAGGGAAGGGAATTGCCTTCCAAAAGGGTCTTAAAGAATATCAAAGCTGGAAGGTCTTTTAGTGATTATTGAGTCCAATCTCCTTAATTTATAAATAAAACTCTGAGAACAAGAAGGATTTAGTCTAAACCACACAGCCCAAGCTCCCTCTCCCCCCCACCCCGCCCCTTGCCTCCCCAGTATCAGAACAACCTGTTGGTAAGTCAAAGGTGAATTTATCACTTACTGTGGTAAGAGAAAAACACTACCTAAACAGTCTTGATGCAACTCAGAGGGTAGGAACAGTCAGGGGATTTGTTGAGACTTTGAAATTTGGTCTAAAGAGGCTCCTTCAAGGGAATAGGAGGGGCTGGTTAGTATCGGATGATTACCATGACACAGTGGTTTCAAACTGGTGGACACAGCAAGGCAAGGATTTTGAGGCAAGCAATTGAATGAATCTTAGGGTATAAACAGTCAGCCACTGTTTTCTACTGAAGAGTGATGGATCTTTCAGAAAGTTCTAGGAATGCACAATAAAGTTATTTGCATCTTTTATCTTTCTGGGAAATATTTTCTGGAATAGTGAATCTATGCTGATGAAAACGGGACGAGTAAAAGTCGTATCAGAGTAGACAGCAAGCGGTGTGGGCAGAGATAGTTTGGGGTTTCAGAATCCATCCCCCCAGTTTACAAATGAAATCCTGCGCCAAGCCACACACACCCTTTTCTGTAGAGGGTAAACTTGAAGGCAAGTCTTAAATTCCCCACCCACTGTCCATGTTATGACTCAAGATTGTATTATTTGAGCCAAACAAATAAAACCAGTTTCTGGACTTAAAGAAATAGTTTTGAAAGATGGAGGGAAAAAAATGAAAGGTTGGGGTGAGATAGAGAGTATGTGTGTGAAAGGAGCCTGAATGCCCGAGAGAGGAGTTTGGGGAAGTCTGAGGAGGTGACATTGGTGATGTGACTAGAATTTGCAGAGAACTTGGGAGCTCTCCACGCTGAAGGAGAGCAATTGCAAAAGAAGTAGACAACTTGGGGTTTGAGGCAAAGAAAGTGTGTGTGGCTGGGGTCTGATGAGCAAGAGAAGAGATGTAGGAGGGGGGTGAGGCTGGAAGACAGGGCCAGATCTTAAGGACCTTTTGGGTGCTCTCAGAGTGCCTGAGTAGGACGGATTGGTCCTGCTGTTGCAGATGCCGGATGTGAGCTGTTTGTTTACCTCATGGCTCCTCGCAGTTGGAGGTATACTTCCATGCGTGGTGAAGACCTTGTCCGGATTTTCCAAGGAGAGGGGCTGGGAGATAGTTAGACATTCAGTTATTCATTTCTCCCTGAGCAAAATAACAAATACATCAACTAAGCCAGCTATGGGGCTTCACAGGGCAGTAAATTACCTTTTTTTTTTCTTTTGGTTTGTTTGTAAGAAATGCCTATGATTCCAGGATATTCTTTTCTTATTCTTAGCTGTTATCACACTCCAACATTCATTTTCAATTTCTAATGTTGAGCTGGATGGTTTTTATGGCATCTCAGCTAGAGAAAAATGAAAATGAATGTACAAGATAAAGACAAGACTTATTTCTTGGGGGGTTCCTCCTTGCAGTTCTTCCTACAGCAACAAGAAAACCTTTTAATAGGATTTCATGAGGTGCACTTTTTTCTTTTTAAATGTACCCACAGGCACTAATTGGACAAATCACATCATCTATACCCAGTATTATCAACAGATGGTGATTAAAACATTTTAAGAGTGTTGCTTGATGCTTACATGAAACCGTTTAATAATCTGTATGCAAGCTTACCTAGGCTTTGAAACAGATCTGAAAAGCCAGGAAATCGGTGAGTAATAGAAAATAGCAAAGCACTCAATTCATCAACTAGAATACTCATTTGTATTTATAAATTCAAACACAGGAAAGTATTTGTGTACTGACATTTGGGTGTATGTGAGCTGTTTTAAAATTCATTCTCATTTCTCAGGAAATGAGCACCACCATTGCCGATAAAATCATTGGGCAGAGTCTGGAGAAGTTCACGTATGTTAGTTTCAGAGTAGGCCTTTCCTCGGGACAGGCTAGGGCACTGTAAGTGATCTGGGAGAAATAATTACTCAGTAGTTAAGGGCATGGATTTTCAGTTTTGAATCTCATTTCTATCCTGAAAAGCTAGGTTCTATGAGCCTCAGTCTTCCAGCCTTTAATATGTGGCTAACAATAGTAACTAACTCACAGTGTATCTCTGAGGATTCAATCAGACTATGTGAAGCTTTTAACTCAAGATATCAAGCTTTGTAAATCTTAACTGTAATTATTCTATAGATTAAGAGATATATTGTAGTCAATTCCAGAAAAAAATGGCTGCTGCACGTGTGTGTGTGTGTGTGTGTCTTTTTGGACATAGGGACATATATAAGGCAAAATATCAAATCGTAGACCAGAGTTTGTCATGAAAAGCTATAGTCCCCTGCTTGGGTTTTTCTGTTTCTTATCACTCTCCTCAAGGGAAACCTCTCTTAATTATTTTTCTTTTCTTTGTCCTGAAGTTACCCTATATATCTAAATAATAGGCTTACACACCATGTCTTGATCCATCAACTTTAGGCAACATCTTTTTACTCCATTGTATAAGACTTATGATTTATTTGTTCCATTATTCTTCCCTCTTATCCTCTTTTCTTCCCCCACTGTTTGATGATTATATTAATAATTTTTATTTCCCTTATTGCTCATTTTTATAATTTTTAAACAACACAGTTGTACATATATATTTTGCTCTATCAATTTTAGGAACTATCTGGACTTCCCGCTAGGACATGTTTAGACCTCCAGTTACTGCTAATGTCCCACGCAAACCCTATATACTTGAAGTGGGGTTGAAGGTGACTAGCCAGAAGAAATAATGAAGTAGAAACAACGAACAATGGGCTTTCAAACAACATATGTCCACTCTAACGTTTTTAAAGGAAAGAGTGACCTCTAAAGTCTGGAAAACTTGAGATCAGCCAGGTTATACTTCTTTGAAAAGGAATTTCACCAGCAGAAGAATAATTCTCCCACGCTGGTTAGTCTACGTCTCTGAAAGGACTTGCTGTATTGAAGTCCACACGAGGCAAATAGTTTTGTCCCCCTGAGCATTACAGGGTGGCAAATAAAAGACTGCAGTACAGTCTCATACTTTAGCCCACATGACTTGAGAAAGTGAATGTAAGCTCTCCTAAATCCATATCCCTGCCAGAACAAGTGGTAAATAAAACATAAACCACTTTTGTACATGCTTCACATTTTGGTATAGATGAAAGGCAATTTACTCTGGGCTGAAAACGAAATTCCTGGCAAAAAGCAATGCCTATTAACAAATGGAACAGGCCCCTGGTGACAAGAGGGAGGCGTGCAACTGGGCACATTTGTCATTTTAACTCCAGGGGCAGACTTGAGGTATTTTAATCATGCTAAAGTAGAATTACAGGTAGAAACAGCATCATATTTGATACAGCAAATAATGACATCATTATTCCTTTCAATAGGTTACTTTCTATATATGAATAATTTGAGAAGAGAACTCAATAGTCTTTATTTACTTGATTCCTAGATATCTAGAAAAAATATAAATGGCCATGTCTTTTCAAATGTATCTTTCCATCCTTACGCCTGCAAATCATTTCTCTGAATGCACTGTTCTAATCAAACTACCCCTCTGTTCAAACACCTTCAGAGGCTCTTATTGTCCACAGGAAAGCTCTGATCAGTAGGCGGGCATTTAAGGCATTCTGAAGGAGAGATCTCAAACACTTTTCTAGATGTAATTTTCATCATTTTTTGCATGAATCGGGAGAGGCTAGTTTATGTGGTATAACTCGGTTTTCTATTGCTGTGTAACAAATTACCACAAACTTCATAGCTGAAAGCAACGTATGTTGTTTATTTGGCAGTTTCTGTGGGTCAGGTATCTGGGCATAGCTTGAATCCTCTGCTCAGGGGCTCATGGGTTACAATCTAGGTGTAGGCTGCACTGCTCCCCCTTCTGGAACTCAGGGGGCATCTTCCAAGCTTACATGGTTGTTGGCAGAATTCATGGTTGCTGTCAGATGAAGGTCAGATGAAGGTCACTCTTAGCTCCTACAGGCCCACCACAATTCCCTGCCACACGGCCTTCTCATATCATGGAAACTTCTTCTTCAAAGCCAGAGGGAGAATCTGTTAAGATTGAGTCTTAACATAATGTAATCACAAGAGTGATGTTTTTCCATTACTTTTGCCATATTCAAGTGATTAGAGGCAGGTCACTACTCAAGGGGATTACACAAAGGTCAGAATACCAAGGGCCAGGAATCGCGGAGGCCATCTTTGAATTCTGCCTACTACTCTGGAAACAAGCAACCCCTAAATCTCAGGGCCTTAAAACAACAAAGTCTGTGTCTGTTGTTGATTGGCTGAGGGCTTTAGCTCTGCATCATTGGCAGGAAGTCAGTCTGAGGGAGAGTCCAACTCCACACTCCACTCCTGCTGATGTAGGAAAAACAAAATGTAGCAAATCTTGCTTCCAGTCAAATCTCTGTGTTCGAAGCAAGTGTCATGGCTACCTCTAATTTTAAGGAGTCAAGGAAGGACACTTCTTCCTGGTGCCTTAGACATAGAACTGGAAATACTTGGTGAAGAGCACAAATGAGGACTGACTTCTCCAACAAAATGTCTTCTTGCTGTGTTCTGGATATTGTTGACGATTTCTCTCCTTAGGTAATCAGTTCATTGTACCGTTTCAACCTGAATGGCCTTTCTTCTAGATTCCTATTTCCAAATTCCTTCTGTACTGCAAAGTCCAACTCAAAAGTCAGTTTTTCAGTAAACTGTTTTCTGTTCTTCTCTATTCAAATGACTTTTCCCTTCTTGGATCTACCATAACACGCCTCTTTCTCCATCTATCTTGTACAACATTTATAATTTGACAATTTTATCCCACTTAACTCTTTCAGATGTCTTAGCTCCCCTATGGGATTGTGAACATCCTGGGGATGGGAGCCTTGTCTGAGTTATAATTATTTCCTATAAAGTGTACAAAACAGGGCAACACTCAATGTGGTGCTAATGTTTGCTGGTTGAATGAAATTGATCTTGTTCCCCCAGAATGTCTATCTACAAGGCTTCTGGTCAACCTTTGAATTATTTAGGGAAAGGAGTTGGCTAATTTCCTTATTACATTGTAAGCCTAATTTTTTTTACAGTTAAACTCTTTTCAAAGCCCTCTTAAAGTACTTTTTTCCCTTATTTCCCATTGTTTATCCATAATGAAGATCATAGATCACATAACACAGCTGGAGGAACCTTAAAGATTGTCTAGGGCAGCAATTTGAAAGGTTTTTTTGTTTGTTTATTTTAAGAAGGTGACTCCTTTATTGAAATGAAACCCTAAGCAGAGCATAAAACTGTAAAACAGCAGCAACAACAACAAAGGAGCTGATGCTGTGATTGAAGTGAGAATGGCAAGTTCAGAGTTTTGGTCGCTTAACATCTCCTGACCAGGCCCTAGTCCCCAAAGTGGACCTCAGACCTCTATGAAATTCTAGAAACTTTGTTTGAAACCCCTCATGTTGACTCAACTTTTTGTATTACAGATAGGAAAACTACAACTGTAGAGACTAACTGCCTTATTCAAAGCCACACAAAGAGTTGGAGAGTCTATTTCAATAAACATTTATTGAGCACCTACTATAAGTGAGTTTGGCTAATAACAAAGATATAGTAAGCCTCTTAACAAAGGTACTGATAGAAGCCACATGTTTTAACAACTCTCAGTCTCATGACTTAGATGGTTACCATGGTCAAGACTTCCATTTCATTTAAGTCTGTTTCTGTGACTTAGCAAAGTCAAGGTCAAAGAATAAATGGTTAACTTTAGAGTCTCGGTTTCTACAGTGAATCTGAGAGTTGAGTTCACGCTGAGTTGAAAGCCAGGTGAGCTCCTAGCTCACAGCCAGAGCCTTCTGTGAAGGTGTGTGGCAGTGCCATTTATTCACCTTGTATCCTGAAACTCTCCTCCTCGTCAAACAGAGGAGAAAATGTCAGTTTCTTAGACATGTTCACTCTTGCTGGGAATTCATTTATATTTCATACGGATTGGCATCAATGTGCATGAAAAAGATCAGAAGGTATAAGTTGATCTTATCCATCCAGCTACCCCTGCACAGGTGGTCCTGTGGTTACTGAGCTGTAATTAGAAGTTGACTTTCCTCACACATGTGAGTGACTTCAATTCATTGACATCCACTCAACATTGATCATTGCCCTCAATCACATATCAACCCCATATTATCATGAAATGTGTCTGCTGTGAGGAGGTTTGAAAACTTGCACAGACAAAACAAATAGAAAATACTTTATTACATGATAAAGTCCTAAAGTATGTAGCATGAGCTGTAATTGATTCTGGAGTTTGAACATAGCACTGATCAGTACATATTAGAATAACTGGTAGAAGTCTTCCATGGGGAGGGAATGTCAATGAAGGTCTTGTAAGATAAGTCAAATTTGAATTGGATGGATAGGGAGAGATGGGTATCACTGCAGGCCAAAGGCATGCCATAGGCAAAGATGTGAAGGATAGAAGAAGCATATCTTCATTGTAACAAAAATGAATTGAGAACCTAAAATGTGTTAAGCTTTGTGTTTCTCACCTGTCTGATAATCTTCAGAATAACCTACTGAGGAGGAACTGATAATACCTTTATTTTACAAATGAAGAACAGAAAGTGCTTAAATAACTTTTTAAAAATCGTACACCTAGTGTATTATGGAGCTAGAATAACCCAGATCTTCATGATGTCAAAAACAACATTATTAAGCAAAGTTCCCTACTGTCTTTTGACACATGTAGGAAATAGGGAGGAGAAGACTATGATTGTCTTAGGATAAAAGAGTGTTTGGAAAAGAGTGATAGGAAGTTGCATAAGTAAGATGGAGTCAGCACAGATAACTTTGCACCCAGGAGACATTTGGAAACATCTGGAGACCTTTTTGGTTATCACAACATGGGTAAAGGGGGCTATTGGGTAAAGGGATAGAGGCCTGTTGGGGATGTTGCTAATCATCCTACAATGCACAGGACATACCCCCACAATAAAAAATTATCTGGTGCCAAATAGCAATAGTGCTGAGAAAACTTGGCATAGGTAGAGTGAGAAGTCTGGACTTGTTTCTTCAAACAGTGGGTCCTTGCCCATAGGACTGAAAATGCCAATGTGACCTTCTAGGTTTGACACCTCATATCAATGATCACCTATCACCTAGTTCTCCAAAGCAGACTCATTATTCCCTTCAAAATGATCTAAGTATTTCTTTAAATCTCTCTCTCTCATCCTTCCATTCATCTCCAGGTCCAGCTCCAGCATTCCATGGAGCTTCCATCTTCTCCTACCTAGAGTGTGACTATAACCTCTGATTTGTTCTGCTTTCTTCCTTCTTGAGTCCCCACTGGGAACTGCTCTACAGAGTAGAGTCATTCTCACAAAACGTAAATCTAATCAAGGTGCCTAAATGCATAAAGCTCACCAAAGCCCTTCCACTGTTCAAACTAGAGGAACTGGCATGATTTTTTCACCTCAAATCTTTCTATTCTGTCCTCTTCTCTCTTTCAGTTCCTTGAAAGATCCCCCTCTTTTTTTCCTCTAAGCCTTATATCACTCATTTCTTTGCCTGGAAGTTTAACCCTGGTCCCATCCCATCTTCTTCATTGTTTTCATCCGGGTAATCCTTTCTCATCCTTCAGATTTCAGTTTGACGATCGCTTTCTCCCAGGGAACTAAGTAAATCATACCACGCTTTTCTTTCCTCTTTCATAAGGCTTCTCACATGGCTGGTTATTAGGTTAGTATCTGTCTTTCCCGATGGGTGATAAACTTCATGGGGGCGGTGGGGACGTTTCTGTCTGGGTCAGTATCGTCTCCTCAGGACTTAGTAGAAACTCAATAAATATTTGTTGGATGAACAAATAAATGAGCACAGTTCTGGGCACTGAGTGCCACAAGAAAGATGTACTTCCCCACCTGTTGCATACTCCTGCATTTCAAAATGTGTGTGGCATGGGAAGGAAAGAAAGCAACCACAGATGTTTCTCAGCCAAGGAAAAGGAAGACTAGGCAAATGACGAATTCAAGTGGACACAGGATTTGGATAATTGATAGCAAAAACCTTTTTAGAGACATAATCAAAGCTAGAATGTCCTGAACAATTTAAGCCACTCGTTTCCCCTCAGCATGGTCACTGTGACTGGTTAAACAAAGGACTACTTGCTGAGTTGGGACATTCCAGCCATGCAGACTACAGACTGTGTCATACGATTATTGATACCTCAATCTAAAAATCACTGCTTTCCCCTCAACCTGAGAAGACACAGACAAAGTACAAAACATTCTCCCTCAGAGCAGCAAGCCACTAAAATGCCATCTTTAATAGAACACATTTTTCCCACATTTCCTCTATGAAAATGTCAATTTCTCTCTCTCTCTCTCTCTCTCTCTCTCTCTCTCCTACTAAACCCTAGCCTTCTTTCTGAATCAAGATCCCATTTCAAAACTAAATCTGCCACCACCTGGCAAAGAGACACTGGTAACACCCTGACCTGAAATGTTCTGACATCACTGACAGCTGACATACTGGATCCCCTAAGTGGTATGTAGAAAATTTGTTTATTTATGCATTTGTTTATTTATTTATCGGGAGGCAAAGAGGTAGCCCACTACTGTTTGATTTTCTTCTTTGCGTAATTGTTTATAATGATCTCTAATTTTACTCTTGTAGTGAAAATTCAAGTCTAATTACTAGAAACTTGATTAATTGGACTTTAACTCTGAATGACAAATTGCTTCTGCAAAATACTTGTTCGAAGACAACTTCTGTTCTGCTCTATGAAAGATAATAAATAGCTCAGTCCTCTATTCTCCTGTGTTTGAGGGGTAGGTATAACTTTATGTTTACAAATTTGGTATCATAGAGTTATTGTTCTTATGGCATCAGGCAAATACCCAGTTCTAAAGACATTTTTTACAGGTCATTTCCATTTGCCTTTCCTTGCATCTTCCCTCCCTCCCTACAAATACACATTGGACTCTCACTCTGGATTCGACTTTGTTCTATCTAGACACGGGAGATTCAGGAGAGAATTACATACTAATTAGAATTACACACTAATTGCTAGCTCTCATAGAGTTTGAATTCTAACAAGAGGGAAAAAATAAAGACATAATAAAATAAAGAAAATATAAAAACACCATAGTTGCTATAAATAATAGAGAGAGTGGGGAAAAAATGATGAGCTCAAGCTGGTCCTGTGACAATTTCAGAGAAGGGTGTTTGAGACTGAGAGACCAGCAAAGTTCAAGACCCTGAGCTAGAATCCATCTTGGCATATTTGCAGAAAAGGAAGAGGCCAGTGTGGCTGGAGCAGAGTGAACACTGGGTGTGTGTCGGGGGGTGATTGAGGTAGACATGGAGGTGAAGACGCAGCCCGATAGGTGGGGCTTTGGGGGCCATCATCAGGAATAAAAATAAAATCTAATATTTGGAGAGTTTTAAGAATAAACATGATACAAACCTTTTTTCCATTTTAAAAGTTTATCCTGGTTTATGGGTGGAGGATCAACCTTATGGGTGGCAATATTGGAGACAGGAAATCTTCAAGGGCTGTTGCAGTGTTCTGGAAAGAAACGATGGTGTCCCAGACCAGTGATAACAGCAGACACAGAGAGATGTGGATGTACTCGGCATCCTAAAGAGCTGCTGTGCTACACATGTGGGAAGAGTACACAGTGCCCACACTGCAGTGTCTGTAATGACACCTCTGAGAACCTAACGCCATTGTGTATGAGGAGACACATCCCGTTTAGAGTCCAACAATAGTATTTCGGGGTTTGACGGATACCTAAGTAATCACCTAACCAGTTCCCTAGGAATCTTTATTTACCCTTGATAAATTTCAGCTTATAAAATTCTTTTTATTACTGCAACACATTGAGAACCTTTAGGATTCTAAAATAATCATATAAAATGTTTATTACTCTTTCTAGCTTTGCAGCATCTGCCACTTCAATTCAAATGCATTCAATGTCCTTATCAACCTACGACATAAAAACATTTACCAGGACTCGACTGAGAACAAGGCTGTGTGCCAGGGTACTAGAGACCACGCTCCTGTTTGACATCGGCGCACTAATTATGGTGATTTACGTGGTTTAACATTCACCTGACCTACCACTGTTAGGCCTTCCTACTGATGGAAATTTTAAGCATTACAGTTCATCTACAGGAAATATATAGTTGGTCATATAGGCCTTTTATGCTCATTTTACACCATTCAGGCAGCCCTTTTAGTCTTATGCAACAATATCGAAACTCATTGTTTTACCCATAATTCTAGTCTAGGGCCACGGTGAGCCAAAAAGGAGTAAAGAGTTTGGGAAGTGAAGAAATTAAAGTAAAATGTATTTTACTTTACAAATAATAATAATAATAATAATAACAATAACAATAATACCTTTTTTTTGCCATGCTGTAAGAATATCTTATGCATTGACTGCTAGGAGCTTAAAAACAATATTAATTTAGATTTTTGGAATGTCATTTCTGCTTTATATGCATGGTCTTTGCTAACCTGTTTTCCATTTTATAAACATCTTTTTCATTAGTACATCTTTATTGTAATCCACTTCAAAATAGTTTATACATTTCTATACTTTTAAGTAGACTACTACTTTCATAATTAATGTGTACTTAAAATGTGTGCACATAAAAGTTACACAATGCATGTACATCATGTAAGCATGGTTTCATTCTCCAGAACTAAAATTAATAAAACTTTTATCTTAATTGTAGAGATAATATGACCCCAACATCTCAATATCTCTAAAGATTGAGTTTAACAGTCCTGATTTCCAGTCAATACAATGAAGGGCAAGGTGGCTTTCTCTGGCCAATGGCAGGTTTGTGTATGAGTGTGTCTACCGGTGTGTGCATACACCCTGTGTTTGAAACAGGCTTCACCCATAACTCTGTTACCTTGAAGTGTTATTCATCATCTGATGTCTAGATTTGGCACTCAAAAGCTGGCTTAGAGCTGTCAATATGTGAGACTTAAAACTATCCGTTGTTGGGAAACTGAACTAATGAAAGACAAGGGTGTCCTGTTAAGTATAGATTGAAATATACTCACGAAGAATGACAGGGCTTCCAACATTGGAAGAGAGCACTCATTCTCCTCTGAGTCGTCTCCATTTTAAACGGCTCCAGTATAACAGAGAAGGTAACAGCTCCCAAGACTCAGCAAGTTATACAACCCCAAATTGTAGCCCACTTTATGGACACGATCTACTTCTCGCATCTCCTGAGTAACTCTAGGCCCTGGAAGCTCAGGCTCTCCGCTGTTGGGAGGGTTTGATGAGGTGGTGAAGGCAGGCACCTAAGTGGGTGAATGGCACACAGTGAGTGTTCAGTACAACTGGCTGTTGCTGTTCTCATGATACTGCCTTCTTCGTTCCTCAGATGCTGCAGTTCTGAGACCACCCTCAGCTCCCTGGCTTGCTCTTCTCTGAACGAGCTCTGTTTCCTTGTTGAATTGGGTACCTCCTCTGGACACCTCCCATCCTCTTGGACTTACTTCTGACTCCAGCCGTGGCTATCACAAACAGTTCTGCCCAGACTTTGACTCACTTCCTTTCTCACCTCAAGGTTGCCCTGTGTCTCTTGCTTCCTGTTCTGGGGTTTCTCTGTTGAGTCCCCAGGTAACTGCTTGACACACACATGTGCAGTACAGAAGTGCAGTGCTGAGAAGTGAATGGGGTCACCTGTGACTGACGGGGGGGCAATGGATGGGCATAAATGTTCTCCCTTTTATCTCTCAGGCAGATGGGTCTGAGAGCTTCTCACAATTTGATCCAATAGCCAGTTGCTGGCACTGGTGGCCCCCTTGATGACATTTTCTTTACTGGTTTTCGTTCTTTCTCTGTTTATTCCCCTGTCCCTCCATAAACAACGTGTTTGTAAGTCTTTGTCTCAGATGCCCCTTTTAGAAGACACCCAGGATAATATAACTACAGGCAGTATCCTTTTAGGCAGATAATTCTGGAAAACATTCATTCACTTAATTCATTCAGAAGATGGTTAGTGAGTAGTTAATCTATGAATAAAATTAAGGCAAGTATGATCTTTACGTCTTCTGACCTTTTGCAGCACTTACGACTAAAGGTACACGTTAGGAGATAGTTATACACTATTTTCCTTATCTGATGTTAGTTCATATTTATCAGTTATGTAATAATAAAAAAGTTAATTTATTAAACATTGATTATATCTGAAGTGCTTTCTATCTATTATCTTGTTTATTCCTTAAACCTACCCTATTAAATAGCTTCTATTATACTAATAGTAGAGAAGTTAAGAAAGAGACTGAAGAGATGAAATCACAGGCACCAGGGCAAATCTCTAGTAGTAAGCAGCTGGCCTGAGATGGAATGAACACTTGTAATCACTGCTTTGTTTTATACCCAGCGATTAGGTTCTCTCTCTCTCTCTCGTTCTGTCTTGCTCTTTCTCTCTCTCTCATACACACAATTATGCATGCACACATGGACATTTATTTAATACTTGACTGATTTAAGGAGTGTATATTCAAGAATTATGGCATATGAATCACGAAAGAGATCCTGGTAAACTTATCATTCCTTCTCATTTTATGGATAGAAAAACTGATGCCAAAATATGTGATAAAAGTTGACTAGATACACAACAGTGGATGGGGGAAATTTGAAAGTAGACCTTAGTGCCCTTGATTCTCAAATAGGTACTCTTTCCAAAGAGACATTTAACTCAAATCAAGAAGTAACAATGCAAATGTAACAGATTTCTGTCTGGAGGGTCAGAGTTTAGCTGGGGATTGAGCCAGCTTGCCATACCTTCAGGTATTATTGAAGTTGTTCTTACACATGGAAACTTTTTGCGTTTTCTGTGAAACAACTATTGTGTATATGTCTCTTCCTCCCTCCCTTCCCCGTTTCTTCCTTCCTTCCTTTTTTCCTTCCTTCCTTCCTTCCTTCCTAACTCTTCATCTTCCTCCTTCTTTTTCTCCTCCTCCTTTTCTTCCTCCATTTTCATCATGATAAGAACACTTAAGATCTACTGTTTTAGCAAATTCAAGTATATAATACAGTATTTTTAACTCTGTCTCTATGCTGTACATTAGATCCTCAGAATTTATTCATCATACAAAACTGAACCTTTTTACCCTTTGAAAACATCACTCCATTTCCTCCTCTCCCCCAACCCCTGAAAACTGCCATTCTTTTCTCTGCTTCTGTGAGTTTGACTATTTTAGATTCCACATATAGGTGAGATCATGCAGTATTTATCTTCCTCTGTCTGGCTTGTTCCGCTTAGAATAACATTCTCCAGTTTCATCCATGTTATTACAAATGGCAGGATTTCCTTCCTTTTTTAAGGCTGAATAATACTCCAGTGTGTGTGTGTGTGTGTGTGTGTGTGTGTGTGTGTGTGTGTATTTTCTTTATCCATTGACAGACGTTTGTTTCCATATTTGGGCTATTGTGAATAATGATGCGATGGACATATAAGAGTTGTACTTAGATTCTTGATAATCGTTTGTTTGAAAGATAAAGAAATGGAGATATTATTAAAGACAGATTCTCCACTAAAATGATGATAATGATAATGATGATAAGAAAATAGTTCCAATACAACATAGTTTTTGTCATTGACCCTTTAATTGTTCTTTTTCCACAAACTGCATCCTGCGTGCTAGAAGTAAGTCTGAGAGTGTTTGAAAGTATTACAAGTAACAGGAAGAAACAGCACATTTGATCTTTTTCTTGCCTCTTGATGAAGGGTAGGTTATAATTACAGTAAAAACTTCTTTTATAGTTTTAACTTCTTTTGTTCACTTTCAATTTAGAGAGATATTTTCTGTTGTCCTACAAACCTATTAAAGAAATTATAGGAAATTTTCTTTATGAAAATTCATACCTATATTGTCTTGAAACTTTTATATCTTTTTGAACTTAAATCCTTGCATATTATAGAAAACTTAATGAAGATGGAAATGTTTATCTCCTGTGCCTCCCAGCATTTCCCAAGTATCATTTAGGTAAAGTCCTGGGGGAAAAAGCCGACAGATTGCTTTTGGAAAGGATTTTATAATTTTACAGTATCACTTGCCAAGGTAAATGGCTGAGTAAATATGATATCTCAGTATAAATATAATCATGGAATTGGTTTATCTCCTATGGACAAATTGGTCTTGGTCCATATGGCTGTAAGAGTTCCCAAGGGTCTCTGTAAACATTGGAGAGGAAAATAGGCAAAACTTGGTAGTAATACCCTTCCGACACAATAAGCCAAAATATCCAAGATTATAAGTGATCTGTTAATGTCTAGCATGGAGGGGATGCTGTTTGGGTTTCTGTAGTCCCCGTTTCCTAGAATCCCTAGGCAATTAGATTCATTTGAGAATTATATTACGCAGGAGTATGTTTAGCTGCAAGAAAACAGAAAACCCTACTTCAGTGGTTATAAGAAAAAAGAGTTTAATTATCTCGTGATACAAGAAGTTAGGAGGGAGGCAATCCAGGGCTGCTGTAGTATTTCTGTGATCCTTTGTATTCACGTATATTGCTTCCTGGTTACAACACATCTCCAGACTGTCTCTCCAGGCCTCATTTCCACCTTCCAGACAGGAGGAAGGAATAAAAGGTCTATTTCTAGCATGTCTTTCTATTTATATGTAGAAAGTAAAGCTCTTCTCAGGAATACTTACCCAATCTCATTGTCCACCACATTGTAACAGGGCCATTTGTATGTGCCATTTGTAGGAGAGCAGGCAATCAAGAATTTTACTATTTTTTATTATTTTTTAAAAGATTTTATTGGGGAGGGGAACAGGACTTTATTGGGGAACAGTGTGTACTTCCAGGACTTTTTTCCAAATTAAGTTGTTGTCCTTTCAATCTTAGTTGTGCTGTTCAGCTTCAAGTTGTTGTCCTTTCAGTCTTAGTTGTGGAGGGCGCAGCTCAGCGCCAGGTCCAGTTGCCGTTGCTAGTTGCAGAGGACGCTGCCCATCATCCCTTGTGGGACTCGAGGAATTGAACTGGCAACCTTGTGCTTGAGAAACCGCGCTCCAACCAACTGAGCCATCCGGGAGCTCAGTGGCAGCTCAGCTCAAGGTGCCGTGTTCAATCTTAGTTGCAGGGCGCAGAGCCCACCATCCCTTGCGGGACTCGAGGAATTGAACTGGCAACATTGTGATCGAGAGCCCACTGGCCCACGTGGGAATCGAACCGGCAGCCTTCAGAGTTAGGAGCATGGAGCTCCAACCGCCTGAGCCACCGGGCCGGCCCCAGCAATCAAGAATTTTGGTTTTTCATCTTTTGTAGTACATATAGAAAAGCAAGAGAGAAGTGGGTTATGGATAAACTTGGAATAGCCAGTCCACAATGCGTTACATCGGAAGCTCAACTTGAAAACCAAAACAGCACGATTTTTTATGCACAGAGCCACTCAGCCATGTGAATCTAAGCATGATGATTTTTTTCCATGCCTAAGAGTTGGATTGGTTTTGCCAACTCTGCCCTCAAAAGGAACCCATCTCAAGGTCTGCAAAACAATTGAATGACTAATTTTTGGAATTATTTTACACCGAATAGATACTGATTAATATAGACTAGTATGTTTGGCCTCCCCATAGTGAACATCTGTCCTTTTTGCTACCAGAATCCATACCCCTTTCCTCTGGCAACAGAAAATCCAATTTTCATTTGGGGAGCCAAACCACACACCCCCTCAGTACATATGTCGGTGTGGAGCCGGCCGCTTCTCTGCATGGGCCACTGAATCATGCATAAGCCTATTAGCACATGGCATTCACCTAGATTGGTTTGATTGAATTTTTTAGGGATGGGCATGTGACCTGATTTGGGCCAATGAGAGATAAGCTGAGGCATTACTGATACTGATGAGGAACAGAGGCTTTCTTTTCTATCAGCTTAGGTCTGTGATAGTCTAAACTGGGAGCTATTGGAGGATACTACATGGAGAGAGCCTTCCTGACGGTGACACCAACATAAAGGACAGCAGAACAAACAGATGTGAAAAGGAAGACTATACCCTGGGTCTAGCAATATTTGATACCAACATATCCCTCAAATTCCCATTTATATTAGTCAATACATCCCCATCCTTTTAATTTTTGCTTAAGTCAACTTGAGTTGCGTTTCTGTCTCCTGTTACTGACAATGCCCTGAATAACACACTATCCAAAGGAAATTTTCTCTTTCAAAGTAGACTGTGTCCTTGCTTGGAGAAATACGTTTCCATTGCTGAAAATCTGGGTGCAAGGTCATACCAGGGTGGGAAGTTTTCAGTCCTTTAAATTACACTGGATACGTGACCAAATACTTGTCCACGTATAGATACGAAGAAAATAAGATACTGTGCTTTACCAGCTGGCAGAATAGATGTTTGGGACCGGAGTCCTAGCTCTGACACACACAGCTTGCTCTGTGACCCTGTTCAAGTAGCTGCAGCTTTCTGAACGGTAGCACTTTCATTTCTAAAAGGGGGTGAATAACACCTGCTGGGCAAACTGCCAGTTCAGGCTCAAACAACATAATATATGCCATGGCCCTATGTAAAAATACAGTACCACACAAGCAAAACATCTGATGGAGAACAGGGGTCATCCAACTATAGCCCACAGGCCAAATCCTGTGTGCCACCTATTTTTATAAATAAAATATTAGTGGGACACAGCCATTTTCAATTGCTTACGTATCATTTATGGCTGCTTTTGTGCTAAAGTGAGGAGTTTCAACAGAAGTTATATTGTCTATAAAGCCTAAATATTTACTATCTAGCCCTGTAGTAAAGGATTGCCCACCCTCAGTCTAGGAGTAGGACAACCCTTTTAATAACACTCGGGAAAAATTCTCATATCTAATCGTCACCTCCTGAGAGATCAGTGGGTGTTTACTTTGCCCCGTTCCTTTTCTTTCCCCACTCTTCTCAACTGTGCTTTCAATGGCATCAACACTGAAAAACTGAGCAGCATGGAAAAATAGAAATGGGAGTCATTCAAAACATGTTCTTTTTAAATCTGCATTGCACACAGCTGTTGAACTAAAATTTGATTATTATTCTATTGGAACAAAGGCATTTTGGACAGCTAGATTGGTGCTTTAAAATACATGCAAAAAATGTCTCAAGTTGGAATCCAAAGAATAACTTCTGCTTCGTCAGCTTGTGTGTGACACATTAGCTGTCCGCATGTGGCTGAGCAAGTCGAATCCATTGCTCAAATAGTCTGTCCTCAAGATTTCTGAAAGGGAAGGCTGGAATAATAGTATTTGCCCTTTGGGAATGGGTCATGTAGCACAACTCAGTATCATGTGTTCATTCATTGATACCAAAATATTTACTGAGTGTCTAATATGGGCCTGGCACTGTGCCAGGCAGTGGTTAAGGCTCTTGAAAAACCAGAATGATTGCGCATGTTTCCTGATCCCATCCATGGCCCTTCAATTCTGCTAGGAGAGACGGTTTTCATTGTAGTTTCTGCTTGATTCTGACATGCCATTGCTTAGCTTTGGCTCTAACACTCTAGCCATGGGGAACACTTTTCTTGTTTGAATAAGTATAATCATTAGAGAATGTATTATTATTGCTGTTATTATCGATTATTAAGCTGAAATAAAGATAGTTGTAGCATATCATCCCTCTTCTTGTCCTGGTGGGGTACTCACGACATCACAGATCATATCTGTTCTCTTTCTCACATAGCCTTCCATAGAGAAAGAGTTCACATGGTCCATTGCTCATCTCCAAGCTAAAGAAAAAAAAATTAAAAATCCATAATTCTTCTGACTTTTTTGCTCATAGTCTACTCAATGCTAACCCATGTTATGTTCATTTGAAATCATCCTAAGTGTATGTAAAAGTTGAGATCTATAACAGAAGTCCTGTGACGCCAAAGTTAATTTATTTTGCCCCTAAATACAATAATAATAATACATAACAACTCCTTATTAGGGCTTTTTCTAATTAGAAGAAACTCATCTGATTATTTATATTAACTGTGAAAATTGGTGCCAGTTACGAGCTTGAAAAACTGAATTAGGGGGATAAAAGAAGTTTGGTTTCCAGAAATTTTTAATTAATGAAATGTCAGATAACATCTTTTTCCTTCTTTTAGATTTAGCTTGAAAGCTGCTTAATAAATGACCCTTTGTGACAGCAAATGAATGCATTCTAGGTAATATTTTTTTGCAAGAAGAAAAGACCCAGGCTCTCAGTACTCTAAAAGTATGTACTGGAATCCTAATCTTCTCAGCCTCTGCCTTATTTTAAATGATTTATTGATTTTTAAAATAGCACACATCTTTGGAAATAGCACCCCAGTGTCCAGGAATGGATCAAATGACTCCTTTATTCCCATACCACCCACCAAGATTACTTCCTCTTCTGTTTAATTTTTGCCTGATAAGGTCGGAATACAATCACTAGTTTTGACAAAATTTCAAAAGCACTGATGCTCTGGCCTTTTAACATGGTTCATCTCATATTCTCAATGATGAGTGCGAGATGCCAGAGGGCTATCTCATCACCCTGATCATCACTCTCACCTCCAAAAGACCATCAAGTTTGTCCACAGCTGCCTTCCCAAACAAGAGGTAGGAGAGGGCCGTGTTCCAGTTACCTAAAAATCCACAAAACATAATGGCTTAAAAGAACATTTCTTTCCTTATGAATAAGCTAAGCGGTCAGGGCTCAGTGAAGATGGCACATCTCTGCCCCACTTGGAATCAGCTGGGCAGCTGGCAGTCTTGCAGAGAGAAGGACCTGAAGGCTTGTTTCCTCTCCTGTCTGGTGCCTGGGCTGGGTAGAGGCAAGCATCTGGGGCTGGAAGACGTGGCGCTCCTCTATCCCTCTGTAGTCTCGCCATGCAAGCTTTCTAGTATGGCAGCTTCATGGGTAGCCAGCCTTCTCACCTGTGGTCTCAGTGCTGTCAAGGTACACGGATTGTGAGGGGAGCAAGACGGAAGCTCTAAGCCTCTTCATAGCCTAGCTTCAGAAATCGTACAGCATCCCTCCCCTGCAGTCACAAGCTCACCCTGACTCAAGGGCAGGGAATACAGTCCACCTCTCGAGGGAGGAATTTCAAAGTCACCTTGTAAATAGAACTAGTAGGATGGCAGAGATTTGTGTGGACACCTTTGGAAAATGCACCCTGCTTCAGACAAGGACAGCAGCTCTCCCCCATTGGGAAACGTATTTAAACAACAATGTAAAATTGCCAGGAGTTCTAGGTGTCACTTCCCACAGCTGCTTGCTCTCTCTGGGTCTGTAGGTTTGATAAGGTGATGGGCAAGCACTCTCTGTGGCCTCCACCCATCTCTCTGCTTCTGTAGCTTCTTTCAGTCTCTTCTCTTAATTTCCCAATGCTCCCTCTGAACCACAACCTCTACTTACACCCACTCTTTAGCCTTTGCTTTTTGCCCTCTTATTTGTCACCTTTCCTTATTCTCAGTCTCAGTTCTGCTCCTTCTCCGGCTTGGAAGTCCCCTGGCCACCCCCCTACTTCTCCTGCCCAGGCTCCATCCTTTACTCCCCCCCGAGCAGAACTTGCCCAGTCATGGCCTCACTTTCAACAACCAGTGCTAGCACCCACATACTGACTCAGAACCTCTATTCCCTCAGTTTCTATCATTCCCTGCTCCTATCCCAGGACCAGATTGTTTTGCCTTTCCAGGCTGCCACTCCCAACTTGCCTATGACTCTAGTCAGCTGCCCCAAGTCCACCATTCTCTCCACTGTTCACCTTATCTTCTTTCCATCTTCTGTTTTAATACCCTTAGGACCTGGGTCAACAGACTCGACTCTCTACGTGGCTCTGGCATTTCTAGTCTCAGCCCTCTAACTTCGGGGGTGGGGAGGAGTGAGGGCACATCTTTCTCACTATCATTATGGCCCTTGCTTACACTTTTTTGCATATTTTTGTCTTCTTTAGCTACTTTTTAAAATTTAATTTGAAAAGGCCCGCCATTGCCCTCTCCTAATAGTTGCATAATATTTCATTTAACCTAACTAGCTAACTATTGATGGATATTTAGATTACTTTCAATTCAGTGCAGTTATAAACACTGCTACAGTAAACACCTTTGTGCCTAGTTTTTTCAATGCTTATTTGTCGTAGATGCTGTTCCTGGGAAACAGACTCAGATTTGGTTGATTATTCTTGGTTTTGTGAGTCATGTTTTCCTGCATCTTTGTATGTCTGGTAATCCTTGCTTGGATACTAGACATTGTGTTTCCACCTTGTTGGGTGATAGTTCTGTATTCATATAAATATTCTTGAGCTTTTTATGGTCTGCAGCTTAGTTATTTGAAAACCGTTTGATTTGGGGGATTCTTGATTTCATCATTTAGTAGGTGAGTCCAGAGCAGTACTCAGCCTGGGATTAATTAATTCTCATTAATGAGGCAAGGCCTTCCTTAATAGTCAATCCAGTGTCCCATGAAGTTTTCCTTTCTGACTTCTGGGAACTAGCTCTATTCCCAGCCCAGTATGAGAATCAAATCAAGAACAGTTTCCTCTAATCCTTTCAGAGGTTTCTCCTCTGGCCTTGGGTAGTTTACACACACACACACACACACACACACACACACACACACACACACACAAATATTCCTCAATACCTGAGGGGGACCCTCCCTCTAGCACAAGGATCTCTCTGTGCAGCTTTCTCCTACCTGGTACTCATTTCTATGAATTTTAGTTGCTATGGTTTCTCTGAATTCTCAGTTCTGTCTACTCAACTCAGGGCATCCTCCAGGCTCCACTTCAGTTCCCTCTCCCTGTGCCAGGGCCTGAACACTCTCTCAATACATTAACCCGGGGGCAATGATGGTGTTCACTTTGTATATTTATTGTCTCACAGCCTGGTGTCCAGGGTCTTAAAACCATTGTTTTATATATTTTATGTATTTATTTGTATTTGGTAGTTTCATGCAGAAGGACAAATTTTGGTCCCTAATACTCCATCTTGATCAGATATAGAAGGCTGGAATTTATTTTTTTTTAAAAGTCAGATTCATGGGAGTGTTTCTGAGTGATCCTGCCTGATGCAGGTGAATGGATGAAATGACCTGCTCATAGCTGTCTCCCTCTTCCTCCCTGAGACCTATTTTCTGCTGCCTGGAAACTGGTCTGAGAGAAATTTTTCCCGTGGTTTGGGTTTTCTCTTGGGGTTCATAATTTTCCCTGCCTGAATCTTATCAGGCCATAACCACAGTGAGCTCTTGAGAAGGAATTTTTCAATGATGTCACTCTCCTTTCAGACTGCAGGTCTTTACAATCTGGCGTTCTCATTATTACCTTTATCTGATTCAGTGTCATGGAAACACACGTGTTAGACAAATTGTCAATAGAGTGTTTAAAAAGGCTAACATCTGATAAATAATTCCCCACCTCTCTCACCCACGCACATTTTTATGGAGACAAAATTGTTTTTCCAGTTTCCTGACAAATGAAGGCACTGTCAAGATTATTGTAGTTAAGAAGGTGGTAAATATAGAGCTAGAGTTTTACCTCCCCTTGTACTTCATATTTTACTCCATTTTCTAATCTAAAGTACTCAAGACCAACCTGTGGTCCAGGCCTCCACTTGGACAATTACAGCTCAATGGAAATATTGAATGGGCTTCTGTGGTGGGGGCAGAAGTTGATTCTCAAAGCCAAAGTATTATGCATGGGAGTTCATGGTGTTTCTTAACAGTAGTGGCTACCTGCTGTTGTTTCCCCCTCTGTCTCTCTTTTCCATCTCCTGGGCTACCCGGTTCAGGCCTCAGCTCCATGGGATCCCATTACAGCATATTGACTCCCTGGCTCTGCAATAGGGCCACTTATTATCCAGTCGGCTTTGAACTGTGAAACACGGGATTCACACTGAAAGATCTAACCCGACCCTGGTTTTAGAGATGGGGAAGTGGAGGTTTAGGAAGAGGAAGAGAGATGCTCAGGTCACATGATGAGGTTATGACTGACTCAGAGTTCGGATGCAGTCCACCGTACTCCTAGCAAAGTTAAAAACCGTAGTCACCACGTCACGCTCTCTAGAAAATATCAAAGAGAATGAGTACTGTCTGCACTTCTTCATAGCATTTTCATAGGATGATAGCATGTGAAAGCATTTCTTTGGGTGACTTCATTACAGGGGAGGTTAATCCGGGCCCCAATTCAACATCGATTCCAGTCTCCCTGATCACGTTTCATTGCCAAGACGCTCAGATCCTATAATTAATAATTACATATAATACCAGGAAGACAATAATAGTCTTCTATATTGGTATAAGATATATATTTTTAAAAGCACCAATACTTTTTGTTTATTTTTTCATTTGGTTCAGTAATGGAGGCTGGTCATCTTGAGCCCTCCAGCACTCAATCACCCATTTCCTTTTCCTAATACCAGCAGGGTAGGTTTGTGTGTGATGGGTGCAAGAAGTTTCATCTCACCTGTCATTTGATGTCTCAGTGAGACTGCAAATCAACTTAACCTGCTTTCTTCCTACAGCAACTAAAGTGTCACCTGGAGGTTTCCTCCTTTTGCTGGCCTCCTACAGCCAAAGGGAGGTGATGTGACTCAAGCTTTCCCAGACTTTCACTCCAAGGACTATACATCTTGAACATGGTGGCTTCAGGATGAGGACACATTTAGAGGTCATTCATTAGAATTTTAATGGATATAAAATTGATGTTTTGATAGATTACACCATGATGATCCAATTTTCCATGTGTATCTTTGAAAGCCAACTAACATCTTAACTTGCCTTCATGAATATGGGTCCAGAGATACACCAAAATAGTGAATAATATTCAAAAACCCTCATCTGCATGGGATATTTCCATTTCTCCTAGTTTTCTTCCATTTTCTCCATTAAGTGGCCTCAAATGTCAGCAGCTTTCCTGAAATGGAGCTCCATGAAATTTGACACATGCACTTCAAAAGTGAGAATCCTCTAAGCCTGACTGATGAGAGAGTTGATCGAATTAGACAGTCTCTAACTCAACAGTATGTCTATTCAACAGACTACATCTGAAACATATTCAACTGATTTATACCTTTGGATGGTTTTCCTTGTGGAGTTCAGGGTCCTGGCTTTGCTTTCACATGGTCCCCTTCCACAGGCAGGGGGGTCAAGTAATGTCTGCTTACATAGAAAATTCTTGTTCCTATCAGTTTCCATTTCTGTAAGTTACCTGATAACCTTCTAATGAAGTCCATTTTACCGCGTAAGCTAGCTAGAATAGCTTTCCGCTACTTACAAGCCAAATAATTATAAGTGATACACAGCCTCACGTTACCTGTAGAAGTTAGTCAAGGCTGACAGTCATATGTACATTTAATAGGATAAGACTGAAACTTAGAGATATTCAATCACTCAGCATTCTGAGATTACACAAGGAGCTAGCTAGCAATAACGCTGGAATTACAATGTCTCTTGACTTCTGATTCTGTACATGAAGTATATAGATTTGAGCATTGTTTGCTTTTTAAAGTAAGCACTTGATAGAAGGACACTGATTGTGTTAGTTTGGGCTGTCACAGAAGCAGACGCTGCTATAAGGACTGGAGTATGAGTCCTTTCCTTGGAACATAACTCTAGGAAACACTTATCGGGGAGTGAGTAGCTGAGACCGAGAAGGACAGTCTGGTCTCAATACCTAGAGCTTAATTGTCTGGAGGAATCTGAAAGCCAGTGTTGTGGGCCGACTTGTGTCCCCTGCACCCCAAATTCATATGCGGAAGCACTCACCTGACTATGTTTGGAGTTAGGGCCTCTAAAAGGGTAACTAAGGTTAAATAAGGTTATGAGGGTGGGAGTCTAATACCATATGACTGGTGTCCTTACAAGGAAAGGAAGAGATACCAGTAAACTATGTGCACAAAGCAAAGGCTGTTGAGAACATTGCAAGGTGACCATCTGAAGGGTAAGGAGAGAGACCTCAGGTAAAACCAACCCTGCTGACAACCTGATCTTGGACTTCTAGGCTCCAGAACTGTGAGAAAATAAGTTTCTGTTGTCCAGGCTGCCCAGGGTGTTATTTGTCAGCAGCCCAAGCGGACTGATACAGCCGGTGTGGAACATGTACTTTAGAGTTACCCCACCTGAGGAGTGAGGACAGCAGGGTGCGTGCACTCCAGTGTGTCTCAAGGTGAAATCCCAGGACCAACAGCATCACTCAGGAACCTGTCAGAAATGCAAATGCTCAGGCCCAGCCCAACCCACCGAATCAGAGCCCCTGGAGGTGGGTCCAGCAGTGCATGATTTATCAAAGGCCTCTCCAGGTGATTTTGATGCCCGCTAAAATTTGAGAACCACCGATATCTACCAGTCCGCATCAGAGATTGGGTGAAGGCCACTCCCATGGCATTAGACCCCCTGCACTTCTGGCCTAACAGGCAGATGAACAGAGTGGGCTCCAGAGGCTAGCAAAATCTGCTGCCAGAGCACTGAAGACTCATGTTTGGAAAGGAAGCTGGTACGCACTAACGTAATAAAGCCAGAGGGGATTACAGGTAATGTAGCACGGGCGAAACTAATCGTGACGATGATGCCATGTCAACATTCTATCACGTGGCACTTGAAGTAAGCAGCACTCTTTTGCAAGGCCTTTATGATCTTTTGGTGGAAATTTCCAAGAGTCTGAGGGTTGTCTCTCCAAGTAGTTGATAATCTCTTTCAGAGAAACAGAGCAGCAGAGAGAAAATCTGTGACTATCCTGTTTCAGGAACTGTAATCAGAACCTTACATGTGCTTTATCTTTGCAATAACCCTAAAGAATAAATACCATTATCTTAATTTTACAGATGAGAAGGGTAAGATAAAGGAAGTCGCCTGAGATCATAGAGAAAAATCAGTGGCAAAAGCTAGAAGCTGAACTTACATATGTCTGACTTCAAAAATCCATGCCCTGTCCACTCTGAACCCCTAAGAGTTCATTGTGATTTCCTAGTATAATATAATATAATATATTTTGGGGTGTCTGTGTGTGTGTGTGTGTGTGTGTGTGTAAGAATGTCTGGAAGAATCAGAATTTTAGCCTTCATTTGGAAACGTCCACTTAATCAACGTGAATATTGGGGGAGGAAGTCAAGGCTTAGGCAGTACCCATCGTGACCACTGGGATTTATTCAAAAGGCAAAATACCGGGTCTTTATTACACATGGCTGGTCCTAGGAGACTCCTAGTCTTCCCTAATAAACTCTTTCCGGTGCAGCTTTCTGAAGAAGCCTGGGCACCACGCCAGCACTCTTAGTTTTGGTCTTGTATTTCTCATCTGTTCAGTTTAGTTATGTGCACAATGTCCTTTAATAAGAAACCTGGAACACCTCTGTTTTCATTGCCTTAACAATAGGGGGCCCATATAAAGATTTTTGTAAAGAAAAAACCACACCAAACTCATTGATACAAAGTTCCTGGGTAGGTAGGAAATAAGAAGATGGAGTGAAGAGAGCCCTCCCAGTGTCACCCAGCCTGAGCTCCCACTTAAGGATGATCCATTCTAGAAGCGATGGTAGGCAAAACCCTATGAGGGGCTCCAAGGACATGGAGAGAGGCAGCCCATTCCAATAGGGAGCAATGGGGAAAGCAGAAGGAAAACCAGACTTTTCCAGAGAATAAATAACCTGAACGTGGCCTTCATAAATGGGACCCAAATGCGCCTTTTCTTTGGATACTGCTATCGAGCTACATCTTCCAGATTTCTTCAGGTTAGTGGTAGGGAAATCCTGAGGCAGGCAAAATTTATCTCTAGGTCTCCAGCCCTTCCTCTTTGGACTTTGCCTCCATGGTGGGGGATCGAGAGTCAGGACTCACAGGTTCTCTCCTCATTTATTGTAGAGATACCAGCCACTCTCCGTGCTGTTGCCTGGGAGATTAAGCATCGTTAAATAAAGCAATTCCTGCCACATCTTTTTCTGGAGAGTTGTTCTTGTGACAAGCAGTTCAATGGCAAATGAAACCTGCAATGTGGGCATCTGCTCTTCTGCCTGGACTTGGGATTCTTTTTTAAAACCCGGGGTTATTTTCTCTTTCCGTGGTGTCTTTATGTGTATGGAGGACCTCTTAAGAATAAGAGTCACTTGACCTCTCACTGAATCTCCTTTTTAGCTTCTCTTGAAGAGACTTGCTTCTTTTTCTCCCTGGGGTGTCCTCAGAACCCCACAGAGTCAATATTTTTAAGTCCCATCCTTCTAAACACACCCTTCAAAATTAATGACTATCTATCCAGCTTTTTTTTTTTCACATGACGTGGTATCATATGAAGAAATACATTGAAAAGTATTGATACAGCTATGAATATACATCATACGTATCAACGTCCGTGATCATACCCTTTTGACATATGATTTTAAAATCAAGAATTACGTCAGCTAGCACTGTTGCGTCTTCCTTTGATAGGTTTGGATAAAGTTGATTTTAGGGGCCTAATTTCTTGTCCTTTTCCTGTAAAGCTTCAGTATCATCTCCATGATTTTTGTTGAGGACTGGGATTCCCATCTGTCTATCTACCAACTCTAGGGAACGCATAGCTTTGTAGCCCACTTTGCTAATTTCTCAATTATGTTAAACCTTTCCCCGTGTTAATTACTCTTCTACAACTTGACGTTAATGACCGCACATGTCCTAATATGTGCATGTGCCATAATTTATGTAACTTATCTCTTAATTTTGAAGATTTAGTTTATTTCCAATTTAATGAATATTCTTGTACAATCTTCCTCATTCACATGCCTCATGATTTCCTTAGAATAAATTCCTGGTGACAGCATGACTGGGCCGATAATTCTGCTTAGTCAAGGCTTCTATACTATATACCACAGACTGTAAGGGGCACTGAATTATATTCTCAGAAGCAGAGTATAGGGATTTTTGATTCTTTACATCCTAGATATTAACATTTTTCTCCTCCTTAAAAAAGTTCGCCTTGTCCTGACTGAGCCTTTGGCACGAAATGGGGGATTTTTAGAGAAGGCAAATAACTAAAATAGGAAGAAGAAATTCACACACACACACGCAGACACACACATGCACACACCATGTGGTTGTATTTTTCTTAATTAACCTTGTAAATTAAATTCTTTAGCATTGATGAAAATATATTTTCTTCTGTCTGACCCCATTTAGACTGTGAAACATTATCTAATTCTTCAAACTAACGCCGCCATTAGCCTCTTTGTGAATATAAGGCATAGCTTATATGACACGTATAATATGCATGTTCAGTAAGATTTAACGATCGGTCGTCAAGTCCTTGTGTGCTAAGTGCCAGGCTATGCCTGGGCAGTGCTGGACAAGGAGATGAATGTGACAAGGCCTCTGCCCATTGGAGGCTTGCTTGCAACTTAGGGAAGGGTTGCTGTTGTAACCCAAGGCCCACTTGGTATGCAAAGGCTATATTAGAGGTATAAAATTCAATGAGAGGACAGAGAAGTAGCAGTACTAATAAAATAACAGTAAAAATAACAACAGTCACATGGTTGCTACTCTTAACACTAATCCTTTCCAATGCTCATTATGTACCCTGTAGTGTCTGGAGTGTCTTGTTATATCTTTTTTCATTCAGCCATGACCGAATCACTATGAAGTAGGAGTTACTGTTATGCATTTTTGTATATAAGGAAACTGGGAAACACAAAGGATAAACGCATTGCCTGAGGTTGTGTTGCTAGAAAATATTGGAAGCATTGCGAAGGCCTTTTGGTGAAGGTAGAGTATTAGGTCTGGGAGAAGAGTTAAGGCCTCAGTGTAGAGAGACTGAAGAAAGGGTATTTATCAGGGAGCTCAGCCTGAGTCAAAGCACTTAGTAGGACAGCGCAGGATGAAGAGGCAGGATTGAGGAGCCAAAGCCAGGATATGGTAGACGATAAAGGAGGCCGGAACTTGATCTGAAAAGCCTAGAATGCCAGATACAAGTGTGTCGATTTGATTGTGTTGGCAGCCACAGGAACATATTTTAAAGCTTTTGCAGAGGTTCAGTGATCTGATCAGAGCATTAGAAGGTAAGTCTAGTAACATTTTATTGGATGAAGCTGTTGCACTAGTCTAGAAGGAGTTTTGTACAGAATGATAGATGAGCTCAAGATACGTTTATCTATGTAAGTTTCATATTTGAGGTCTTGTGGCTAGAGATGGGGGCATAGAAACAATGGTAACTCAAATTTCATTGGCATTTGCTCCTGAAATTAGATTGTCCCTGGGAACCCCACAGTACTCTCCTTTTATCTCTCAGAGCAATTTCATCTCACCAGTTCTTAGCGCAAACGTACTTACTCATGTCCAACTCAGAAAAACAAAGGTTATATTTAGTATAAGAAGCTTTTCACCACCGCCCTTTATTATCTGTATATATTTTTATCTGACTTCTAAATGGACTTGGTGCTTTTTGAGGGTATGGTGGACCTTTGATTCATTTTTTTTTCCCTAACTGTACAATAGCCTGGGGCTTTGTGCATAATCAGTGTTAAACATTGAATGAATAGAGCACAGATTGAACTCAGTGTCATATACTTTGTTGCCTGTGCCCAAGTGTGTATCTAGAACTACACCTGGGTCTTTACCAAACTCGAGCCAATGTCCATTAACAAGGATAACGTTTTAGCACATTTAGACGTGAGGAACCTATTTACATTTATATTGGTGTCTAAAATCATCTGTTGGGACTGAGCTCATCTTAATTTATTATGGCTTTTACTGCCTGCCAGGAAGCAGAGATGTGCTTGAATTTCACTTTGCAGGAACCCAGCCTCAATCAATAGTTGAGGGGAATGACAGTTCTAGGGAAGGCTCAGGATCTGATTCTAGCTAATATATTTTGATCACTCATAATAGAACTATCATCAGGACTCTGATGAAAGAATTTGCTAACAGCTGTTCTCTGTAGTTAGACTTGTTTTTGAGTCCCATGGATAATCAGCAGGCAGATTTCTCTGAGAATAGATCTTGGCCTCCAGAAGTCACTTAGGAAAACAGCACTGGATTGGGAGTCTGGATATCTGCTTTCTCTCCAGGGCTCAGCTGCTAGTGAGCTATTTGAGATTGATACTGGGTCTTCCAGAAGCTGGAGATGATAAATCCAGTGTTAGGACTTGGAAGTCACCTTTAGGCTAACTTGCTATGGGTAAGGTCAATAAAGCCATTGCAGTCAACTGAGAAAAGCTTGAGGGAACTTGTACTGGGGCAGCCTGATACGACTTCATTCAATCCCAGGCTTGGGGATAAGATGAACCTTTGAAACCATCACGGTGAAACTTCCCTATTTGCTTTATAAACCATCAGCCCATTATACCATTTTTATTCGGTCTTCATGTAAATTGCTTTAAATCTCTCCCCATAACATTGTGCTCATTCCCTTTTGATCCGTACGAACACTCATGCTTTGTGGGAAAATACTCAGGAGGTAAGGAAGTGGGTCTCCATTTAGGAAGCAAAATGGAAAAAAAAGTTATATTGATTGAATTTTCAGCACGAATTTCTTTGCTCTATTGTGCTTTAGCATTCCCTACCACTCCAAACATGAATGTGCACACGTTCAGCAAGGCAGGCAGGAAAGGAGAGGTTAGCCTGATGGGTCTATTAAAAATAGCTGATAATCATTACGTCTTTTATTCATTCAACAAACACTGAGGATATGATTTTTTTCTTTTTCTTTAAGAATGCTGTGATGTCAGGCAGACTGGATTTATGTCTCAGCTCTGCTGTGAGACTTTTTGGGTAACCTTGAACCACTTTCTGAACTTCTCCCAGACTTTCTGCCCTGTGAAAAGTAGAAACAATAATAGTATCTGCTTCATAGGATAATTGGGAAATTAAATGAGAAAGTGCTCTGTGCAGGCCTGTGTGACTAAACAGAAGCAATTATTATTAGAGCGTATGCTCTACTTAACATTCTGGAGGATGCAAAGTTGAGTGAGCTAAGGCCATTTTCTACAGGAGGGCACATACGTTCAGATGGAACCCTATGGAAATTCAGAAAAAGTATGTAGTTCTGCTGAGAAGTTGGAAATCTAGAAATCATAGAGCAGATGATGTTGGATCTGAGTCTTGAAGGAAAGGAAGAGTTTGGATAAGGGGAGGGAGTTGGGTGGTGGTATATAAGATGCTGTGTACCTGTAGTGTAGATACCACACCTCTCAGCTTCCTTCTACCCGTCTTTCCCTCATTATCCCCCAATAATTACCTGGTGCCCCTTTGTGATTCTTTCTTGTGGAGGCAATCCATTGATTCAGTTTTAATGTTATTCCCCCCAGATAAGCATACTCCAAGGCTCTTCATATGCCATCCTGGGCTCTTTATATTCCCCTACCCTAGCCCCCAACCAGCCTTCTTGGGTGTTCCTTCTTTTTCCCTTGTCACCAGTTTCTATACTTCTATCACGTGTGGGACTTAATTTCAGCCAATGAAAGGATGAGTGTAAAGCAGTCACTGAGTTCCTTCTATGAACCAGGCACTACCCTGTGCATTCTGTATGCCCTATCATGCAGTTCTCAGAAAGAGCGTTCCAAATGAATAGGTGGTGTTTCCTCATTTATAGATTAGGAAATGGAAGCTGAGAGAAGGTAAGTACCTTGCCTGTTGCAGCTAGAATGGGAAACAAGAAGCATGGTAACAAAAAGAACCCCGAATTTCAGTGACTTAAAAATAACAAGATGTATGTCTTGCTCGTGCTCTTGTCCATCCTGGCTGTCTGGAGGCTCCGTTTTACATGTCCTCAGCCTGTCACCAAGGTCAACAGAGAGGACACTCTGAATTATGGTCAGTCAATGAGGCAGAGGGAAAGAGAAAGCATGGCAATTTGTGTGCTGGTTCTTAAGTCTTCTACCCCAAAATAGCATGTGTTACTTGTCACCTTTCAATGGACAGGGGAAACCACAAGGCCATTTTTTCCTCCAAGGAGGCAGGAAAGTCCAATTCCATAACATGCTTCAAGAGGAACTTAAAGTATTTAGTGTACAGACTGGTGACTTCCATTTCCAGTAGTGCCGGGATGTCATGCAGGGTGTCATGAGGGCGGTCTGTGGGGTCTCTGCTCCTGCTCCCCGCATAAGAATGCAGGACATGGTGAGGCCAAAAAGGAACACCCACGGAGCCATAGGTAGGGGAGTCATACCACTATATTCTTGCTGGCGGCATCCGCTCCTGCTGGCTCAGCCACCATCTTCTTGCTAGCCTCCATTTTGCTGCTAGCGTAGCCACAGCAGTTATGTTAGTGGACAATGGCTCACTGGTTACAGCTGACGGCGAACTAGCCACAGCCGATGGTCATCCAATCATAGTTGATGGCCATTTACTACCTGAGCCAGCACCTTTCCACGTGAGGCCGAGAGCCTGGAAACTGCACTCCTGGCTCTGTCCCCACATGGGGTCTATCCGATTCCTGACCGTGTGCTCTTGGACACAGCACCTACCTTTTAGTTGGGGATAATCCATGTTAAGCTAGAAATTGACAAGGCTTTCAGTCATTGCCTTGCTCAAGTGTATTTACCTTTAAAGACCAAATATTTGATTTCTAATGGTGAAATTTCAGAAGTAGAGATAAAAGATTTAAGCTAAGGGCATTCTGGGGTGGCTCAGATTACATAGTGTAGGACTCTTTTTATGGGAGATAACGGGTACTAAGCTTTAACATGACAAAGAATTGTGCTGTGGCCTTTGAGCTCTTATGTCTAAGTGTGTACCAATTCCTGATGAGGATGAATGAGACTCTGGGGATCACACAATAGAGAGAGGCTGATTGGGAGGTGACAAGAGCATCAGACACCAACATAAGAACTAGGTTCTGCCCGCAGCTTTGCCATTGATAGGCTGAATGAACTTGGACATGTCCATTCCTCTTTCTGGGCCTCAGTTTTTCCCTTCTGCCAGATGGAGCTGTTTTAGACGGAGTACTTGTCACACTTGGATTCATGTGAATGCCTTGGGAATTTTGTTAAAATGCAGATCCTGCATCAGCAAGGGCCAAGAATCTGCATTCCAACAAGCTGCTGGGTGATGCTGAAACTGGACCCCCAGACTATGCTTTGAGTGCTGAGACTTAAGAGGATTCCTAAAGCCAACTCTTAGAAACCAACACACGTTTATTTGGAACCTGTTATGTGCCAGGCATTCTGCTAGGGGCTATTGATACTGAGATAAAGAAGATACAGTTTGTACTCACGCCAGAAATACTTGCGTTCCAATGGGGAAGTGAGACAAATATATCATTTCAAAATAGTGTGATAAATAGCAAAACTGAAGTTTGTGCAAGAAAAAGCGATGCCACAGAACAGGGAAGGAGTTATTTATTCCGGGGTGGGGAGTGACAGTAGAGATGTCAGAAAGTCACAGATCATGTGGAAAAGTGCTGAAACCTGTCAACTGCTACAGGTATAAAGGGTGTCTCCTTATCTCAGAGGACACTCACCAATTTCTTTGTCCGTGGGAGACAGAGCTGTGGGTATTGGAGAGGAATTATTTTGATCAGTAATCTTGGCTACTTCATCTCACTCCATGGTTGCTTTCTCTGTGCCTTCCCATCCAGTGGCGGCCTGGTAGCATGATACTGATCAATGATTTACTACATCACCAAAACTCGGGTCTGTTTGGAGGCTCCAGTAGGCAGGAAGTGGGTGGAGGTGCAGCAAAGGCAGCACGTTCGCTCCCACTCCGCTCTGAACAGGCCAGAAGCAGTGAGTCAGGAAAGGAAAAGCAAGTGGGTGGAGAAAGAATGCAGTCCACATCTGCAGCAGATGGATTCTGTTTTTGAAAAGAACACCTAAGCACAGTGGCAGCTGCCCCAGTGGAGGCAAGGGTGTCCCCATTCCCTGAGTAATGGGGGCCTAAACAGAAAGCAGCTTGATTCAAGGATGATGGGGAAGGAGAGAGGGAAAGTGAATGAGAGAGCTTCCAGGGATGCAGTCATCCTCTGGCTCCTCACAGGTTTTATATTGAAACAGGCTATTGTGATACAGAAAGGAGACACTAAAAGGAGTCCGCAGGTGGCCCTGGGAGAGCTGGCTTCTGGCACCAGCTCTGCATATGACCTTGGACAAGTGAAACCCTATCTGAGACTCAGTTTCCGTGCTATGCAGTGGGAAGGTTGGGTACAATTTCCTGGGTGACTTCTAACTTTAAGAGTCTATAATTTTCATGCCCAAGTTCAGTAATCCTTCAATATCTAACAGTGACCGTCCTTTGCACCCTCACCATTTCCACCTGCCACGTCTCATTTACAACCAGATTTGTGGCCAGATTTGGTGATCTCAGAATCTGTATGTCTGTTTTCCACAGATCCATGTAATTTCCTGTTTTTATTAAGACATTGAGCCTTCATTTCCTTTCAGAGAAGGAACTGGGCATCCAAGCTACCTACCATCATTCCCTGCCTGGGTGATTGTAGCAGTCTCCTGGCTACACATCCACTTCTGTATTCCAACACTTCCTCATCGAGGTACAGCCAGAGATCTTTTGTAATATAAGTGAGATGGTGTCATTGGCCTACTTATAATGACCTCCTTATGTCTAAAATGAAACCCAAACTTCCACTTAACCTACAGGATCTTTTGCCCTCTGTCCCCTAATAACTTCTGCAATTTCAGTTCCTATCTTCATCCCATATTGACTGCATCCCAGCCATACAGACCTTACTTCTGCTCCTTTAAAACTTCAAGCTTATTTCTGCCCCAGGGCCTTTGAGCTTGTTAGCACTGCCTGAAATGTCCTGTCTTCAGACCTTTGCGTGCAAGGCTCACTCTCACTCAGTTCTCAGGTCATCAGTGAGACCATCGTGACCACACTGACCAAGGCACTCCCTGCTACAACAGGTTCACCTCTAGCCCTTCACTTTGGTTTGTTTACCTCATTAATCATTATTTGACGTGATCTTACTCTGCTTCCTGCATACGGTCAGCCTCCCATTCCCCACCTGCACTCAAATGCAAGAGCTCTGAGTTCAGGGATTCGTCCTATTACTGTTGCCTTGAGTGGGTAAGCAAGTGGTTGGGCAGGTCTGAGCACTAGCAGCTGGAATGTGATGTCACCCAAGTAAAGAGGCAATTTCTATCACAAGTGGAAGGATGCAGTTTTAAAAATGGTAGAAACAGCCCCACAATGCCTCCTGTACTCGCTGGATGAAGCCTTCCCCACCCTTCTTCAGAGCCTGAGTCTGAAGCTTAAGCCTTTGATCCCTGGTTTTCAAGTAAATCCATCTAAGAAGAGTAAGGCTTGTAGTTCTCTCTCCTATATCTCTTTGTGAAAAATATTAGCACTGGTGGGTTTAAATACTGGTTGAGAGATGACAGGTGAGAACACAGGGATGGGCCCTGATAGACAATCTAAAGGGGGGTTCTCAACCGTGGCCACACATTACAGCCACTGGGGAGAATTTAAAAATATTCCCATCCAGGTCCATTCCTACTTTCTGATTCAATTGGTCTCGGGGAGGACCCCGGTAAGCTGTGTTTTGAAAGCTCCCCAGGTGATTATCGGGTGGAGCCAGAGTCGAGATGGCTAAACAAAACAGTGGGCTCAGGAAGACACAGCTTATTCCAATGCATCCCTCTCTCATTTGGTATTTTCGCAGTGGGGTTTGCCAGGCAGCTGACAATCTCCGAAAGCCAGACATATATATAAGGTGTGGGGACAGGAGCTGTGGGAAATGACGACAGAAAAGTGTCTCACCCTGAGGACCTTACAAAACAAACACAACATGGACGGTAGTCATTAATAAAGTATCAAATAAACGATGTGAGTTTAGAAAAGGGTCCCTCAGCCTTGGCACTACTGACATTTTGTGCAAGGCAATCCCTTTGTGTTGGGGGCTGCCCTGCACCTCACAGGGTATTTAGCACATTCCCGACCTCTTCCCGCCCACTCAGTGCCAGTTGCCCCCATTCCCAGTTGTGACAACTAAAAATGTCTTCAGACATTACCAGCTGTCCCTTGGGGAGTAAAATGGCCCCTGGTGGAAAACATTTGTGGTTATGGGGATCAAAGCTCCTGTGGAAAGGTATCAATTTAACCAAATCTTTATAGATGGGTAACATGTCAATAAATAGGAAAAACAACTGAGGATGAGTATGCATTAAATTCTTTAGATATATGCATAATGACATTTTGGAGATATTATGCCTTTTTTTCCCTTCTCCCTCCCGCCCCCTTTTATTCCAACTATAGAGTTAAACAGCTTTTTGCAAATCATTTAAAACTAGGGTGGGGATAGCAGCAGGGGTAGAGACAGAAAAAGTGTCTAATACCAGTGAAACAACCCCTGCAAAACCATTGATTTTGAAGGATTTGAAGGCCCAAGGAGACCTTGGAAGATTTATGATCTGGGAAGAGGAGGGGATTGAGGATTTGTGTTTCAAGAGCAGAAAATGGGAGCCCGATTTCCAGGGGAAGGTAGACAGGACGCTTTGGGATTCTGATGGGAGACTTAGATTATTGAGGGTGTCTAGGGCAGAGACCCAGATCTCTCAGTGCAGTACTCTTGAGGTGACTCCACTTCCAATGGGGGATATCTGAATGGATACTCGTGCGAGCTGGACACTCATCACCTTGATATTAGCAGTTGGGCTGGTTTCCAAGATTAGGAAGATTGACAGCTCAATCTCAGTTTAAGTTGCCTTCACTTCAGTTTACTGCCGAACCACCAGGAGACAAAGAGAACACACCGGATAAAGATTCAAGAGAGCAGATGCAGCTTCCAGGGTCTAAGGAATGAGGGACCCTCCAGGTTAGAGAAGTAAAGGAACCATGGGCTCCATGCTATTTGCCACACGTGCACTTTAAGAGCCATCGACCACAGCAGGAGGCAGTTCCTTTCTGAACCTGTTATATACTTTCTTGACAACCGGGGGGATTGGGACCCAGAGGACCCGAAAGTGGCTGTGCCAAAGGTGGGGAACTAGCCACTGATTGCAACAGTGGGTGCCGAGAGGAGTGATGGTGGCAATTGTAAAGCACTGAAGACCACAGAGGCCTTGCCCCCGTTTTTCTGGAAACTTAAAGCTCAGGAAATTTTATATCTCAAAGCAACAGTAGAGCAACAGGGAGGATGATGAATATTGAAGCCAGTGGGGAATTCACGGCTGCACTTAATTTGATCTAAGAAAATAAAGATACACGTTTTCTCTTGCACTCGTGTAATGTAGAGTCATTCATTCTTGTTATGATAATGATTCTACTTTTAGAATTTTATCCTAATGAATTAAACACAATTGTATGAAAAGGTTAAGCTACAGAGATGTGCATTTCACTGTTTTTATTACAGTGAAAAATTGAAAATGATGTCGATGGTCATCAATAGGGTAGGTACCAGTTAAGTGCATTTCAGTTCATTTACACAAAGTAGCATATAAACTAGAAACATGGTATTGTGCAAATATCTTTAATTACTATGAGGAATTCAATGGATAAGTGGAAAACAGGTTAAAAACAGTACACATTTTTGAAAAATAAAATGGAACCAGCTAGGCACATACGCATCAAAAAGAATCTGGAACACATATATCCAGGGATAACAGCAGGAATTCCTAGTTGGTAGAATAATATGTTATTTAATTTTCACCTTTTTTGCTCATATCTTTTTATTCTGATTTTTCCACAATGACTATATGTTGCTTGTAAGATGAGAAAAATACATTTAAAAAAAATAAAAAAATAAGAGGACAGGTATTGGAGGAAAAAGAACAAGTCTCACCCAGCTGTATTTGACAGCATTGAAGAAATATGGATTTGAAATGGAGTTCACTCATCCTAGGTGAATGCCTTCTCTCACTCTTGTTTCCTTGATAAACCAGCTATGTTGATGGATTGACAATGGTTTATTTCACCTCCTCTAAATTCACATCTTTTTTCAACTGCTGAAACTTCCCACTGAGGCCACTCTGAGCTAGCTGACTGTGGGGAAGTATTTTCCTAGAAACGATGCCTGTTTCTCCAGAAGAAATAAGAGCGGGAGGCACCCTCCCCAGAATTCCAACCCACATTGTTCTCTTCCTCTTTGCAACATATGGAACATTTATTTTTATATTATACAATTTAGCTGGACCTGGCATTGCACCTGGCATTGTATTCTAATGGGGTGCAAGTCTTTTTCTCGAACTGGATTAAACCTCAAATCCAGAACCCCTCTTCTACATTATTTTTTGTGGTGTTATTATTTTTTTCCTTATGACCATTACTCTCATTAACATAGGGTTCACTGGTTCAGGAGGAATCCTCTAGGTAGGTGGAGTTTGAGTTTTGATGAGATTTGGCTTTGAGGATTTGATGATCACACAACATTCAATACGCCCAAGGATAAATGGAAAACATTATCCTTAAGAATTACAATACTAGTAAAAGTAATAATATGTATGTGAACACAGTATAATTGTTTTATTCTTCCAAATAATTTTCACCAATATTACTTCATCAGTCCTCATAGAAAATCAGTGGGGTGAGTAAGGAAATGCATAGGAATTTCTCCATTTTTACAGATGAGAGGATAAAGTGCGGAGAAATGAAGTGACCGTCCAAATGATTTACAATGGATTAGCTGCAGCACAGGGCCTAGAATGCATGTTTCTTGATTTCGTAACTGAAACTGCTTTTGTATCAGCACAAAGCCACACTCATGGCTGAACTTTAATGGCTTGTTTGTTTTAGGTTGTACAAGTCTATAAACAATATCCCTCTTCTCTATTGTTTGTAAACTGTAGATCTTTTGTAATGAGACCGATTTAAAGATGAACAAATATTGGAATGTATCCGGTCCTGTAATTCTGGACCAATGAAGAATACACACAGGGGTCACTATTTGGTGTACTAAAAGTAACACCATTTTTAATATCCACAAAAGTAACCCAATAATCAGCCAAAGGCAGGGCAGCCTAGAAACATGGACTGGAGAATGGACCCTAGACTTGATGCTGATGAGGTGTGCTTCTCCCTTCGTAACCCATCCCTGCCCCAGGCTTTGGGCAGAACTGCGTCCACAGTGCAGGCCATGAAGCCAGCTGTAAGGGCAGAATATGCCACAGGAGAATAGCCAGCTTGCACCCCAGGGGAGACCTACTAAGTAAATTAGGTATACAGTGAAAGACGGTGCAAGCTAGTTTTCTGACTTTGAAGTGCTGGAACCATTCTCATTTATAAAACATTATCCTGGATGGAACGGCCTGGGGAAATCAGTCCTACCTTCTTCCTTGGGTACAGTCAGAGATGGTAAATGTTCATTCCAGTCTTCTTTGTTATATTAATTTTTGCTCCAAAAGATGCATTAGAGCTGATTGTCTGGCTCGGTCTTGTTTTTGGGGAAACACAGTATATTTTACTCCACCGCACTTATCACCATTTAAAACACTAGGTGTTCTACTTACTTTGATCTATTTGCTCATTGCCTGCTCCCCTCACTAACATGTACACTTCATGAGAGCAGACAAAGACTTGTGTCTGTTTGGGTCATTACTGTACTCATATGCCCTCTGTAGCAGGCATAGAGTAGTCACTCAAACCATGTCATTGAATGAGGGAATACATAAATAAACTATTGCTATGCTATATGGGCAGGCAGATGCCCAGAAATATGCAGTTACTTTCCCAAGGTGATTAGAGAAGCTTCCTGACAGACAGGAGTCATCACTCAGAACCCAGGTCTCCTGATGCCTGCTTTGGTTCATCTCCCACCACCAGCTCCTGATGCATTTCCAAACAGGGAGTCCTGATGCTATTAACTGGCTATGCAGTTAAAGATTACAAAGGGACATTTTACTTCACCAAATTAGTACAGAGAAAAAGGAAGAAGAGAAATTCATTTCTCCCGCTAGAATAGGCAGCCCCTGCTGGTTGGACTTTTAGAATTTTGGTTTTCAGTGCTACTCCTACATAAGAACTTCTTTTGTATTAGGACAATGTAACTTTGCATGACAATGAAAGCACAACCACTTTCTCATCTAGTAGAGAGCCTCAAAAGCTGTTTCGCGAACAAAGTGCAAACTCACAAAATCAGGCAGGGATTCCCTACCTTTATGGGCTTTTATTTGACTTCATGGTACTTCTTGATTCCCACAGCTCTCTATGACATTAAGGAGTCGTCGATTACAGGAGCGTAGCTCTTTAGAACTGCAAGGCCCCAAAGAGGTTGTAAGTTGTGCACAAGTAGTGAGGTGCCCTTTAAGAAGCTGGAAATTAAAGATGTAGACTGTTCTCCTAGAGTTAAGTGCCTATATCTCTTCCTAATAGATTATGAAGTACAGAAGTTAGAAAAGGCCCCATAAGAAATGGAATATTTCTCAAGCCAGAACATGGTTTGATGATTTTTTTTTTTTTTAGTATGTGACTTGTGACTTCTGGCATTTTTCCATTCGAGTTTCAGGTCTCCCTTAGTATTACAACACCAAGTAAAGTTAGCCATACCATTTCCCTGTGTAAAACAGTCCAATGGCTTCAACTTCCAGCAACTCTTCAACTTCACGTCCTTTCAGCCTCCTGCTCGTTTTCTCTGTTCTACCTTTGGGCACCTTCCTTTAGCTCCTTGCATAGCCTTTCTTCCAGAAAACATACTACCTATTTAGAGGGAGCCTATTCTCTCTCCAGAGGGGAGAGAATAGAGCCATGGGACTAGAGAGACACTTACTCTCTTGAGTGTAGTCCTCTACACAGGCTCCTTGCTCTATGTGGACATCTCATGATGCTCTTTCTGAGTCAGTGACCCCAGTTTTCAGATCCCAGCTGATGCATTGCGTCCTCCAAGGACTACTGCCTTCTTGAGCCTCTGTGATATGTGTAAGGGCCATTGTCAGGGCTGTCATGGACCCCCTGCTCTCCTGAGCTGGGTCTCTTCAATTTGCCCCATTCAGATCTGCTGTCACCCTTCTCTGTCCTCCCATGTGCCACAGAAAGCTACCCTTGGGGCTTCTTACCTTGCAGTTTCCAGTTTGGTTCTGCCTGGCAGGAGGTGAGGAGAGTGAGGGAGAGAGTGGGCAGCTGTGGATTGGCAGTGTCTCTCTCCCCAAAACTATAGCTTCCATCCGGCAGCTCTCTCTACGCTACCCCTATTGGTAATCACCCTTTCTCCTCTCCTCTTCAGACCTAGTTATGGTACGAGCTCCCAGCTCTTCCTAGCTTCAGGGCACTGCCCTAGTCCTTGTTGGGTTTCCTCTACTCATGCGTATAGCCATTGTATTTAAAAGAAGAGAAAAAAAAATCAAATAAAAACAATGTTAATTTTTATATTTTTTCCCACCTATCCAGTCTTTTTTTAGACTAGTTTATATTTTCTTCAGTTTTACATTGGATCATATTTTGCAAAATCATTTTATGTACTGAATTTTCACTAAACATAGTGAAGAATGTTATCTCCATGCTGTGAACTTTACAAGCAATATCTAGAGTGCCTGTTTTTACTCTATTTAGTGGCTATAATTTAAGCAAAATTCTGTGTTGGGCATGTAAGTTGTTACCAATGCTTGCTATTAGAACAAATACCATGATGGACATTGTTGAGTATAAATCTTTCTTGACATTTAGAATAGATTCTCTAACGTGAAATTACTGCGTCAAAGAATAAGGTCACTGTTAAATTTCTTGACACATGTTATTGCCAATCGGTTTCCAAAAGGGTGTATCAATTTTCATTCTGCTACTCTTTGACAGGATTGGGCAGTCATTTATTAAAACATCTTCCTGCACAGGTTATGAATATCCAAAGCACTCTGAATCAAGCACTCTTCCTTTACCACTGAGAGCCCTGCCCAGGAATTATCCATAAATAACTGGCAAGTTCAAGGCTGTGAATCTGAGATGGGGAACAGAGGAGGGAAAGAAATGGAACGAGCCTCAGCCTGTCACTGAATCTTGGCAAATAGGAACACCATAACTCAGACATCCAAGATCTAAAAGGGATATTAAAGCTGTAAGTAATTTCCAATTAGCACTATTATCTGTGTCCTGGGCTGTTTTGAGCCCAGCTTTATGTTTGTAACAGGAGAACAGAAATGTGCCTTCACCAGGCTGGAGAAAAGCCACTGGGTACCCTCTAGCAGAGGAGAGAACAGTCATAGCCCAGCCCAACAGTGTTCCTTGGATTTTAAAGAACATAGACCCTGTTCGAGGAATGAAAGGGATCCACTTTTTGTGAGAGAACACTGGGGCTTAAAGATATTTTTTTATGATGAATTTTCTATTAGAGAATTGGGAAGGGCACGAGCTATAAGGAGAAGTAGATTGGGGGTGACGTTCTCTTTTTGTCCAAAAGTCACCATCTGACATTGGATGAAAGGAAGAAGGAAGATGATGATGATAAAGACTTATTTGGTAGATATTTATTGTGTTGCTACGATGCATCAGACATTGTTCCAGATTCTGGGGACGCATTAGTAAACCAAACAGACACTGACTCAGTGCTACTAGGTTACCTTCTACTGGTGCGACACAGGTAAGAAACATAATAAATAAGCATGTTGTATAGTAGATTAGAGGGGAGTACAAGAGTCAATTTTATGTGTCAGCTGGGCTGGGCCACAGCACTCAGATATTTGGTCAGACGTTCTTCTGGATGTTTCTGTGAGGGTGTTTCTGTAGATGAGAAGAACATTTAAATGGGTGGACTTGGAGCGAAGATTACCCTCCCTAAGGTGGGCTGTCCACATCCAATTAGTGAAGGCCTGAATAGAATAAAGACTGTCCTCCCCGCCAAACAAGAAGGCATTCTGCCAGCTGGGCCTTTGGACTTCAACTGCAATGTCTGTCCTGCCCTGGATATCGAGCTGCTTTCCCCTCGAATCATCTCACCTCATTCCCCTCCACTCTGATCTTAGGAATGTGAGCTTAAACTTGGGGATCTGTGCATGTGTTTTGTTTATAAGTAATACAGGCAATTTTAATATGCAGCCTGGGCTGCATATTGAGTTCATTGTTTAAAAAAAAAATCTGCCTGAATTTTAATCCCCAAGATTTATTTACACATGAATATGATGATTATTGTCTCTTCAGAAGCAGACAATAACATTTTCGTCTTTTATCATCACACTTTATGGCATCCTTGAGCTAACAGGAACACTAGAGGTTTATATAGTGTAGCAGTGCCAAAACTTTAATGATTTTTCACCCAAGGATTCTGATACCTGGCCTTCGGCCCAGGAATCTGCATTTCACCAGCATCCTTGGTGATTCAGTTGCAGATAAAACGAGACACACTTTGAGAAGCACTGATCTCGTTCAGGTGTCTCGGCAGAGACTCAGAAAAGGGAAGTGATGATGCACTTAAGGTTGCCAAGTGCAGCAGTGGTACAATTCCAATCCCGGTTTCTCCTTTTCCAGCTCTAGCTTCTTGCCCTCCACCAGTGGCTTCCATGGACTAGCAGAATCAGCGTTGCCTGCAATCTTGTCCAAAAAGCCAGTTCTTAGACCCAGACCTAGGCCAATGGGCTCAGAAACTCTAGGCCCAGAAATCTGTATGTTACAACGCCCTTAACCCTCCATTCCTTTAAGAGCTGCTGTTTCCAGCAAGTGATAGTCAGCATGTGACCATGTGCCCTTATGAGAGGTGTTAGGCAGTTCCTTAATGACATGGGGTGGCCTAACCTCCTTTACGAGCTGCTGCTCGTTAGCATCTCTGAGAGGATTTAACTGAAGCCAGCTGAGGATCCTGCTGTTCTGGCCATGCTCTTCTGGCATGTTCTCACGGAGGACATGCTCGGCTCATACCTGCTCGGCTCTCTCCTTCCTCTGTGCCAACACCAAGGGTGAATACCTTCTGGTTGTCAGATGTGAAGGGTGTGCCATTTGCTAAGGGGCACAAGAACTTGGGTCAGAACCTGTGTCACACAGGGTGTCACAGGGGGTCTCAGCTCCCGTTCCCCACATAAGAACGCAGGATGTGGCTAGGCCAAAAAGGAACACCCACGGAGCCATAGGTAGGGAAGTCATACCACTATAGTCTCACTGGAGGCTGGATTTGCACGACGTGCGACCTGCTGTCCCCTTTCCTGCCAACCGACCAACTCCCCTCGACTCCGCCATGCAATCTGCGCTTGCCAGCCACCATCTTCTTGCTAGCCCCCATTTTCTGCTAGCGTAGCCACGGCAGTTACATTAGTGGCCAGTGGCTCACTGGTTACAGCTGACGGCCAACTAGCCACAGCTGATGGCCATTTACTACCTGAGCCAGCACCTTTCCACGTGAGGCCGAGAGCCTGGAAACTGCACTCCGGATCTTTGTCCCCACAACCTGGTTTACATAAGAATTGAAAAAAAATTCTTAAATAGAGAACAGGGCACTTTGCTTATGAATGACGTTAGGCTGGAAAAATCAAGTGTCAGAACTTCGTCCTGAGCTGCATTTTCTGCTATCGATAGACGGGGATCAATTTAGTCATTTTCTTCGCTCCAGGACGGAAAGGGTGCAGGGACAAAGCTCTGCTCCTCCGGAACAGTTGCTTGATGATAATGATAATGAGCTGCATTCGCACAGTGCCTTTCATCCAAATAACTCTACTGGCTGAATGTGTGTGCTCACCATTGCCTAAAACACACTTCAGAGGGCCCCGAGGGTATAGATCTCGGAGCCCTGTAACCTCTGCATTTCTTAAGTGTTCTGCGGTCTCTCTGCTTACACAGCCTGCAAAAAAGGATGGATAATGAGCAACAGTGGTGCTGTAATTAAGGCTGCAGACTGACAGAAAGGAGATTTGATCTGCTCTGACTTTCTGGTGTCACTGGTGCAATTCACTGAGGTGTCCTTCTGATTTTACAACTTTGTCAGGGCTTCTCTGGGGAGGAATTGCATTAGGGTGTGGGAAGTGTGCCGCTGAACTACTAAAAAAACATACCTAAATGCTTCAGCCCCTTTGGAGGCGAGCGGTGCTCTGTGGACCCGCTCCTCCCTGATTTGCTGTAGGAATGGGCTTCTCATTGGGGGAGAACCCGGAGTGGAAATGTGTGGACTCCCGTGGTCAATTAGCAAGTAGGAAGGGAGTCCGTGAGCACTCCGTGACCACTGAGAACGTGGCTCTTCCAAGTTTCCAATCACCAAAGGTAGAGTGGTGATTTGGGCTGTGGTGTGCATGGCTTTGCATGAAGGTGTGGGGAGGGGTGTAACTGGGAAACCTAGGACGGTTGGGGAAGAAGAGCTGCCTTCAACAGAGGTTTCCACTTTTGGTGCTCATTAGAATAGCACGTTTAGCAAACAAAAAAGCAAAGGAGACTTTGTGACGTTGTAATTCCTTTTTTTTTAAATTTTTTTAATGCAATTCCTAGAAACAAATATGAAAATTCCTGGAAACAAATATGAAAATTATTTCAGCTCTAGATGGTAGTATCTGCGGTTCAGAGATAAGCAGTGACTTGATCAAAGTGGCACAATGATAGCACATTCCCTTTTATCATCAGTTTGGGAGCTGATGGTGGAGTCCATACGAACTGTCTCAGAGAAGCCCAGGAGCACACAGGAAAAGAGAAGCAAGTGGGATCAAGCAAAATTCTCAATAAATCACATTTTGGCAATAGAAGAAGTTGGGCTACATATTCTCCAAGTATCTCCCAACTCTTTCTTTTACTAAAGCAGTAATTAGTATTTTTTTGTTGTTGTTTTTTTGTTTTTTTTGAGTCAAGACATTTTGGGAATCTAATGGAAACTACGAATATTATCACATATATAGATAATGTTGCACTTAAAGGAATATAGCCTCCCCGTAAAACTAAAGTTAAGACCCCTACAGTATTTTGAATGGTGCCCCCCCCCCAAAAGATGTCATGCAGGATGTCATACGGGGTCTGGTCCTGCTCCCCACATAAGAACGCAGGACATGGTGAGGCCAAAAAGGAACACCCACGGAGCCATAGATAGGGGAGTCACATCAATATAGTCTCGCTGGCGGCTGGGCTGGAGACACAGGAGGCAGGATCCACACGATCTGCAACCTGCTGTCTGCTTCTCTGCCAACCAACCAACCCCACTTGCTAGCTGCAATCCGCCGTTCTAACTCAAGCAATCTGCGCTTGCTAACTCAGCCACCACCATCTCCTGCTAGCGTAGCCACGGCAGTTATATTAGTGGCCAGTGGCTCACTAGTTATAGCTGATGGCCAATTTAGCCACAGCTGATGGCCATCCGATCACAGTTGATGGCCATATACTACCCAAGTGAGCACCTTTCCATGTGAGGGTGAGAGTCTGGAAACTGCACTCCTGGCTCTGTCCCCACACTCCACCCCTACAGGGTCTCGCCTCACAATCTACACGACAAGTGTTTCCGCGAGGGGCCTTGTATGAGGAGCCTGGAGGTGAATGCAATATCCTGGACACAGCCAGGCTTTCTGGGCACAGCCAGACTTCCTGGGCTCAGGCAGGGACTCTCACGTATTCTCGATGGTGGCCGGTCGAGACACAAAAACAAACATCCTCCAGTTCCAATACATGGTGGTATGTTCCCAAGCCAACAGCTAAGCTGTCCATTAAATTAGGGATGGAAGGCAATTCCCTATAGTCCACAGTCATTCGCCAGGGCTGCCCATTAGCCTCACAATGTATGCCTTCTCCGCAGGGCCAGGGCTCCAAGTCCCCCCCAACCTGGGGGTGAGGGCCTCAGCAAGCACTTCCCAGCCACAGGGCCGCAAGGACCTTCGCTTTCTCCAGCCTGTGCTGGTCAGAGAACCACCCACATCTTCCCATCCTCCATGTGGGTCTAGCTCTCCAGCAGCTGCTCCTCCTGGTCTTCCTGAGACTGAGTGTTCATAGGCACAAACTGCTCCACCGCCCTTCGGAGAACTTTGGCCGGCACCGTACCCTGCTCGCTGCGCCAGGTGTCATGGAGGGTGTCATGCAGGGTCTCTGGTCCCGCTCCCCACATAAGAACGCAGGACATGGTGAGGCCAAAAAGGAACACCCATGGAGCCATAGGTAGGGGAGTCATATCACTATAGTCTCGGTGCAGGCTGGGTTGGAGACATAGGAAGCAGGAGCCACATGATCCGCAATCCACACTCCGCCGCTTGCTAGCTCAGCCACCATCTTCTTGCTAGCCCTCATTTGCTGCTGGCGTAGCCACAGCAGTTATATTAGTGGCCAATGGCTCACTGGTTACAGCTGACGGCCAACTAGCCACAGCTGACGGCCATCCAATCACAGTTGATGGTCATTTACTACCCGAGCCAGCACCTTTCCACGTGAGGCTGAGAGCCTGGAAACTGTACTCCTGGCTCTGTCCCCACATGTGGCTGCACCTTCAGAGTGCCAACAGCTACCAGAAGCTGGTAGAGTCAAAGAATGAAATCTATTTCACAGCCTCCAGAGGGAGTATGGCCATGCTGGCGCCTTGGTTTCAGAGTTCTGCCTCGAGGACTGTGAAGGAATAAGTTTCTGTTGCTTTACGTCATCTAGTTTGTGGTAATTTATTACAGCAGACACAACAAACGAATAGAATCCCCTACTCCAGAAAGTAAACACGAAGCTCTTGAGAATCCATGCTACCGTGATTAAGACATGTGTGATGGTAATTTTCACTATACTGGTCATGCCCACAAAAACTCCCTATGCCCATGATGTTATGTTTAAATTTTTCCCTCTACCTGGTTTCTTTGTATCTACCCAGACTTATTTTGCTGTTATATCTCTGGATCTAATGTGAACGGAAACTTTTCAAATCGATGTGCTTACTTCTTTTGGAAAAGATAAATATAAGATTTATAATGAATACATTCTGGTTTAAACTGCTTTGATAGTTTTTAGAAATATTTTGTATTGGTCAACAAGGCATTGCCATGAGATAATATGTCCCTATATTAACATTAATTTTAGTATTTCTAATTAAAATGAAGGGGGTGGAGCATAATTAGCTCCCGCTTCTATGAGGAGATGCAAGAATAAAGAAATCCCAATTCTGGTGCAGTGATCAATGAGGACACAAAGCAGAGCAGCAGAATCTGTTTCTGCTGGATAGGATTTGAAGGAAAACTACATAAGATCGAGCCCCTGTCAGCAGATAAAATATTGCTTTTGGATGATGTACTGCAGCTCAGATCGAGCCCTTAGGTCCCTGGTTCCTTAACTTTAATGTGGTCAAGAATAGCCCAGGAGATTTATTAAAATGCAGATTCCAGGGCCTTTCTGAGCCATCTGTTGACTCAATTTTGGGAGGACTGGCTGAGGAATCTGCATTTTAAACAGTTTGTTAGTGGGTTATTTTTGCAGGTTGTCAATGTAGTATGTTTTTAGACTCACCACCTCAGTTTTTCTCGAGAGTTACGGTGATGGGACTCAGAGAGGAAAGGTATATGGAAGAAATGATGGTTATTCCATTCTCTGCTAGCCAGTACAGTTAGAAAAATCTGATCACAAGGCTGTCATATGTTGGGACCAGCCTGGAAGAAGGGGCAGAAGGGGAGACTGGTGGAGCAAACTGGCATCGTGTCTTTTTGCTCAGTGTGTGGTGTTCCGTGGTTAGTGTGAGGCACCCATGTGGACATGACAGGGAGATGTGGGAAACGATGCTCCCTTTCCCATTCTTCCCCAAGCCAAGTTATTTCCTCCTGAAACTCATGCCATGTGTGCATTCTTCTCTGTCTCACCTCTAGGATCTGTATGTGTGCAACATTCCCACTTCACTCAGATTTGTGAGTAGACAACAATAAACTACCTCTGCTGAGTTTAGGTAGAAAATTACATTTATTCAAAGACTATATGCTGACTCATGAGAGAATTCAAGAGTCAGAAAGTCAAGCCTGGAGGCCGTTAAGCCAAGGAAAATGCCCAAAACTGTGCCTCAAACTTGTCTAGTGAAGATAGCCGATCGCTTGGCAAATGGTCCCGACTTCCTTCACGACGCAGCCTCTGATTAACAGTCTGGAGTAAGCGCATCTAATCTGGCAAACCCAGGTCATGTGTCCGTGCTTAAAGTGAAAGGGCCAATAGAAGACAGACAGAGTGACATTTTCAGCCCCTATATTTGTAGGCCAATTCTGCCTTACATGGTGGGGAACTCCTCAAACATGAGAAAGGTTCAGATATTAGGTGGCCAAAAAAATTGTTTTTTTAAATTCCAACTTGTTTCTCACCTTCTTCTTGACGGTTCTTACCCCTCCCTCAGGTGCCAATACAAATGTAGCCTCCTCTAAAATTGTCTTAGTGACTCAGACCACGTTGATCTCTTCCCTTTCTGATCTATTGCACTAATAAACTGAGTCACACAATACCAAATCTAATTATAAACCATTTTGACCCAATTGCCAATTGTCTCATGTACATATGTCTCTTCTTCCCAAATCAATCAGCGACTGTAGATAAACTCGATATCGACTGCTTACATGCTGGGTATTAGAAAACAGGTGTGGCCCTGTTGGGACTAATGCTTGTTGCTTGGTTTCTGTAATTCATGTTTTTCTGTATACAAAAGTCTGTGAGATGACTATAAGCCCAATAGGTACAATAGTTAAGTAAAGAAATATCAGAAGCAAACATAGCATGGACTCTGCCATAAAGAAAATAAACTTTGGAAAGACTTAGGAAAATGTCACCTATTCTAACTAGAAGATCACTTTCACAGTGAGTGGAAGATCGTAATATTTACATAAGAGAAATACGCTTCTGGACTGTCAGTAGACCATACCTGAAATTTCTTCCAAATAATTTTCCTGTGCTCCTAGAGTAGACACAGTTGAGATAGAACCTATGGGGATACTTCATGCAAAAGTTATCAGTGAGCTTGTTCTTCCTGTGGTGTCCCCTGCACAATGGCAGTGTCCATCAGATTATGTCTTTGGTGAAATATTTAAGTAAATATATCCCTTCCTTCCTCTACAGTATCAGGACTATTTTATCAAGTGATCGGTATCTCATTTCCCATTGGTAGAGATCTTGATATCTGAGTAAACTTGGGTTCTTGGATCGTCAGCCTGTGAGAAGAGCTGAGGTCACACTTGTCATAATTGTTGTTTGACAAGTTAATACCTGCTTGACCCAGCTGATCTACCCTCTGGAAAATCCATATTAGCCACTCTCTAAGGACCTGTATTTCTTCCTACTACCCCACCTATGCAGGGATTTTCTCAAATCCAGAGGAAGGTGTACATGGGTGCTCAATGATATGTCCAGCCTGCAGGACGCCAGCCTGCGAGGGGCATATTAGCCAATGTGCTGGAGCCTTCCTGGCGCCAGGGCTGCACAATGGTGTGTGCCCACATGAGCGGAAAGCCCCTCATCTCTTGGCATTTCACCATTAGATAGTCCTCAGAGCAATGCTGCTTGTACCACCCAAGTTTTTTTCCAATAAACTAATCACACAGTTTTTTCATCTTTTAGGGTTAATCTAGAATCTTCTTCCTACCCCTTCTCTCCCTCTTTCACTCTCCTCCCTGACATATCTAGGATCAGTTTAAGTATGAGTCCATAACATCTGTCACAGTATATGCAAGCCCTGGACTTCCCCACTCGGTTGATTTTGTCACTGCACCAAGATGGTTCTACTTGATGTCTTCATTCTGTGGATGCACTGCCCTGCAGAAAATCCCTCAGCCCTCTCCCTTCCCTTCCCACCTCCACTCAAGCTGATGGAGGAGATTTGAATGCGTGGGGGGCAGAAAGGGAAATGGGGGAGATGGACCCTTTCAGGTAGTCCCATCCTGAAAAGACATCAGATTTCTAACCTCTAAATGAGGGTGTCCCTTCTCCCGATCATTCACTTAGCCATGATAGTTAATTGGCTTCTAAATTGATCAAAGATGTTGCACAGGAAGAACTGCTAGTTAATAAACTGCTGCTTTTGTATTTCTCCAACTTATTTTGCCATCTGGTGGAAACAGGCTAATGCTAAAATCTTTAATCTGAGATGGTAAATCTCATCAGGAAGATGTCAGTTGTAGCTATCCGGTTCCTCGTGTCTGAGCCTTGTAATCACTGAGTATTGATTCTTCAGGCTGAGTGTTTCTATTATTCCTGGGGTCTTGTTTTTCCAATGGCATCTTTGCTCCAGGAATCCAATGTTTTTGACAATGTTTATGGGTTTTATGGGTAAGGAAGCAGAAAGAGTGAGTCCCCAGAGCTCAGTGCAGCATACGCAAAGGCAGATTTTAGCTACAGAGACTAAAACCCCCCAGGTCAGGAGGACCCCACTCTGAAAGGGCTGCAAGAAACCAGGAGAAAAATCAGGGACAGGGTAGATGTATCACAAACTAAGTTCTATTTACCAAGCATGTATTGAACATCTTTTAATGTGTGGACCTTGTGCTATAGCAAGGACCTCGGGCCTTGTTGAAGCATAGCAATTATTAATTAGAGATGGCACTGGAATCGCCTATCAAGTTTGTTTTGTTTTTAAATAAGTGTGCCTGCTCTGGCTAGGCCTACCTATACCTGATTAATTTTGGGGGGGCTAGAGTCTGCAGATCTAAGTGAAAACCATAAAATAACCACCAAAACAATCCTACATAGTTGATTCTATACTCATGCCTGTTCAATAATCTACTGTGGTGTCCAAATGGAAAATTCATGGTGTTTGTTCTTGAGAGCCTAGTAGGCTCTTGAGAGCCTAGTAGGAGAGACTGGTATCTCAACATCAGAACAAAGCATAGAAAGATGTACTGCTCAAAGAGGACGTTTTTGTTTGTTTGTTTGTTTTTTGAGAGAGAGACAGAAAGCAGCGCAGGCTTGTCAAGCTGGCCCATACATGGCTTGGCTTGAGAGAGTGGGGAGAGGAGACTAGTATTTATTGTGGTTACATGGTGCAGCCTGGATAAGGGTTCCTATGGGCTGGAAGGGGCTTGATTGATTTGTAACTAATGCCAGCCCTAAAGAAGGAGCTACCTGGGCTTCCTTATCAGGTTATGTACACGTGGGCCAGAATGGGAAGAGAGAAGATAAGGCTTACAGCATGAAAGCAGTCAAACATCAAATGATGAAGCCAGGCTCTTTATTACAAAAATCATACATGCCCTGATTCTCAGAATGATATTTCCATCAGTGATTCTTGCATGAACCAGTTAATATTACAATCAAATTAAAATGATTTCCGGTCATCCTAGCATACCCTCCACATTTATCAGTCAGCCATCAATATTTTACTGTAAACAAGAACCCTCCCTCCAAAATTGTCCTTTTTCTCTTATAACTGCACGGTCATCTACATTTATTTAAAATAGAATTTTAATTAAAGCAGACTATACAGTTATTTTTACAGTTACCTAAAAATGTACCAGTATTTTAAATCAAGATTTGTGCTTCCTGTCCTTTTGTACACTCCATGCATTCTCCCTGAGTTCACTTTTTTTCCCCCCTTTAATAGTTGTTTTGGTTTGGGTAAATTATCTTAGTCTTCATATGCCAGTAAATTCTGTATTTTGTTTTGGAGTTTGAATGCTTGGTTGGGTAACATTTCTTTGTTGTCTGTTCTTGCTCAGCACAGCCTAGATTGTACATCTATGATTCCTGATGAAAAAACTGCTTTCAATTTTATTGTTATTCCTTTAAAGGTAATTAGTCTTTGATTCCGGGTAATCTGAGATTTTTGTTGTTTTTTTCCTTCTGAAGGGTGATTCTAATACGTCTGTAAGTAGACTTATTCTATGTATTCTTGGCACTAGCAGCTCTCTTTTAATTTGAAATGTGATTTTTCTTTTATTCTGGAAAAATTTTAGCCACTTTTATTCAAATATTACTTTTTCACCTCCTTTAGGTGTTCCTATAGAACTTCTATTGAATAGACATTAGAACCTCAATCTGTCTTGCCTATATTTTAATTGTTCTTTCATGTCTCTCTTCTCCCCACTCCCCATCTCGCTATGTGTCATTGACTGATGGGCAGTGTTTTGGGTAAAATGATGTTTATAAGTACAGAGAGGTCTAGTACTTGAAAAATTGGAAGGTTGTTATTGTTGGTTTGCATTTTAGTTCACCGTATAGAAGAATGTCTTTGGTTTTATGATTTTCAGACGATGATGCACTGAAGATTTCATCTGTGCTATAATTAACAAAATTTCTAGGATAGCAAAATAACAAACAACGCTAAGAGTAGTTCTTTTATTGCTTCTGGTTTTTTGTTTGTTTGGTTTTAACTTTTACCCTCCTTAGTAAATTTCTTTTCAAACCTCTATATTTGCATGGTTTGAATACTTATTTAAAATACATTCAATGGCAAATTTTGTTTTGGAGAGGAAAAAATATCTGGTTGACACTCAATTTTCACCCTGAAATATTATTTTAGACTCTCTCTTTTGGAGGATGTACATATCCGTGAAATTGTCAGTGTTTTATGGTCTTATAAATGTCAAATTAAATGACTAATATGTCACCTTCTTTGAGATTGATCTGAACCTCAAATTCTAAGCTTAGTACAAATAATGAATCCAGTTCTGAGTTTAAGCCAGTACAGAAATCTGACACTAAAAAAGCCATTCTCCATTTTAGCTACTATTGAAAAAGCTAAACAAAACTCTGAATATGAATAAAGAAACACAGACAACTCAACATATAATGAACCCACATCAAGAGACATATAGGTAGTGTAGGAAATATATTTTTCTACACATTTAGATTTTCTCTGTGAGGACAAGTGTTCTACTATTCTGATATGAACTATTTCAGTCAATCACCCAGGCTCTCAAAGTTTTACATGAAAATTTTAGTCATTGTAGTCTTTTTCCCCAGTTGTTTTCATTTGATTAAGTATTGTCCCTGAACTTAGCCAATTCTATAGCTTTCTCCTACATAAGTTATTTGTGTATAGACGTTGACTGATTTTTTTTTTTTGGCTTCTCAAATCATTCAGGATTCAACTATTTATATCTGCCATCCCAACTATAAATGACAAGTATTCACTCAATTTTGTGGAAGAACCACCAGACCTGAAATATTAATGTAGTCAGGAAATGTTTTTAAAGGAAGGAGAATTTCAGTAATATTACAAAATGCAAATGCATTTTTTTCCTGAAGCCTCCCACTCCTCCAGCACATACACGGTTTGCCCATTTTAAATCCAGTATTCGTGCCTGATTAGGTTGTTAAGCCGTCTGTTATAAAAACCAGCTCTTTAGTCTTTTCCCTTGAAAGGTGTTCTTTTTTTAAACTTGCATTCAAGTTGCACCTGGCTTTGTTTACTGTTATTCTTGCGTATGTTTGCCCAGTCTGGTAGCAGTTCTCAAAGTGGTGAGGATGGCTTTTACAGGGGTGGCTGAAATCATAGTGGGGGTGGAGGGGGTAGAGACCACAGAGCACTCTGAAAGCAAGGCTCTGTAGCAGGTGAAAATGTGATTCTGAGAGCTGTGACAGCAAGTTTGAAGCCATAAGGAATCCTCTTCTCCCCCCCACCCCAAGTGACCGTGTGCACCTGCTCTCTCTCCAGGTATTTACATTTTCTCAGACTATTGCAGGATTTTTTTTTAAAGGAATAAGAAACAGCACCACGGGGTCTGTCATATTGAATTGGATCTCAGAAGTGGCTAGAGCAAGGATGGAATGGAGCTAAATGTGCTGGCAAGAAGGCCAGCTGCTTTTCCCGCAGAGTCATGGGATTTTCAGTTGGAAGGTGTTAAAGAGGGCCGTTGTTTCCTCTGGGGACGCCCAATATCCAAACAGAATCAGGCTGAGCTGTGCACATGTCAGAAGCCCTTAGACTTTGACCGCAGGCTGGTGAAGAATTTTATTTTCTCCTGGGCCTAACAGTCCCATGCAGCCCCTTTGTTCTCAGCATCACACCGTTTATTATCAGTCCCCTCGACTACTGAGTCTCTGTGTTTCTTTTGCTGAAGACCCCTGCGATTAGGATATAGGTAAGGAAAAAATGAAGCAAGTATCTTTCTACAAAATAATTATTGCTAGTAAATGTTATGATGATGTTAATGATAGCAGTCATTTGGGTTAAGTATGGCCAAGCTCTTTGCTGAGAGGTTTACCCACACGCTCATTGAATTAATAGACCCTGATGAAGTTGTCATCACCATATTTCAGTTGGGAAAAGGACACACTGCCAGGTTAAGTAGTTGCCTAAGGTCATATTGCAAGTTAATGGCCACACTCAGGATTCAACGACTACATTCTTAGTATAGAGTTGGCCTGATCACAGGCAAGCATTCGCTTCATACTCTCTGTCCGGGGTATAGTGAACCTATTTCACCTAAGACTTTTGAAGTACGAATGTCATAAATTGTGGGGAGCATATGTTTTGGTTTATTGGAGGTTTGGGAACTACTGGAGTCCTCTGGAATTGGAATTGACTGATCATGAAATGTCAAAGTGAAGCAAAAGTATGTAAGACCCAAGGCCTGTTTTTAAGATACTTGTAATTTTGTAGAAGAAATGGACACTGATCAAGTTGTTACCCAAATAATTCTGATTACTATTTTACAAATAGTTTGAAGAATGTAAAGGCCTGGGACTGCTTACATTAGGAGATCCTAATCTTGTATACACACACACACACACACACACATACACACACACACAAATATATGTAACACACACAAATATATTGCATACAATAATTTTTTTCTACCAGAGTCTGCTTCTCATTCTAGAAGAGAAATATTTACTTGATTTCCCTACTTCCTTTGCAGTGAGAAAAAGGACATGTATAATCACTGCTGGCCAGTTGGAGGTGAGAAATTTATGGAGGTGCTTCTGGGAAATGTTTTACATCCCAATAAAGACAGACACAGAGGGACATCCTCCCCCTTCTGTGGAAGCGAAGGGTCTCCCTGTGATGCCCAGTGCTGCTGTAGCTATCTTAAAAACATAAGGAGAGAGCAGAAAGATGGAAAGAAGCTCAGAACCTGATGAGATTACTAAACACCTGAATTAACCCCAGAACTCTCTATCTCCAGATGGCTTGTTATGTGAGTAGATACATTTCTTTTTCTTTAAACTGTTTAAATCCTAGTGTTCTCTTGCTCACAGATGAAAACTTCCTAAATGATAAGGAGGCTTCCCCGAGGAAGAGGTGTTACTGTTGGCATATAAAGGATGAGTAGTTGTTGGTTAAGTGAAGACGGGTAAGAAGAATTACAGGCAGTGGGACCAGCAGAACAAATGTCCCCGAGGTGACAGTGGTTTGTCAGACTATGCAAGGCTTGTAGGCCATGGCAAGGGGACTGGACTTGCTCCTAAGATTGAGATGTTTTTAAAATGTTTTAAGCAGGAGAGTGATCTAATCAGATATGCATGATGGCTCGGCGTAAGCAAAAGCAGTGGAAGAAGAAGAAGGCAAGCAACACTAGAGAAAAGAAAAGAAAGAAGAGTGATTTGAAATGTGGCTTCTCAGTTAGGCAGCAGGGAGACCAAGCATAGATTTGTAGATGATGTCAAAATAAAACTATGTCTGTCCAAGCACAAGTGGGCATTGCGTCTGCAGCTCTGCTTCTGGATTTTCTCTTCCTCCCCGACCTCGGCTCCACAGGCACAGATGTGTGACCATGTGGATCTTTGGAACACTGACCTTCCCTAACTTTTTCTTCTCTGCCACCCTCGAAAACCTGGCTTTACTTTAGAAAATGCGGTAATGGGGACGTGAAGGAGGCACATGCCCAACATCTGATGTAAATTAGAAATACATCTGGGCCTGGAACCCTGGTCTCTTGACTCTCAAGCAATTTTTCCAAACGGCCATCTTTCTCAGAAATAGTTTCTAGAAGATTGGTAAGATTTGAGTGGAATGATCCGGAGTGTTTTTAGTTTATAAACATGTGGCATTACTGTATTAATTATTGTTTGTCTGCTGAATGGCTGTGACATCCACTTTTTTTTTTTTTTTTGTCCTCATGTACTTGCTGCCACTGATCACAGGGCAAAACAGAATTGAATTGTGAGATAAGGACCATAAAAGTGATGGGAGAAGGACACTGGGTAAGGTCAGAAACGGATGACTTGCACCTTCCAAGGGCTAGGAAGGTGAGGTGAGCATGAGCTGGCTGGGTGGAGACTGGAGGACACGCATTCCTAAAGGACAGCTAATAGGCATCATTAGTCCATTACTGTCCGATGGGACTGCTGGGTTGCCAGGTCTTCCGGTCTTCAAGAAAACCTGGAAGTTTGGGTTTGCTTGTGAAATGGTAGTTAATATTTTTTAAAAGTTTGCTTAAGTTGGTATTTAATGTTTTCATACAAAATGTTTTAAAACACTCGGTAGGTAATAACAGCAGAAAAAATATCTTAAATAATTTGTAGCTCTGGGGAAAAGTCATTTTAAAGTTTATTCTTTTTTACTCATATGCCTTTTAATAAAAAAAGTGTAATTATTTGTAGGTTATATGTAAAAGATGAGTAACATCATGTAAGTTATTAAACCTTCACAGACCCCAAAAGAAAGTTAGAAGAAACAAGCTAAATGTGTTTCCTGTGGCTGTTGGAACAAATTACTGAGTTGAAACAACAGAAATTTACTTGCCCACATTTCTGGAGTTCAGATGTCCACAATCAGTGTCAATGGGCTGGAACCCAGGTGTCGCAGGGTGACGCTCTCTCTAGGGGCTCTTGTGGAGAATTCATCTCTTGCCTCTTGAAGCTTCTGGTGGCTGCCGGCATTCCTTGTCGTGTGGCCATGCTACTCCTATCTTCAGAGCCAGCATCTTCAAGTCTCTGCCCTCCCTTTATATCGCCTTCTCTGTCTGTCACATCTCCCTATGCCTCCCTCTTATAAAAACACATGTGATTGAATTCAGGGCCCATCCTGATAACCCAGGATAATCTCCACATGTCAAAATCCTTAATGTAATCGCATTAAGAAAATGGCAAAATTTTCTCTTTTTTAAATTTTGCCTGTAAGGTAACGTGTACAAGTCCCATGAATTAGGATATGAATACCTTTTGGGGGAGGAGCCATGTTTCAGCCTGTCACACAAGCATTTTACATTCACTTGCATGTAAAGAAGGTTTTATACCTTTAGCTAGTATCTCAAATAATAATATAAATATTTAGGATATGTGATGGGTATAAATCCATATTTCAAAAAAATTCTTAATGATTTCAGTAGATATTACTAATTTCTTAGCATGTTTAGTGAGTCTACCTCATGTGGCAGAAAAAAGCAGCTCAGTAGAAGTGGTAGTTCTGCCATTTTCTTGATGTTTGCATTATTAATACAATCTTCAATCACTGATTTCTTTACCAGGGTTTCCTAATGTCACTGTTCATTCATTAAAGTTTAGCTAACATTAGCTAAGGTAATCTGTAAATTCACTTAACCTGGGGCCAAGTATGACATTTCACAATATCCTGAGAGCAAAAAAATGAAAAAGGTGACCTTGTCAACACCTCTGTGTCACAGAAGTCCCAGCCTGTCCTCAGGTGGCCTGGATGGCATGTGTGGCTTACAACCTCTGACATACAGGTAGAATGAGTGTGCCAATGTCAATCCAAGTACTAAACATTAATACAACTTAATTTCATCACCTACTTTAGATAAATGATACCTCTAGGTCTTAGGTTGGGTTCCCTAGAAGCAAAGCCTAAGATGGGTATGGTTGTCAAGTGCTTTACTGAGGAGGTGCTCTGAAGGGGAACTGCTAAGTGAGAGAGGGAAGTAGGGCTGACCAGGAGAGGAAGTGGGCAAGGACTCGATTTCAGGAGTCTAGATTCAGTCTGGTCTCATGGGAGCTCTAGAGGATAAACTGTACCACAGTGGCTATGTCACCTAGAGGTAAGGGAGTTTGGAGTGTTATCCCTCAGCATTGTTAATTTATTATGACAACCACCTCCCAGGAAGGGCATAAACTCCCGGGCATCCTTTTGGCCAGGTGCTGCCTGTCAATCATAGGCATTACTCTGTACAGTAGTGTAGGAGGGAGCCATTAGCAGCCATTAACAGCGGCTGGAAGACAGGTGCACCAGCTAAGGGAAATCTAGATGGGACACCATCAGCGTTTCTTACAATATATGAGTAGAAATTTGGCGTTCTATTCCAATAGCCCCCTTTGAAGACCATTGGCCTAGAGCAGGGCTTCTTAACTTTAGCATTATGGATATTATCTGGCAGATAATTCTTCATTGTTGGGGGCTGTCTTATACATTATAGATATTTAGCTGCATCCTGCCCTCTAATCACTAGAAGCCTACTAGCAACCACATCACCCCCCACTGCTATAACAACAAAAATAGCACCAGTATGGGGGAAGTAATGGTCCTACCCACACAGAGAGACCTTTCCACGTCAATACAGGAAGGAAGGAAACAGGTTCATTGTTGAATTAACACAACAGTCTACATGCATATAGGTAGCCTGTAGGAGGCTACAAAGTAAAAGAAATCACACAATTTATACAGCAAAGCAAGTACAAAGTTCTCTTGGGAATTCAAGTAGCTATTTGTTTAGTTAATTGTTCTTCTCTGAATGAATCATGAAACTTCTTTTGTCCTCAAAAAACGTCTCGAGTCTCCCTCATAGACAGTTATATCTTGAGATGAGCTCCTACATGAATTCCATTTATGTGGTTTTACACTTTTAAGAGGCTGTGGGCCTGTGGCTTTGAAGACATCTCTGTACTATGGATGAGACATTTCTAGTCCATGGAGAAATCTGTCTATAATCCAGAGTTAGAGGATTCAGCCCCACTGAATCTTCTAGGAGACTCAAGACGGTGAGAGGGGGCAGCTTCTTCCTTTCCCTTTATAAACAAAGAAAATTTATTTAAAATTTGTTTTTTCTTACCCAAAGAGCAAGATTGCCAAATGTCCCCTGGGGACAAAATGGATCCCAGTTGAGAATTATTAGCCTAGAGCAAAGGGTGACAAGGTTAACAATCAGATGGCAACATGAAGTCAAACAAAGCCTTGGAGAAAGCCATGGGAAGCCAAACAAGCATTGCTTATAACAGTTTTATCTTGAATTTCAGTTAATTAAACGTGGAGGTCACTGCAGTGACTAATGCCATGGCAGCCTACATGAGCAAACTAAATCTAAGCCTGTAAATGCCTCAAGATTACAAAATCAAAACTTAAGGACAACCAATCGCAAATACCCAACTATGCTTTGACAATCAATCATTTTCTTACTTTGCTTTCACTTTTTCTCTATATAAATTTCTCCTGAAACTCCTCTGGGTAGAACACTCCTCACCACTTTCTGTTTGGTGTTGCCTGATTTGAATCAATTTTTGCTCAAATAAACTTTAATATGCCTCAGTTTCTTTTAACAATTCAAAACTATTCTAAATAATGAACTCATTTGGTAGCTATTAAATATTATTATTATTATTATTATTATTATTATTACTATTGTTATTATTACTATGGAGGCCCAATATTAAAACAGCAGAGGAGTGAATTTTAATAAAGGAAAGAAAGTTTGTACATCTTTTCCCTCATCTTCTTTATCTAGTTTGGAACCAGGCACTGGAGATTATTTTCTCTGGTCTGGAATAGACTGAATTGCTTATCTTTTACTAATTGTCTTTCATTGTTCTCTTTGTTTTCTTAAAAAATTACTTTTGACTACCTGCTGACCTTCCATTTTTTCTTTTTTGTTAGTGCCATTTTATGGCAGCTTGATAGAAATCTAGTTTCCTGTATCTGATATGTAATTTATTAGACCTAGTTTCTTTTCTCTGCTCTACGGTATATTAATAACTTGGGTTCTTTAAAGCACAATGCCATATTTAAATGTGGCAAGAAATTAATAAACCTAGAGTGACTGGTAATGTCCCCACCCTCATGTCTTAATTAGGGGTGCTGCAAGTCATGGGATGTCACAAATAGCCCAGAAAGGGAAAATCATAACCTTTATTCTAGTCATTATAGGATATCGGTTATGATGCTGATGGGAGGAAAGTGAAGCGAGGAGGAAATTAGGAAAGACATGGTGATACTGGGCAGAGAATCACGCACGTATTCTTCAGGGATGTCCCTTTGCTTTGAGGTAGGCTTGGTGTCGGGATGTTTTCTTCCCCATTAAAATCTCCTGAAAGGTTTTGGTTTCTGTCTTCACTTTTATAACATTAAGATGTCATGACCTTAGAATGGAGGGTCTTGGTACAGGTACTTCATACAGAGTCATGAAATAGTTGACTATTTAAATGGCATCTGTACATGCACAGCTCTGTTAGAATCCTGATTTGTGTCTAGAGAGTCTGCTCCATGTCTTTGTCACTATTTCAGAGCAAGTAGAAAAATAGCGAGTCTTAGTTCAAGCAGTAATACCTCAGGTATGTGTGGAATGGAGACAACAACTAGTCAAGATACAGGTGATTATGTCTGAGCTGGGTGGGCTTCCTGTTGATGCCCAGAGAGGGTGTTTACAGCCTGTTACCTGCTTATTCCTCTTCCTAGTTCTTACTTTGTGCTTCACTAGAAAAGTAGGCATTATCTGTGGCATGCCTTTCCACTTTATGCCTTATATTCTGTTTCTATGGCAGCTATTTTAAAATTCTGTAAACTGTAGGTATCTAATAGGCATTCAAGTTCTGTCTGATCTGATAGAGATTCATTTGACTTGCTTCCCTACTCTTTCTCTGTGAGGTTCAAACACACACACACACACACACACACACACACACACACACACACATCTTTGCCTCCATTTTGTAATTCATTTCAAGATTTCTTTATGTAAATGTATGTGTCTGTGACTTTTCCTTTGCACAGGTTATAACGTCTGCTGGTTCTCGCACGAGTTGAATAGATTTTTTAGCACATGTTTATTTTTATATCTATGTAAGAATCATTTGATCTTTTCCTGAAAATTATTTTTTAATAATAGATTTACTTCATTTAGGCTCTGGAGTGCTGGGGGTACATATTCTATAATCATCAAAACTAGAGTTATGATAGAATCTGAATATCTACATCATATAGATAGAATCAGAAATTAGGTTTTGTTGCCCCAATTCTCCTCACTGTTTAGATATGGCCAGTAGCCTCTATCACTGAAAACATTCCTTTTTTGCTCAAATTACTTGTATGGGCACAGTTTCTTTCTTATACCTACCTTAGTGAAATGATGAAAGAACAGATTTCCTATAAATAGGAGTGAAATCATGAATCTTGCCCCATTGCTTTGACAGTTCAAAAGACTTCAGGGCTTAAAATATTGGTTGGGAGCTCCAGGTTCATGATCTGATAACAGTTTGTGCCCTGGGATTACTTGAATTGTTTTCACTTTACAGCACGGATGAAACCACCAACTATTGAATAATAAATTTATCAGCTTAGACGTTTGGCATAAAGGGAAGCTATAGGTAGCAATACCAAAATAGGTCATTTAAATCGAATGTTTTCCTGATTGACAGAGTCATTTTTTCCTGAGAATATGGCAGGATCAGTTAAGTCTCTGAAAATCAGAAATGTCATTCTAGACTTTCACGTTTCTTCAACAAAGCTCTCCTTCACTAAAGAATCACATCTAAAGAAATATATCTTCTGGGCAGAATCATTATCTTTCTTGATGAGATATGAGCATATTAGAGCTGATTCTTATGTGAAATTACTGTTGGTGTTAGACTAAAAGATAAAATAAATGATACACTTCAAACTAACAAGATGTGAAATTAGAGATGTGAGAGATCGATGGCTATAAACCATATACCTTATTTTTAGTACATAAACATGACAAACACCTGGGAGATGTCTTGTGTTCAGGTGGAAAGTAAAAGTGCAATATGTTTAGAAGTATCTGGAAGCCTTATTACATGTATTTTTGGAAGGGCGAGGTGCAGTTAACACAAACAATAGTGTATTCCCAGAGTTTCCAAGCAAGCATATGTGGTTTCACATATGAAACATGTTCTCATCTTGAGATGCTCTTGCCTTGATAATAAATAATAATAATAATAATAATAATAATAATAGAATCTTATACTGCAATGTGTGTACCTTTTGCAATTATATATTTATACATATATATATGCATAATGTTTGCTTCCATACCTGGGTTGAAAATAAAATTGTGATCCAGTGGGTCAGAACATAAGTAGAGACTTGAGTTTTTCTGAGCAATGTCTTGCTTTTCCAGCTCTCAAATTTTCAAATTATATTTTTTGTTATCTATCTTGATGAATATTCTATTGTCAATTTGTGTAATGGATTTATCTTTGCTTCAAAGTTCGGGGATAAACTTGAGAGGCTATGTGAGCCTGGGAAGGTCTGAATAAAGTCAAATCAAAGGATAGTTGCCTTTTAATTTCAGTCCCCTAACAAGGAGGAGTAACGGAGAACAGTCCTGGCAAACTAAGCCTTCTGTTGATTTGTTACTTTGATGGATTGATTGAGCACCTTATGTGACAAATATTAATATGAACTTTGGATTAATTGGTCACCATTCAGAGTCTGATCATGTTTTCATAGTTTAAGGTTAATGGTCAAGTCAGAGATTAAACAAATAGATTATGAATAAATACCTAAATAGTTACCTCTCCTCACATCAACACCCATTCAGGCACCGAAAAAACTCTTCTTAACCAGTTGTTTCAGGATCTTTTCTGAAAACGATTTCCCCCCTATATTTTCAGTGGAGTGAGCCTGATATTAGCAAACATAATTTTTGTAATTTTCCCCTCCAGTGTTCTAATAGAACCACTGGTGATTAATGATAAGGATGATGGGACGATTATTAGGAAAGGGGAGGTAGAATAGCCAACGGGAGTTAGGAGAAACGAATGCCGAGGGGAAATTGTGTAAAGAGGTTGATAGCATGCAATGTTGTTCTCCTTGACTTTACTGTTTTAAAGAAATAGGGAGTTGAGCTCTCTTAATGCTGTCATGATGAGTGGTCGTAAAATCAATAGTGATTATACCATTATCTTAAAGTATTACCAATAAAAGAAAGAGGCATTTCTATTAAAAGGAATTACAGCAGCCTTTAGGCTGTTCTTAGAAATTCAGGAGAATAAGTATTATTTTGTGCTCTGCTAACAGTAGAGTTCCCCAGCAGTAGCATTAGCTTTGTTACAGAAAAGAAACATCCGAAATGAACCCGATTTCCTGTGTGCTCCTCTTTTGTTGACCAATCAAGTTGATGGCACAATGAAATAGAAGTTTCCTGAACTGGGGACATTGGCATTCATCCTTTAAAAAGGCTTGTTGGTAAGATGATATTAAGTGCCAATATATAGTTGTAGTTCTTGAATAATTTTTCTCCTGTAATGCTGTCGCATAAATCAGTCTTAATGCCCCATTAAAATACAGGAGCATGTGCTAATAACACCAACTCATGCCTCTTTCCTGAATGGCATTTGGGGCTGGGAATACGGAGTTATTCTGTGTCCAGTGAAGTGTGTCCATGGAGATTGGATTGCTCCCTGTCATGGACAAGCTCATCAAACACAGCTCAGATAGAAACTCCAATCAATCCCTTAATCTCTAGCAGTTCCCACCCCCTGCAATCACCCTGGTAATTGCTTTACCTGGAACCACCTAGTTGGCACTGGAAAGTTGAGATCTGCTGCCTTTTACAAAGCTTGATGATTTCCAGAGAAAACTATTTTTGCATCATTGACAGGAAACTTAACCCTCAGCAAAGGTTCCTATGATCTTTTTTCCAGGTGGAGTTGAACTTTATGACATAGGGGTTACCTCCATTTTTCAGAGAAGGAAATTAAGGTTAACAGAACTTATTTTATCCAAGTCACATGGCCTTCACATATCGCTATCAAAATTCAAGCCAATTCTGTTTTCCACCAACGCATGTACTTTAAACCCATTATTCTATAGTCTGTGCTTAGATTCATGGGCTTGCTGTGTGTCATCAACATCCTAGGTTGGAAGAAAATTTCAAAACCTCTAATCTATGCCTTTGCAGCTATTTATAATTATTTATATAACTTGTTTATATAGCTTGACCCCCCCACCACCGCCCCCCAGCATTTGCACTTACTTCTGGTAATTTTTCTGCTTCCTTTCTTCTCCTTTGCCTGTATTTTTCCCATGCTCCCAGCAGCTTCCCTGTGGTCAGTGTTCCTTTCTGTTTGTTTAATTTAAAACATTTTCTTTTCTCCCTCTGGCCTGGCAGGATAATGGGTTTCCTTCTAAACAACAGTAAGTAAAGTGATATTTGCATTTGGTCACAGATTTCACTTTTCCCTTTTTTTTTGGAGGGCATCCAATCCTCTACTGAACATCACGCTTCATCAAGGTTGTGAAATCTGATGGGTATCTGGAGAGCTAAAGTTTGAAAGGAAATAACATTAAACAGAATAGCGTATGCTAGACAGTTCTTACAGAGAAACTAATGAACAACCATTGAACACCTGCCATGTGTGAGGCTTTGTGGCGGGCTCTAGAAGGTTTCACAGATGCAGAAGGCAATGAATTCTTGTCCCTCTAGAGAAGGTTTAATCCCCTTGTTGTATGTTCCCATAGCTATCCATGCTTTCCCCTTCATGACATTTCTCACAGTTGCAATTACTTGTTGGCTTATCGTCTCCTAATATACTGTAATTCTATGACGGGCAGCACCAGAGTCAATCTGTTAGCTATTGCGCCTTAGTGAGGCACAGGATTGCACTCATTACTGTATTTTATTAAATTGACTCTATCACCATCATGGTAGTCAATTCAACTATCAATTGAGCACTTGTGCAAGTCGGTGCTCAACGCTGTGCATTAGAAAGACGCATAATGACACATCCTTCTCTTTATTGAACCAAACATTTTAGTGGAAAGACCATCAAAACGATACATGCTGTTTGTTGCACTATAAAAATATGATAGTAGCCTATACCGGTTATGTGCTGTTAGATAGTAATTATTCATAATAAGATGGTCACTATTGATTGACAACTTCCCAAGTGTTACGTGCACAATGTGATGTCAGTCATATATCCTGTCCCAGGTTACAATCATCTCAGTCTTTAGAGATGACAACTGGACTTGTTCTAGGTCACACAGGCAGTGGCAGATCTGGGACTTGAACCTACGCTGTCTGACCCCCAAACTGGAGCACTCGCTGCCTGAGCACACTGTTCCATGGTGATAACGTCCACACCTCTGTGAGAAGGCACAATTGACACAGAGTTGAGGGTTAGAGTCCAGCAAGTCTTCTGGGGGAGGTGATGCCTTAGGGAAATGTTCAAGGGGTTAGGATTCCTCCAGGGAATATTTTAATGAGTGGGAACAGCATATGCAAAGTGAAGAGAATGAAAGATACATTTTAGGAAGTGTGGGTAGTGGAGAATAGATACAAGGCCAGATCACCAACAGGCTTATTTACTCGCTGATGGAGTTGCTCTTATAACTGCAGGATGAGTTTCAGCTACAGGCCTCGTGTAGTCAGATTTACATGTGGCCGGAGCAATGGTTTTATAGACAGGTGTCTTCACAGAGCATTCATTGAACAGGTATTTGTTGAGACCCTCTGTGCTTCTATAGCAAACAGGGGCTCTGCTCTGTGGAGATAGACAACTAAGAAGTGAGTAAATGTGACAGTCACAGACTGTGATACGTGCTGTTACGGACAAGATGGCAGACGTGGTGGACAGCTACACTGAGAAGCTGCCCTTCGCTAGGGAAAGCTTGAGAGACTGCCTGGGAGGACGTGCTATTGAGGTGATATCTGGAGAATAGGGACGGGGTGGCCACACTGCCGTGGCACGGAGAGCAGAAGTGTGTGGGGAAAAGTCCAAGCAAGTATGAGCCACTGGAAGGAGGCACCTCCGCCCCCACCCTCCCACCCCAAAAAGTGCTGTGAAGGGAGCTTGGATAGAGATTGGTCTGAAATCCTCAGGGCCCTGTAGGCCATGGCAAGTATATGAGAATCTGAATGATTTACAAAGGTTAGTGAGCTGGTCTGATTTACCTTTTAACTGATCACTTTGCATGCTTGATCAAAGATTTTTTTTTTCCCAACTATCCCAACACTGGTTCAAACACATCAGAATGGGTTAGAATACAGAAAAATGTAGAGAAAGCTGTCTGAGGCTGACATGGCAACTTTATAAAATCATCAGGGACCAAGGCTTTGGTAATTTTGCTCTGCTATTTTTGGCCCTGACTTGTATCCTCGCACATACAAGATGCTTGCTAGCTCTCCAGCATCCCTTCCATCTTCCAGACAGGGCATGGATGGGAGGAGAGAAGGGCACTAATGTCATGTGATACCTCTGTCTGGCCCTGGTTCTATTTCCTGGAAGTTTTGCCCACTAACTTCCAAACAGTTAGCTATTACTAACTTCCAAACAGTTAGCTACTTCTAGCTTCCAGAGAGACGGGAAATACAGCCTTTTAAGCTGAGTACATTTCTACGTAAAAGAAAATCAAGTTTCTGTTACTAAGTAAGAAACTTACTTACTGGGAGAACAACCAACAGTATCTGCCAGAAATGCTGGGTGGTGAATGGATTGGAGGTGGCAGAATATAAACAAGAAAGGGACCATTGTAATCTAGAAGACTGAAATGTGTGACTCAAACTAGAACAGAAAGTAGGGCAGTAATAGGATAAAAAGTTACAGATGGAGAAAAGAATTAATTTGAGAGCTATTCTGAAGCTAGAACTGACATTTTCCCTCTTCCTTATTCATGCAATCTAAGAATTAGGATTATTTCTTGATTTTTAGCATGTGTCTTACTTATAAAATGGTGTTATAAAATGAGAAAGAAAAGTTGCAGAAAATCACTGGACGGGGTGGGGAGAAATGTGAGATTTTTTTGTATATATCATTTCGTTTTTCATAAAGGAAGCTACCAGATAGCCAAGTTACCTGCATATCTAAATGCTTCCTCTATACAAGGACTCTCAGGAGAGGAAATGCAACATTTTTTAATCTTTTCTGCAAAACCTAAGATTCACACCGCACTGGGTTTTATACATTCGACAGCCTCCCACTGTAGATAAACTGTAATTGCTTTGATAACAGACTCACCAGAGTGAAAAAGGAAAAGGAAAAAAAAATG